>NC_081841.1:16943516-17256712 GCF_963259705.1 Myotis daubentonii
CCACCCCCGCCACTCCCACTCCTCAGGACAAGACCCCCACTGTCCCAATGTCTGTATCCATTGGTTTTGCTAATATGCATGCATACAAATCCTTTGGTTGATCTCTTACCTGCCCTCCCCTACCTTCTCTCTGAGGTTGGACAGTCTGTTCAGTGTTTCTTTGTCTCTGGATCTGTATTTGTTTATCAGTATGTGTTGTTCATTATATCCCACATATGAGTGAGATCATGTGATATTTATCTATCTCTGACTGTCTTATTTTGCTTAGCATAATGCTCTCCAGTTCCATCCATGCTGTTGCACATGGTAAGAATTCCTTCTTTTCTACAATGGCATAGTATTCCATTATGTAGATGTACCACAGTTTTTTAATCCATTCATCTGCTGATGGGCACTTAGGCTGTTTCTGAATCTTAGCTATGGTGAATTGTGCTGCTATGAACATAGGGGTGCATATATCCTTTCTGATAGGTGTTTCTGTTTTCTTGGGATATATTCCTAGAAGTGGGATTACTGGGTCAAATGGGAGTTCCATCTTCTCTTTTTAATTTCAGCAGCTCTGCAAGCTGAGATGCATAAGCCACCATTTGTGGTACTAGACATGTGAGCTGAGAGCAGAGCAGGGATGACCAAATGGTTGCCATCAATGGGAGGGGTACTCAAATTATAATAATAATATCATTTTATAGAATTTGTTAAAACCCTAAAGATTCTTTGTTTAATACTAATACTCAGATCCTAAGTCCTTCCCTTTTCTAGATTATATATATACATTTTATTATGCCATTATATGGATATACCATATGTACTAGTATACTTAGGAGGGATATGTTTCCAGGATACTGCTAAAAGAT
Source organism: Myotis daubentonii (assembly GCF_963259705.1). Taxonomy (NCBI): domain Eukaryota; kingdom Metazoa; phylum Chordata; class Mammalia; order Chiroptera; family Vespertilionidae; genus Myotis; species Myotis daubentonii. The sequence continues at coordinate 16,944,371 of NC_081841.1, forward strand.
AAGCATGTGGGAACACACCACCATAATATTTACGTAGTATAAAAACCAGGAAAGTGTGTTGACATGAGGGAGACTGTAACCCTGCTTATAAATTCTTCCATCTCTCTTCCTAATGTGGGCAGTAATGGAGATAATACATTTAAAAGTACATGGGTGGATTGATATCCTTGTTTTGTTTCTCTCATTCTAATGAAACTGCTTGTTTAACATTTTTTAAAAAAATATATATTTTATTGATTTTTTTACATAGAGGAAGGGAGAGGGATAGAGTTAGAAACATCGATGAGAGAGAAACATCGATCAGAGAAAAATGGGGATGTGCCCACAACCAAGGTACATGCCCTTGACCGGAATCGAACCTGGGACCCTTCAGTCCGCATTCCAACACTCTATCCACTGAGCCAAACCGGCTATGGCATTGTTTAACATTTTAATGAAGATTTTCAACCTAACAACTTTCTAGTCAGATTTTTGTTTGTTTGCGTTTTTCATCGATTTCTTTTCCTTGTACAATTTTCCGTTATCATATCCTCATTAAGTTTCTAAATTCTTCCTTACCATCTATTGAGTCTCTCTTTTCCGCCCCCCTCCCCGGCCCCCGGATATCTCAATACTAAAATTGTCTATTTCTCTGCTTCAGTGTCTACCCTTTACTTTCTGGGCTTGCTGGAAAAATCTTTCATTATTGTTCTCATGATTGGATCCTTGTTCCTAGCTTCATTTCTTGTTCTCACTTTCTTTCTTGGCTATCCTTGAGTATCATTAAGTAGTCTCTCAAAGAAGAGCTTTTATAGCCCATGAGTGATGGAAACTTTTATTTTTCTCTCATATTTGATGTCAGTTTGATTTCTAGGTTAAAATTTATTTTTGCCTCAAAGTTAGAAAGTTTTGAACAACTTCCTTTTACTGTTTATTGCTATTATTCCTGTGCTTATGGCTTGTTCTTTTCTCTCTCTCAATGCTTATAAGGACTGATTTTTACATTTTTGGTGTTCTAAAATTTTATGTCTAGTTGTGGGGTTTTAAAAATGTATCACAGTGCATGTAAGTTTCCCCTTTTAATATTAAAATTATATCTTTCAGCTCTGGGAAAATAGTTTTCTACTTTAAAAAAATATTTCTTCCTTTCATTCTCATTCTTTTCTTTTTAGAGTATCTATTAGTTAGATGTTAAAGCCCCTACATTAATTGTTTTCATATTTTGATTTCCCTCATATCTTTGTTTTTTTCTCCAATTTATTTTTCAATACTTTCTTGATTTGTATGTTTTAGCAATCAGCTTTACTTTCTAAGAGCTTTTTTATTTTTATTTTTATTCTCTGATTGTGTCTTTCTCAAAAGCACCCTGTTCTGTACTTTCTGAGTGGATAGCTACTTGTAAGAAGTATTGTAAGATTTCTTGCCTTCTCCCTTCCTCTCTGAAATAAATAAAAAAAAATATATATATAAAAAGAAGTATTGTAAGACTCTATTTCAAATCTCATAAAACGAGTCACAGTGCAGAAAGGGATGCTTTCATACCTACCAGAGAAGGGGAAGACATAAATGAAGTTAAGAGGATTCTGGTCAATTAGCCTGTAAAGGAAGTAACTCTTTGGCTGTGTTAGAGGTGACAAGTGCATGACCACAGAATATGGGTAGGATACATACTGCAAGTTATGAGTTGTTAGTGATATGCAGGTTGTGCTCATTTTATCAGGATCCTAATTCATGAACGTGGTGTTTGAGAGCTGTCTGCAGTCTGACTCCTATTAGTCTGCCCTCTGTCATACTTAAACTAGAGGGATTGCCAAGAACAGGAACACACTTCAGCTTTCCAGCTTTTGGGCGTTACCATGAGTCCTTTCCAGTACCCGAAATGCCCTACCTTATTTCAGCATCTATGAACCCACCCATTCATAGCAGGCACACAACAAATATTTCTTCTCAAACCTTTCAAACCAAGGAGACATATGGAGTCTATTTACATAGTGGTAAAGGGAATACGTGAGAAAATAATATTTTCTCTTTAAGTTCTTTTTTTAGGAAAAATGATTATAACTGAAAGAATAATAATTCCCTGCGTTGAATATGTTCTAGGAAGGCATGCTTGATGCCTCTATGGAACCTGTCACCAGGAACCTATTAGATGAGAAAACTAAGGTGCAGAGAAGCCTGTTAGCTTGTTTATGGTGACAGTTACGAAGTAGTAGAGGTGACTATTCCAACTCCGGTCTATTTGGACCTAATGCCTAGAGCCCCTCGTGTTTTTCTCTTTATCATTCAATCATGCCTCCTAAGAAAAGAATGTTGTTCACATTCACATCTTCTGTTGTTTCTTCAACAATAGTGTAGAAATAGGTTGACCAGCCCCCTTTCTCTTGGAAAAAAGGGTACCTGATTATGTCAGAAACATATGCTAAATGTTAATGGATCATTATTTCTATTAGATAGAGAATTAATGAAGGTTTCCAATTATTTTAGTGTCTCCAGCAAATTTCATTGTGGCTTATTCTGAGTTTAATCTTAGCTACAATTTGGAATAGACTCTATATTTACATTTAGAAATACATTTCATATTTACCTATTTTTCTCTTTGATATTTTAATTGAATAGTTATCCTGCCCTGACTGGTATTTCATTGTTTAGCTGTTGAATATCTGCTGCTTCCATTTTTAAATGTGGTTCCTTTTCATACACTATAGAAGTACAGCTAAGATTTTTAAAAAAATGAATATAGCTTGATATACTTGAAAGTCGGGTATACCTAATTTTAATCTTAGCTTTGCAACTTACTAGATATATGCCTTTGGTCAATCAAATAACCTACCTATACTATTTCATCAATTGTAAAAGAGGGAACTTATACATACCTTGTAGGAAGATATAAAAATTAGAGAATGTAATTAAAGCACATAGAACAATGCCAAACCCATAGTCGCTTCTCAATAAATGGTAGCCTTTATTTATTTCTTTTGCTTCTTTTTAAAAGCAGACACCATTATCCAGTTAAGAAGTCATCCAGTCTCTGCTTAAATATCACCAGGGATGAAAGCATGTTCTGTAAAGTCCCAGCTCTAACAAATACAAGCTGTGGGACCTCAGAAATAAATCACTTTGACTCTTTGTAAAATGAGGATGATAACAGTACTTACTTCCTAGGGTTGTAGAGAGGAATAAATGACATATACTGTTTATATTATGTTTATAATAGTGTCTAGCACTCAGTAAATGCTCAATAAATGTTCAATAGCAGTAGAAGACTGCCTAAAAATACTACATTTTGTCACCTGCTGTATTTTTTTCCACAGTAAAAGTTGTTTCAGTTTTTCCTTATGTGTGTTGATTAATTATAATGAAGCATACAGTGCATGGTGAATTAATTTTTAACTTGGTTTAATGAGGCTACCGTCTTTAGTTAGCAACCCACGTTAGCTGCCCACCAGCCACCTACCCTCATAAACCTTTAAATAAATATTTGCTGAATGAATTGGCTATGGCAGGGGTCTGCAAACTCTCTCTTATAAAGTGTCAGATAGTAAATATTTTAGGTTTGATACCATATGGTCTCTGTTGCAATTACTCAGCATAGCACGAATGCAGCCATAGACAATATGAGGACGAGTGGGCATGGCTGTGTTCTTATAAATCCTTATTTATGAAAATAGTCATCAGCTTGGATTGTTGCTGAAGTTTATTGACCTCAGGTCTACAGAGTAATAAAATTAGATCGCCAGTACTTAGAATGAAAGCCACATCAATGTGAGTGTAATTGAAAATATTTTCAAATGGGAAAATGTTTTAACCTGTACAGAAAAATTGGAGGTTGGAGAAAAGGCAAAAATGCATTCTTCATATATAACAAGACTCCAAAGTGTCAGTTTTTAAACTTTTAAGCTCAAAGCACAATTTCACAGAAATCATTTTGGATGTTCAGCTCAAACACATTTCTAAGCAACCGAAACCAGATTAGAGTTCATACAGTGCCACTCGGGATTTGAAAAAACTAAATTCTAAATGAGATGAATACGCTCTGTGGTATGTGAGGTGGGTACTTCTTCCAAATGTTAGTGTGCAACTAGTTGGTGCAAAGCTATTAATTCTGTAGGATTGAAGGCCCAACTCAAATGCCACTTTCTTCCCAAAGTCTTATTCAGTCCTCCCCTGGCAGAAACAATCTCTTTTCTCTTAATAGTCAAATAACTTATTTTTGACATCTGTGGATTTTTCCCTGATGTTATAGTTGTGTAGTTATGTAATTTCTTTGCGCTTGTAAGGTATCCGAGGACAATGTCTGTGTCTGAAAAATCTTTATGTTCTCTACACAGCCTGCTTATGCCTTGTACACAGGAGGCACTCGGGCTACGCTTGTTGATTTATGAATTTTTCTTTCACTCTTATCATAGGAAGCAAGCTGGAATGGTGTAAAAAGCCTTTTCTTTGGCAATCTAAGTTCAAATTCCGACTTGATCACTTGCTCACAAAGACTCGACCTGTGAATCAGCCTCAGTTTCTTCATCTATAGAATGAGGATAATTCCAACATTGAATTGTTTTCTGAGGATTAAATGAGTTGACATATGTCAAGTGCCTAACAGAAAACCTAACCTTCATTATGCCTAAAGGATGTATTCAACTTGTCTGTTTAACCCACTATATGATGGGATTTTTTTAAGAATAACTAATAGCCTGGCCAGTGTGGCTCAGTTGATTGAGCATCATCCCATATACCAGGTTGCAGGCTTGATCCCCAGTAGGGGGCCTGCAGCAGGCAGCTAATTAATGTTTCTCTGCCAGAGATGTTTCTATCTCTCCCTCTCCCTTCCTTTGTCTAAAAAAAGAAAAAATCAATAAAAAATTAAAATAAAAAAATAAAATAAAATGACTAATTAGTAGCCCATTCATATGTAAATGTCAACAATATGAAAAAGGCTACTAACATCTTTTTGAGTATGAATTAGTGAAATGTTTTATATATATATACCAGTATATATTAAATTTTTATTGTTTAAAGTATTACATATAGTATTACATATGTTTCCTTTTTTCCCCTTTTAGCTCTCCCTGGCCACCCCCATCCCCAACTCATGCCCTCATCCCCCTGGTGTCTGTGTCCATTGGTTATGCTTACATGCATGCATACAAGTCCTTTGGTTGATCTCTTACCCTCCCCCTTCCTCCTGCTGTCCCTCTGAAGTTTGACAGTCTGTTTGATGCTTCTGTGTCTTTGGATCTATTTTTGTTCACCAGTTTATGTTGTTCATTATATTCCACAAATGAGTGAGATCATGTGATATTTATCTTTCTCTGACTGGCTTATTTCGCTTAGCATAATGCTCCCCAGGTCCATCCATGCTGTTGCAAATGGTAAGAATTCCTTCTTTTTTGCCACAGCATAGTATTCCATTATGTAGATGTACCACAGTTTTTTAATCCACTCATCTACTGATGGGCACTTAGGCTGTTTCCAAATCTTACCTATGGTAAAGTGTGCTTCTAAGAACATAGGGGTGCATACATCCTTTCTAATTGGTGTTTCTAGTTTCTTGGGATATATTCCTAAAAGTGGGATCACTGGGTCAAGTGGGAGTTCCATTTTTAGTTTTTTTGAGGAAACTCCGTACTGTTCTCCACAGTGGCTGCACCAGTCTGCATTCCCACCAGCAGTGCACAAGGGTTCCTTTTTCTCCACATCCTCTCCAGCACTTGTCATTTGTTGATTTGTTGATGATAGTCATTCTGACAGGTGTGAGATGGTACCTCATTGCTGTTTTGATTTGCATCTCTCGGATGATATGTGACTTTGAGCATGTTTTCATATGTCTCTTGGCATTTCTTCTGTCTTCTTTTAAAAAGTGTCTATTTAGGCCCTTTGCCCATTTTTTGATTGGGTTGTTTATCTTCCTTTTGTTAAGTTGTATGAGTTCTCTGTAAATGTTGGAGATTAAATCCTAATCGGTGATAACATTGGCAAGTATGTTCTCCCATGCAGTGGGCTTTCTTGTTGTTTTGTTGATGGTTTCCTTTGTTGTGCAAAAACTTTTTATTTTGATGTAGTCCCATTTGTTTATTTTCTCTTTAGTTTCCATTGCCCTAGGAGCAGTATCAGAGAAGAAATTGCTTCAGCATATGTCTGAGATTTTGCTGCCTGTGGATTACTCTAGTATTTTTATGGTTTCCCATCTTATGTTTAAGTCCTTTATCCATTTTGAGTTCATTTTTGCCTATGGTGTAAGTTGGTGGTCTAGTTTCATTTTTTTTGCATGTATCTGTCTAATTTCCCCAACACCATTTATTGAAGAGGCTGTTTTGACCCCACTGTATGTTCATGCCTCCTTTGTCGAATATTAATTGAGCATATTGGTTTGGGTTGATTTCTGGGTTCTCTATTCTATTCCATTGATCTATATGTCTGTTCTTGTGCCAGTACCAGGCTGTTTTGAGAACATTGGCTTTGTAATACAGCTTGATATCTGGTATTGAGATCCCATCTACTTTTTTCTTCTTTCTCAGGATTGCTGCAGCTATTTGGGGTCTTTTTTTGTTCCAGATGAATTTTTGGAAAGTTCGTTCTAGGTCTGTAAAATATGCCATTGGTATTTTAATGGGAAGTGCATTAAATCTATAGATTGCTTGGGTAGTATGGACATCTTGATGATGTTGATTCTATCAATCCATGAACCCGGTATGTTCTTCATCTGTTTATGTCTTCCTCTATCTCTTTTTTCACTGTCCTGTAGTTTTTCGCATATAGGTCTTTTTTCTCCTTAGTTAAGTTTATTTCTAGGTATCTTAATTTTTTTGGTGCGATGGTAAATGGGATTGCTTTTTATAGTCTCTCTTTCTCTAAGTGCACTATTGGTATAAAGAAATGCCATAGATTTCTTGGCATTAATTTTGTATCCTTCTACATTGCCAAATTCATTTATTAAGTCTAATAATTTTTTGATGGAGTCTTTAGGGTTTTCTATGTACAGTATCATGTCATCTGCTGCCATAAACCAATTCCAGCATGTCATAATTTCAACAAAAGGTTGATGAAACTTGGGGACTCAACAGGGTTGAATCACACATGTAGTCACCTGTTGGGAATGGCTAAAGGCATTTCCCCAAACCTGAATAGAAACTGACTGTGGCTGCCAGACAGTTAAAGGGCATCTTAATCTTCATGTGATTGCCTCCTACTGGCCAAACACCTGAACAGCTGTAGGCTATTCCCAAAGTGACAATGCTTCGGTACCCTTTGAAACCTTACCCTTTGAAGTGTATTATCTCCACCTTGCCTTAGGACAAATTGTGTTAATAAAAGCAAGGGTCCTAGACAAGGAAGTAGTCTTCAGTTCCTTTAGCTGAAGGTCCTCTGACCCCCAATGCCTTTCAAAATTATATCTCGTCTCTGGACTCTTTATTAGTCCCCGGATTCCTATGTCATCTATGCACAGCCCCTTCTCCAGATGCCTGAACCCTTCTTGATGCTGGGACAAGAACCCCGGCAATTGCAAATAGTGACAGTTTTACATCTTCTTTGCCAATTTGGATACCTTTTATTTCTTCTTCTTGTCTAATTGCTATGGCTAGCACTTCCAGAATTATGTCGAACAGGAGTGGTGAAAGTGGGCATCCCTGTCTTGTTCTTGGTCTTAGGTGAAATGGTTTTAGTCTTTTGCCCCTTGAGTATGATGTTGGCTGTAGGTTTGTCATATAAGGCTTTTATTATGTTGAGGTATCATCCCTCTATTCCCTTTTTGCTGAGGATTTTTATCAAGAAAGGGCCAACACCATTTATTGAAGAGACTGTCTTGACTCCATTGTATGCTCTTGCCTCCTTTGTTAAATATTAATTGAGCATAATGTCTTGGATTGATTTCTGGATTTTCTGTTCTTTTCCATTGGTCTATATGTCTGTTCTTGTGCCAGTACCAGGCAGTTTTGAGAACAGAGGCTTTGTAATGTAGCTTGATATCTGGTATTGTGATCCCTCCAACTTTGTTCTTTCTTTAAAAAAATATATTTTTATTGAGTTCAGAGAGCAAGGGAGAGGGAATGAAAGACAGAAACATCAATGATGAGAGAGAATCATTGATTGCCTGCTTCCCGCACACCCCCTACTGGGGATTGAGTCTGCAACCTGAGCATGTGTCCTTGCCCGGAATCGAACCTGGGACCCTCTAGTCCGCAGGCCCATGCTCTATCCACTGAGCCAAACCAGCTAGGGCCCAACTTTGTTCTTCTTTCTCAAGATTTCTGCAGCTATTCGGGGTCTTTTTTATTCCATGTGAATTTTTGGAGAGTTTGTTTTAGGTCTGTGAAATATGCTGTTGGTATTTTCATGGGGATTGCATTAAATATATAGATTGCTTTGGGTAGTATGGACATTTTAATGATGATTATACCAATCCATGAACACAGTATATTCTTCCATTTGTTTACCGTATGTCTTCCTCTATCTCTGAAATGTTATATTGTTTTCTGCATCTGTCAACAAATATTTTATCCATTGTACTTTTAAAAGTTACCATAGCAACGAAAATAAAGCTAAATTTAATTTGAACTTCTAGAAGGAGTTCTATTTCTTGCTTTCATGCTCTGGTTCTACTGATTAGGCTCCTCCATTCTAAAAACAGGTACAATTGACAGGAATTATAAAGGAACTTGTTGGGGAAAAGAGAGCATGGCATCTATGTCCTTTTTATGAACTAATAATGGCCAGTACAAATTTTGTACTGGAAGGAGGAAATGACCATAAAGAGATGAAAGGTATCGCCAGCCTTGTATTTTTCTTTGCTTCTGCCACATGTATGTGCCTAGTTATGATAATGCCCCATGACTCCTCTGTGAGCCTCTGCTCTCCAGTACTGCTTGGGCTGGTCTACTGACCTTCTCTCCTCATGTGCCCCTTTCCGCTGTTATCCTGCTCCTCACCAAACCCAGCATCCTAGGATGGCTTTTCATTCACCTTGGTATGTAGCAGTCAGTCCCCAGGCCTCCTAGCTAGTAGCTTAAGTTCTTAGAAAAGTGAGTTAAAAAATTGCTTCTTGTTGGATATGAGGATAAGGATTTGGGGGTGGTCATAAAAGTGACATGTATAGCTTTAGGGAGAGAACTAATGCAAAGGGAGATGAAAAATAGATGGGTAATAATGACAGAGAAATGGTAGGCTAGATGGAGAAGAAAAATAAGAAATGAAAAGGAAGAACGTGGGTTGCATTTGTAATCCTTGGCCACAAGTGAGATATCAATTTTTCAAACATGTAGTGATGATGGGAATAAAAGGTGGAAACTCGAGCACTTTGTCATTGTCACCTGAACGTAGAGAAGAAATTACAGAATGTTATATACCTTTGGTGAGCCATTTTTCATTGCAACAGCAAATAGCTGGCTACCTAAAATACATAGGAAAAGTACCAATCATTTTATGATAATTAAGTTTATAATTTACTCATATATTGTTTTGCGCTTTAGCAACATATATTTAGCTTAGAGATAAAAATATATATTTCAGTTCTTAATGTAACCTGATTGTCGCAGGTCAGAATATTTGAAAGACAACTATTTATATAGCTTCTCAGACACAGTAAGGCTGATTTATTTTAATGCCCCAGTTTCTTCATCTGTGTACAAAAAGATTTATACTTACTCAGTTCTTGTGTATTTAAATTAGCCTCCAGAAGGGCTTGGCATATTAGAGGTGTTTCTGTTGAGGATCATTTTGTTTTGTCCCTCAAAAGAACAGACAGGATATTGAATGAGTTGTCAATTTTACCTGTCTTTTAATGTAATTATTTTATTTTATATTAATGTGTCAATATTATTGTTATAATTTCCTATTTCTAATTTTTCTGTGGTTCCTTTTCCATATTTATAGTCCTTTAAAATATATTCTTATATATTTCATTTTCACTGGATTTTAAAAATGATTTTGTTGTTACTAATTTTAAATACCTCTATGATATCTTGCTTTGGAGGCACATGACAACATTAATTCTGGGGACATTGAACATTGTCCAACTCTTGGGAGGACCCGAGTCTTGTGGACTGTAAGAAATAAGTTACATCATTTTCTTTTCATGTTGCTCTGTTTAATGACATGTTGTATAGAAGAAAGTAGATCATAATATAATTAATAAAACAGTCTAATAGAACTTAAAGAAGGAGTCCTTTAATTGAGCATCATACATGTCCCAATGTCAGCCATACCCTGGGAGGTGTCTGAGTAAGCAGCTGCTTGGAATGTGGCTGGCTAGAGCATGGATCCCTTTGCAAGGGGACTCGGAACTAATCTCACTGTGCCTAAGCCGCCACTTAGCTAGTTATCTCAGATGACAAGCCTTTGCCCAACTGACATCTCTGATATAAAAGAGGTTTAATCTTATAAACTAACTAGAGACCCAGTGCACGAAATTCATGCACTATGTCCGACTGATGGCTTAGTGCTGCCTCGGAAGTGGGAGAGGTTCTTGCTACCGCCATCACTGCTGCGCTCGCCAGCTGTGAGCCCGGCTTCTGGCTGAGTGGTGCTCCCCCGTGGGAATGCACTAACCACTGGGGTTGGCTCCTGTGTTGAGCGTCTGCCCCCTGGTGGTCAGTGTGTGCTATAGCAACCAGTCATTCCGCGGAAACTGGCTCTCCAACATCCCCCGAGGGATCCCAGATTGCAAGAGGGCACAGGCAAGGCTGAGGGACCCTACTGGTGCATGATCAGGGCTGGGGAGGGACGTGGGAGGTTGGCCAGCCGGGGAGGGACCGCGGGAGGGCTCCAGGGCGTGTCTAGCCCGTCTCACTCAGTCCTGATCTGCTGGACCCCAGCAGCAAGCTAACCTGGTTGGAGCGTTTGCCCCCTGGTGGTCAGTGCATGTCATAGCGAGCAGTTGAGCAGCCTTAGCATATCATTAGCATATTATGCTTTGATTGGTTGAATGGCCAACTGGTGAACTGAACACTTAGCATATTAGGCTTTTATTATATAGACTGCTTTAAATTAGGATGCATTGTTTTTTTTGGAGACCAAATTGAATATGTAAGAATACCACAGAAGCAATCTCTTAGTTACTTTATCTGTTTTTCCTTAATATAATGAGATACTGTGAAAATTAAGTGAAAAATACAATTTTATTCCAGAAAATAATCTTTTTTTCCAGGCGGTATTAAAATTTGACAGATGGAGTAGAGCTATTAAAGGAAATATAGCAAGGAAATCTCATTTGTGAAAATAAAACTGTATTTGTAAGAAGGAGGTGGAAATTTTAATTGGAAAAGTTTATACAGAATAAAAAATTTGGTAAAAAAATTAAAAGATCATGTTCATAGGCTAGACTAGAAGTCTGTTCTATATTTTGAAATCTGTTTTTAGGTGACCTTTATCATTATCATCTATTGAGACCCACTGGATACTGGTACCACAGTATGATCTTATATGCTGACTATCCAGAGGAGTTTTTCATCTGATTAGAGGCATAGAACAGATCCACAAATGCAGGGAAACATTTGCTAAATTCTAAATTTTACAATTATGGCAGAAATATTGAAGAGGTATTAGGGTTCCAACAAATTTCCATAAATTAAATAGAACCCAACCTGCAGACTAAACTTAGAAAGCAGTGAGAAGGGAAGACACTCTAGGTCAGCGGTTCTCAACCTGTGGGTCATGATCCCTTTGGGGGTCGAATGACCCTTTCGAAGGGGTTGCCTAAGACCATCAGAAAACACATATATAATTACATATTGTTTTTGTGATTAATCACTATGCTTTCATTATGTTCAATTTGTAACAATGAAATTGGGGGTCACCACAACATGAGGAACTGTATTAAAGGGTCGCAGCATTAGGAAGGTTGAGAACCACTGCTCTAGGTAGAAGGAGTGATATGAGGAGGTAAGCAGGAATGCTCATGTCTTATAAGAAGTGGTTCATAAATTATTTACACTGACACAAAGGATTTGTACCTGAAAAATAAAAGTGATAAAAATAAGGCTGGAGAAGGAGGTAGGGAGTTTGGAAAAGTCTTGTTCCTAGTAATAAAGCTACTGTTATATTAGTATGAATAGAGGGCCAGTCTTAAAGTATTGTGACATGCTCAACTTATTCACAGAGGCTCTTTGGAAATGTCAACCCATTTTAAGTCCCGTTGAGTGTTAGTTTAAGTAAGTATGCACATTATTTTCTCTATGAAATATCATCATAGATACGAGGGTCTATATGCCACTTGAGTGTGGGGAGCAATCACTGGCTGTGACCAGGACTGCCCTGTGTCTCTTTCCCCCTGAAAACCCTAAAGTTTGTGCCACCTTTCCCATCTGCCTGGAATGGGAAGGCTGAGAACCATTCCTCACCCTTGAAAATGGAGAGAACGATCTTGAAAAGGGATTTATGATCTTAATATTGACCAAAGTAACAGTCCTAAATGTTTTGGAGGCAGGGTACTTCTACTCTCTTAAGAGTTCTCCAGTGTGGAAAAATAATTACTTTTAGAAGCTACTTGTTATTGGATTGATGAACAATTTTAAGTTGGTGTACTATGAAAGGAAGATTTATGTAGAATAGGCTATTATTTTAACCAACACGAAGTGTATGAAAATAACACTTGTTAAGTACCGAAAATTATAGTCATGGTCATTTTGACCATCTGAATTTCTTTTCTTCCTCCATTTTGGAAAGAAATCAAAACATCTGTTTCTGAGATTTTAGGACAAACAGTAGTATTACTTTTTGTTCCAAGTCAAGTATAAAGTATTTATATCAAGTGAGATGATTTCTTCAACAAAGATATATAAAAGAAAACTTAATAATTCTTCTGATAACTCCAGGACTAGTTCTGCAAAGTCATTGGAACAACAGCCATCCTATCTAATTAAGAGGGAATATGCTAATTGGCCCTCACACTATTGCAAAGATGGCAGCGCCCATAGCCAATAAGGAAGGAATATGTTAATTGACTGCCCCACCCTCAAAGATGGCGGCGCCCACAGCCTCAAGATGGTGGCGCCCAGTCCCCTCAGCCTTGCCGCGCATCTGCCTCCGGAGTCCTCCAATCCCCTCAGCCCCCCAGCCGCCCAGGGCCGGCCCGAGGCACAGGCAAGCCTCAAGGCTCAGGTAACCAGGGCCAGCTGAGGCTTGCGCTGCCGGCAGTAGCACCAGCAGAGATGTGATGGGGCATCGCCTTCCCCTGATCACCTGTTTGCCTCCCGCCTCTGAGGGCTCCCGGACTGTGAGAGGGAGCAGGCCGGGCTGAGGGACTCCCCCTCCAGTGCATGAATTTTCATGCACCAGGCCTCTAGTCATATAATAAGATCAGAATGATAGGTTTCATGGGTTCAATTCCTATTTATATCCATATGTAGAAATTATTTAACTGGCTTTCATGAATTTTCATGCACCAGGCCTCTAGTCATATAATAAGATCAGAATGATAGGTTTCATGGGTTCAATTCCTATTTATATCCATATGTAGAAATTATTTAACTGGCTTTAAGTACATATTTGGTATAGAGCATAGTGCTATGGAAGATACAAAGTAAAGAAAATAAAGAATTATAATTGACCTAAAAGGACTTAAACTCTGGGAAGAAAAACTTAAACTCTAGGAAGAAATTACTAGAGAAAAACATTAAATTTAGAATAATTTGATCAGTATTATATGTTTAGTGCAGAGACAATTCAAGGTGAGAAAATGATCGTAGAATCAGGGTGATCTCCAAGAAGTCAGAGGTTTTAAATCTATTTTGTTCAGAATATTATTTCTCAAATTACCACAAAAATACATAATTGAAGAAAATTTGAAAAGAAAATTGCTTATATGCCCTTACCATGATATAAGCATTGTTTGCTTCTTGAATTTAGCTTTTCCTTTTACCCTTTTAGCAATTTTCTACATGGAACAGTCTTCCCAACCTTTTTTGCTTGGCTAATTCTTAATTCTTATTCATCCTTCAGGGTCTTATTTTAAATGGCACTTGCCTCAAAAAAGTTCTTAAACTTCCTGAATTTTTCAGGTACTCCAGCTAATATGTTCCTGTGTAGTCTGTGGGTTTCCTCCACATTCATCAAATATTTATACTCCTGGACTTGGTGAATGCTGGGAATACAGTGACAAACATGATAAACAAGATTGCTACCATCATGGAGTTGGCAGTTATAGTGGACACATAGGAAACAAACAAATAAAAGAAATGTGTACACATAATTTTGTTGTAATTACTTGTGAGAGTATCTTCCTCCCTAGATAATCATCTCCAAAGGTTAAGGACCATTCTGTTTTGTTTAGAGAAGTTAAATAGTAAATAAATGTGTATGTGTTTTAAATGAAAGAACACCGAAGGAGTGAACAAATAGCATTTGCATTTTTTCATATTAATTCATGTAGATAAACATACAATTTTCATATACTATACCTAAAATTGGAATCTTTCTATATACATAGTATATTTGTCTCATTTAACATTGTCTTGAACACCTTCCTGTGTGACTAAATATTTTTTAAAATCTTTATTGTTGATAGTATTACATATGTCCCCTTCCCCTCACCCCCCTACCTCTTAAATATTTTAATGGTTGCATAATATTCCATTACAAGAATATACTGGGGGTAATTATTTACCATTCCTTATTGCTATTCTTATTTCTACTGACTCAGAACTACACATTCATTTAGATTGTTTCTAGTAGTTTACTGTATTGAATTATGTTCTGGTGAACATCTTTATGCATAATTCCTTATATCTTTGATTACATTTATTCAGAAAAATTGAATCACTGAGCAGAGGTTATTATCTTTTTTAAGGCTTTTGTGTAGATTGCCAAATTGAATTCCAATAAGATAAGTTATATTTTATTAAGCGACAATTTAGGCAATTTCATTAGGTTTTGAGAAATGCATATGACTTCATCAAAAGAAGGCTGGCAGGACCTAGGGCACTGAAGTCAGAAGTAGCGATGATTAAGAAAACAAGCAGTGCATGTTATGTTGTGGAGTGAAGCATTCTTTGATTTGTTTGCTTTTACTATAGTTTTGCATTTTCTAGATTTCCATATTAATAGAATTATATAGCATGCATTCTTTTGTGTCTTGGGTGTATTTGGTTAGCATAATGTTTTGGAAGTCCATCCATATGTCCATTGTTATAAATATTTTAATGGTTGCATAATATTCCATTACAAGAATATACTGGGTGACTTCCTGTGTGACTAAAGATTTTTTAAAATCTTTATTGTTGAAAGTATTACATATGTCCCCTTCCCCCTTATCCCCCCATTGACCTCTTAAATATTTTAATGGTTGCATAATATTCCATTACAAGAATATACTGGGGGTAATTATTTACCATTCCTTATTGCTATTCTTATTTCTACTGACTCAGAACTACACATTCATTTAGATTGTTTCTAGTAGTTTACTGTATTGAATTATGTTCTGGTGAACATCTTTATGCATAATTCCTTATATCTTTGATTACATTTATTCAGAAAAATTGAATCACTGAGCAGAGGTTATTATCTTTTTTAAGGCTTTTGTGTAGATTGCCAAATTGAATTCCAATAAGTTAAGTTATATTTCATTAAGCGACAATTTAGGCAATTTCATTAGGTTTTGTTCTTTTGTTTGTTCCATTGTTTGTCCTTTTTATTGCTCTGTAGCATTGCTTTTTATGGATATAGTGCAGTTTGTTTTTGTGTGGACAGACATTTCCAACTCCCTTCATAAATACTAAGGAGCACATTTGCTTGATAATATGTTTAATTTTGTAATAAACTACCAAACTGTCTTCCAAAGTGGCTGTACCATTTTGCATTCCCACCAGCAATGAATGAGAGTTCCTGTTTGTTCCACATCCTCCGCTTCACTTGGTGTTGTGGGTCTTCTGAATTCTAGTAGCTGTGTAGTGTTATTTCATTGTTCATCTTAATGAAGTCAGCTTATCAATTCTTTCTTTGATGGGTTCTGCTTTTCATGTTATTTTTAAAAAGTCACCACCAAACACATAGTCATCTGGATGTTATCCTGTCACCTTCTAGGAGTTTTTTAGTTTAGTGTTCCATATTTAGGTCTATTATCCATTTTGATTTAATTTTTGTGAAGGGTGTTAAGTCTGTGTCTAGATTAACTTTTTTTTGCGTATTGATGTCCAGTTGTTTCAGCACCATTTGTTGAAGAGATTATTTTTGCTCCATTGTATTGCCTTTGCTCCTTTGTCAAGGATCAGTTGACTAAATTTATGTGGATCTATTTCTGGACTTTCTCTTCAGTTTCACTGATCGATTTGCCTATTTTTTTTTAATCATTACCATACTGTCTTGATTACTGTAAATTTGTAGTAATCCTTAAAGCCAGGTAGTGTCAGTCCTCTGGCTTAGTTCTTACCTCAATATTGTGTTGACTATTCTGGGTCTTTTGATTTTCCATATAAACTTATAATCATTTTATCAACATCCAAAAAATAACTTGCTGGAATTTTGAGTTGGATAGCATTAAATCTATAGATCGAGTTAGGAAGACTGACATGTTGACAGTATGAAGTCCTTCTATCCATGGGCATGATCTCCATTTATTTATTTCTTCTTGATTTCTTTCATCAGAGTTTTGTGTTTTCCCCTAAGTAAATTGTATCTATTTTGTTAGATTTATACCTAAGTATAGTCCTTGCTAATGCAATTAGGTAAGAAAAGGAAATAAAAAGTATATAGGTTGGAAAGAAGAATTAAAACTGTCTTTATTTACAGATGGTATATTTGCCCATGTACATATATACACATAAGTGTATCTCTCTCTCTCTCTCTCTCTCTATATATATATATATATATGTGTGTGTGTGTGTGTGTGTGTGTGTAAATTGATGTTGCTTTAAAATTATGTAAGAGTATGAAATTGTATTATTATTTTACTAGCCTGAAGTTATTTCCCTGTGAATAAGCCCACAAGTACCTAGAATGTAACACTTTAAAACTGTGGTTAAAGTTGAAATTTCCAAGTATTAGAGACTGTAACTGTAGAATTTAACTTATGATTATATATTAGAACTATAAAATTGATTTGAATTATAAAATTGCTGGCTTAGATTTGAATGATCAAATTTCTGTAGAGCCAGGTTTCCAGAGCACCCACTGGAATTCCTGGTAGAAGGTCCATCTCATCCTGTTTTAGAAAACTTTAGGAAAATGTAGTAAGGGAGACAGAACACATAATATTTGGAAATATAACTCTTATATAAGTGATAACGTTTATTTTCAACTTTTAGAAAAAAATTGATTTTTTTAATTCTTGTTTAATTTCTATTCAAGATTCTTTTAATCCCATTGCTCAACATGTTTATGATTGCTTATTAATATTGAAAGTATAATACTTGATTCGAAAACCTTGGAAAATAATAACTGTAAGGGGCCTTCATCTCACAGATAGAGAAATTGAGATACAGTGGGGACACTGCCCAGGGTCATAGAGCTAGTCGGTGGGAAATCTAGTGCAAGAACCTAGTTTCCTGACTGTTTTCCTGTCTCATTATATTTTATGACACCAAATTCTTCTCAAATCTGTCATGCTTCCTATAGGACTGGGCTCAGCAGACATACATTTTATACATATTTAGGCTTTATTTCCTCATTTTTTTATTTGAGGTAGTCCAGTGAGCTAGGTTAAAATGCTTTGAAGCTCAGCGGGCGTGGCTCAGTGGTTGAGCATTGACCTATGAACCAGGAGGTCACGGTTCGATTCCGGTCAGGGCCCATGCCCAGGTTGTAGGCTTGATCCCCAGGTTTGGACTATTGGACTGGCTCCTAATTCACAGCATTTATGTATTTGTTTTTAGAATGCTCCATTCCTGCTGGGGTTCTTGTCCCAGCATCAAGAAGGGTTCAGGAATCTGGAGAAGGCTGTGCGTAGATTTTAAATAAGAGTCCAGAGAGAAGTATAATTTTGAAAGGCATTTGGGGGTCAGAGGAGCTTAGCTAAAGGATCTAAGATCCAAGATCTAAGTTCTCAGGTCTCCTCGTCCCAGGACCCCATGCTTTTTATTAACGCAATTTGTTCTGAGGCAAGGCACTTCAAAGGGTCAGGATTTCAGTACAGAGTCCATTGTCAGAATGGGGGAATTAGCCTACGGCTGTTCAGGTGTTTGGCCAGTAGGAGGCAATAACATGTAGATTAAGATGCCCTGAGCTGTCTGGCAGCCAAGAATCAATTTAATGTATCCTATTCAGGTTTGGGGAAATGCCTTCAGCCATTCCCAGATGCAGCCCTGCTGTCATGTTGGAATTGGTCTCCGGCACATTCCTTTTTTTTATTTCAGGTCCACCAAGACTTCTTTATATAAAGGAGGCAGCCGATCAGATGAATGATTTGCTACATCATTGATGTTTCTAGCTCTCTCTCCCTCTTCCTCTCTGAAATCAATAAAAATATATTTTACCAAAAAAAAAAAATAAGTAAATGAAATGCTTTGAAAATTCAGCCTTCTTTGACTATTGGACTAGCTCCTAATTCATAGCATTTATGTATTTGTTTTTAGAATGCTCCATTACTTCTTTTTATTTCAGGTCCGCCAAGTCTTATTTATATAAAGAATACCTGTAAATAACAACAACAAGCAACAACAACAACAACTCTGGAGTGGAGTAGGGCAGTGGGGCAGACCATCAGGGGGCGCCAAGACCAGAGGAGCAGAGCTCTTTGGCTGGAGCGGGCTGCCTGGCCCCACAGAGCTGCTCCATAGCTGTACTCTTTCACAGCCGGGCTGTAGCACTGCCCTGAGTAGCTTCCTTCTTCACTGCACCCCAAGTTGGGGATTCTTATTGGCATTGACTTGGCTCCAACAACTATCGGTTGGCACCAACAACCATCAGTTGGCACCATGTTTAGGGAATTAGCAGCTCAGGTAGAATCAGTCTGTGTCCGAGAATGAATTAGAAAAGACAAACATGTTTGATACTTTAAAAGAGAAAAGAGGGCAGAAAGAGAATACAGCATGCTAATAACAAAGAAGATTTAATTAGGGAATGTAAGCACAGCCAAATTTAAAATATTTCATAAACCTTCTGAATTAGAGGCCGGAAAGGGACTAGAGTAGGAGGAGGACCAGAAAAATAAAAAGAACATTTAAAAAATAATAATATGAAATAAAGTAAAATGTAGTTGTAATGATAATAAATGTGGTTGGATTAAAAAAAAAGAAGAAAAATGCCTGGCCAGTGGGTTCAGTAGTTGAGCATCAACCCATGAACCAGGAGGTCATGGTTCGATTTATAGTCAGGACACATGCCCAGGTTGCAGGCTTAATCCATAGTAGGGGGTTTGCAGGAGGCAGCCAATCAATGATTCTCTCTCATCATTAATGTTTCTATCTCTCTCTCCCTCACTCTTCCTCTCTGAAATCAATAAAAATATATTTAGGGAAAAAAAGTTCAAACACATGAAGAAGAGAATAGTATAATGAACTTCCATGTACCAGTCACCCCACTTCATTAGTGATCAACTGTTTGCCAATTTTGTTTCATTTGTCCTCCCTTTCATTTTCTGGATTATTATAAAGCAATATTATTAGTTATTAGTATCAATCACTGCATAAATAATATTAAAATTTTCTCAATTGTGAGATTAGCAACATTTCTAATGTAATAGGCTGAATCTGTACACAAATTGGTGAGTGAAACATATTCAGAGGGGTAAAGTAGAGTTAGGGCAAAGGGTTCATACTTATTCTAGCTTCTTGGTAAACAGCAGAAGTGACTTTCAAGACTTAAGAAACCTTATTCTGCAATTCCTGTGAGAGCAGCCCAGCAATGCTTGGGTGTGTCATGTGCCCTCATGCCCTTATGGGGAATGATGATGGTAAGGTCCGCATGAGAGGCTGAGCAACATACCCTGCAACCTTGTTCCTGGGTGGGGTTCCCTGGGAAATTAAATTCCCACTCTGACTAGGGTATAGGATGCTTATGAGGAGTGCTATTCAGATCAACACCTATGGAAGGGAAGCAAAAAGAAGGAAGTGAGATGGGACAGGGGAAGGAGTTGAGCTGATCAGGAGTCCCAGCAGAGATCTCAACCAACCCTTTGGCAAATTCTGATCAGAGATGACAGCCCTGTGATCAGTTACTGGGGTCTGGTCACCCTGGAAGGGGGTGGACATTGGATGAGGAGGCTCTCTTCAGGTAGGGCAACCCCCACAGGGGCTGACACAAATAGCTTTCCATCAGGACCACTCCTAGAAGCTTGGAGCATATCCTTCCTCCCTGAAGTGGAATGGGCAGCACATCAGAGCATCCACTCCAAATATTTTTTAGCAAGAAGATCTGTTCCTACATTTTTTGGTTTTTCCTAAGTTGGAAACGTATTAAATGCTTTTGTGTACCAGGTATTTCCTGTACATGATCTTTAATCTTCACATCAACTTCGTAAAAGAGATTTATTATTTTCAAGATGAGGAATCTGAGAGGGCAGGCAGCTTGTCCAAGGGCACAGCTAGTATATGTGGAAGAATTGAGATTTCAATTAAATTATGTCCTACTCTCCAGCTCTTTCCACCAGCACAGCCTCTCTACACTCAGTGCGCCAGTAATTAAAGCCCTCAGACAGCACAATCATATTCCTTTACTTTTTGTTTTTGTTTACCAGTTAGGTAAGCAAGGTCTGTTTTAAAAAGTTAAAGCCATGTTATTTTAAGGCCTTGCAAACCTACTTAAAATTCAAGGGAGATGACGTGTTCGAACATGAATTTTCTATGTCTTTAGAGCTTTATTGAAACCATGAGGTAAGAAAAACTAACCAAAGGCATATTAATGTATCTGGGGTGATTTTTCTTTTAGATTTTCTGTGCTTTGGAGAAGAGACACTAGATAATCAGTATGAATCAGTGTAACATTATTTCTAACCTTTTTAGCTGCTGAATGGGAATAGGGAAAGCTGAGTTCTATTCATAACTCCTCCAGTATTCTTCCCTAAGTGATCTAGGGAAAGCCACTTAACTCACTGTATGCATTCATTTTCTTACTTGAAAACTACTGTAATGATATCCACCTTTCTCTTACTTTAAATGACAATTATAAGAATAGATGAGCTGCTTTGTGAATGCTTTGAAACAACTACTTGAAAACATCGTGTTTTTTAAAAACACTTTCTGTTAGCTAATCAAATTTGTTGATTATAGTTCCTCTATTAATTTTCTTAGAGAATATAAAATTCTATAGAAATATATTGCAAAAACTTAAACAGACTGATTAATACATCACTGGGCATTTTTGTCAGCAGCCAAATGAACTGATTTGCCGGGAGCCGGTCCATCCTTGCTGTTTCAAGGGACCTGGCATATATGGCGTACGGTTCTTTATATGTTTGCTCACCTTCTTGGCGCTGTGTTTTAACCAAGGTCACCTCTCCGAGAAAGGTTGAATCCCCAGGTAGGGATTTTCCCCTGAAGTTAGGGAGGGAATAAAACCCCTCAACTAAGTGCCAGGCGGGTAATTAATCCCTTTAACTACGAACAATCATGCTTAAACTACATAATCTTTTCTCCCTGGAATGGAGATAAGAAACGCCCTAACCTTTGTAATGGAGATTGATAGGATTGAATCAACTGGTATAAATACAGTTGTAACAAGACAGAAACACTCAGAACTTAGAACAGAATCAAGAAGACAGAACCTACACGGAGCCTAGAGACAGAAGAACTTCGCTGGAGAGAGCATGCCGGAGGATCCTGGAGAGGGACTGGCCTCGGAGCCTAGAGACAGAGCCTAGCGGGAGAACATGGCAAGGGATCCTGGACTGAACCTGACTACAGAGATTGGCAGGAGAACCTGACTGGAACCTGGACACTGAACCTGACTGGAGAGCCTGGACAGAACCTGGCTGGAGAACCTAGCGAGGGAACATGGCTACAGAACCTCGCTGGAAATCCGAAGCAGAACCTCTCTGGAGATGCGGGCTAGAGATCCTGGCTAGGTTGCTGATCAACTGAACGCTGTCTCCGTGTCATTCCTTCTTCGCCGACTCCGTCTACACCTTTGGGGACCCCTGGACCTGCTGGGGCTGGACCCCGGCACTGATTGAATTTCAGTATTAGAAAGGCATTTGACAGGTATGGTAAGCAGAATAAATAGATGCCCACATCTTAATTCCCAAAATCTGTGAAATGTTACCTTACATAACCAAAGGACTTTGAAGATGTGAGTAGGCTAAGGATTTTGAGGTGGGAATATTATCCTGGACAATCTAGGTGAACCCAGTGTATTCACAGATGTTCTTGTAAAATGGAGATAGGAATATCAGAATAGGAGAGAGATTTTAAGGTGGTCTGCTGCTGGCTTTGAAGGCAGAGGAAGGGACCATGAGCCAAAGAGTACAGTTTGCCTCTGGAAGCTGGACAAAACAAAAAATACATCCTCCTAGAGCCTCCAGAAGAAATGGAGTCCTGATGACATGATTTTAGTCCAGTGAGAGTTCTGGCTTACAAAATTATAAAATAATAAATTTGTGTTTTTAAGCCAATAAATTATGGCAATTTGTTATAGCAGCAATAGGAAACTAATGCTGTCATTTCATTTAACTACCAGATCTGGGTCCATATGAAATAATAAATTGTCCTGTTGTCAGGTCTAAGAACCATACCTGGAAGGAGGTGGGAGTGTGTCTTAGGATGCTTTTGTGTATCTCCAGATTAAGTGCAGTCTTAGTTGATAAACTCTCCCGAGGTTTGTCATGTTACCACTTCTTGGCTACCACGTCAGTGTGGGATATGGGCAGTTATGCTCCTCTCAGAATTTCTTAGGAAAGCCTTCCCATTAAGGTTTCTTTTCCACTTAAACTGCAGGATGTTGGGCTGGCTGGCCCTGAGTGTCACTGTCTTGGTCCTAATGTTTTTATCTACTGTGAGTGTCTGATAGAGACCTCTCTTCCTCCTTTACTAGTAAATATCTCTTGCTGCTGCATATTGAGAATCCTATAGGGACTTCTTTATCCTTTTTCTCTAGATTAGTTCTACCACCAACGTCTTCTGTTGCTAAACCAAGGCTATTTAGCACCATTGAAGAGAATCATACAACCAAATGGGTGTATTTTAGGAAAACGCTTATGATCAACAGCTAGGTGTGTGTGTGTGTGTGTGTATGTATATGTGTGTCATGTTGGGGGAATGAGGAGATAGCAAATTTTTTATGGATATATACATGGATATATATATTTAAAAAGATTGTCAGATATAATTAAGTTGTCTTTGAGTTAATCAAAGCAGAGATTTTACTGGATGAACTTGACCTAATCAGGAAGCCCTTTAAAGAGAAATGGTCTCCTTCTGATCTAGAAGAAATGAGCCATATTGTAAATTGCCTATGATTAGGAGAGAGGTAGCCTGTAGAAACTGAGAGCCTCAGTCCTACAGCTGAAAGGAACTGAATTCTTCCAATGATCTGAATGAGCTTCAAAGAGAACCTTAATCTCTAGATGAGAATCACAGACCAATAGCCCACACTTTGAATGGAGCCTTGGAGTCCCTGAGCCCAGGACTGCTTTAAGTCATGCCCAGACTCCTGAGTCGCAAAAACTGGGAGAAAATAACTGGGTATTGTTTTGAGCTGCCGAGTTTATGATAATTTGTTATACAGTAATAGCAAAGCAATACAAAAATAAAAGTAGATAGAAAATAAAGAAGGAATGGAGGGAGGGACCGAGAGGAGGAGGAGGAGGGGAATGAGTGAGTTATGTTATGCTAACATAACTTGATTTAGCAAATTCTATTGGTTTTCACGGATACCTGTTCATTTACTAAGATCTCAACATCTATCTGCTTAGCCCCCAAATTTTGGCAGGGACTGATCTCAAACTTCCTATTCTTTTTGCCTCAATTTCTATTTTAAAAATTGGAGTAAAAATTTGTGCATATCTGGTCCTTCTGTCATCCAGCACATTCACTGTGATTTTTGAAGACTTACAGAAAATATTCACAACAATCAGTATATGTAAGTTCTTTTAGTGCCCTGAGGTATGATGTACATAAGCTGCGGTCTTGGACTTCATTCACATGGGTGGACGTTCTCTAATTATTGTATGACCATCTCGAGTTTCAGTTTCTTCTTTATATTAAATGATAGTCTATTTCCAGTTTGAAGATCATTCTTCTTCTTAGAACAGATAGAAGCAGAATTGAATATGGTTGATTCTGCCTGCTGGCTGTCATTTGCTAAAATCAATTTTTTCCATTTACCCTGTGTGATGAATACCTGGGAGTAAGAAATTTTGGGTAGATATATGCTAAATTCTTTTTTACTTTAAAGAGTTTTCTTGAAGTATAACATACTGTCTTAATTCACTCATTTAAATATACATTTTATTGATTTTTCTGAAAACGTGCAGTCGTGTAACCATCACAGTCCCATTGTAGAACAATTCCATCACTGCACAAGATCCCTCACTCTTTACTGGATTGGCTGCATTTGACAAAGGTGGTCCCTCCTCTTTGACATGTTTTCATCACTTAGTTTCCAGTTCAGTAAACTCTATTCTTTTATGATTGTTTTGTTGTTATTTTGTGTATTTTTCTGACCTCAGTGGCCTTTTCTTTTCTGTCTGTATTGCTGATTTCTATTTTTTTCTCAAACTTTTCAGCATTAGTTTTGACCCAGGATATAGTACTTGGACTGCTTTTGCCCTCAGCAAATGAAAACACAATTCTTTTGTTCAAGCAGTTGGCATGGTTAGTGTAAGCCTTTCCTATTCCTGTGGCTATAGCCAGGATAACAGTGGCTTTTGTCACTCTTAATACTTTTACATCCATTATATAAATGACATAGAGCGTTCAAATGCTTGAGGAAAATAGTCTAGTTTGGAAGGCAGAGCACAATGGTAAACTATGTTTTGAGAACATTTGATTAAAAAACCTTAAATTACTTCTATTTCACTTCCTAATAGCTATTCTACAGTATTTGTTAACATATGATTATTGCGCTGTATAAATTGTTGAAAATTTACACGTGGTTTTTCTTGAAGTCATTTTTACTATGTAATGGTATTTTTTTATTTGAAATACTAGAGGCCCGATGCACAACATTCGTACACTGGGGGAGGGAGGGGTCCCTCAGCCGGCCTGCACCCCCTTGCAGTCTGGGACCCCTCAGGGGATGTCCACAAGGAGCAGGCCTAAGCCAGCACAACATTCGTACACTGGGGGGGGGAGGGGTCCCTCAGCCGGCCTGCACCCCCTTGCAGTCTGGGACCCCTCAGGGGATGTCCACAAGGAGCAAGCCTAAGCCAGCAAGTAGATATCTCCCAAGGGGTCCTTAGTGCTGCTGAGGAGGCGGGAGAGGCTCTGCCACTGCCGCTATGCTAGCCAGCCGTCAGCCCGGCTTCTGGCTGAGTGTCACTTTCCCTGTGGGAGCACACTGACCATCAGGGAGAAGCTCCTGCTTTGAGCATCTGCCCCCTGGTGGTCAGTGCATGTCATAGCAACCAGTTGCTCCGCCATTTAGTTGATTTGCATATTAGGGTTTTATTATATAGGATTTTTCTAAATAAAAATGTTCCCCTAATATAGCTAGTAAACTGGATTTTTATGTATTTTAAGTTTATTTAACATTTTATATATTATATTACTCAATTTGGAAATGGACCTCTTATAACTTAATGTTTGAACTAAAAATTTAGGTACTATGGGGCAAAAGGAAAAAGAAATAATCGGTTGGTGCTGGAGGGCACTTTAAGCAAGGCTTGAAATAGTAATTTGATAGATGTGACACAGTTATGAACAATAACTGGTAAAAAAGACATGGGTGAATTATTACCTATCAATGGTCTCTAAGCTCCACCTCACCTCCACTTTTCCGCTATTACATCTCTTCATTACATGTTCCCGTGGCAGTCCTTATTATGCATATCACACTTGGAATTATTTATTTAGTGTTTACAATTCTGACTAGACAATATTGTTCCCTACACTGGTGTACCTGGCATATAATGGGAACCCAATGATATTTGTGGAATAAATGTTTTTCCAACTTCTAATAATCAGATATCCATGTTCCTCATATGTATAGGAGCTACTTGTTGAATGACCAGTCAAAGGAATGAATGTGTTTAGCAAGAACAAAGGCAAAGATTACTGTCTTTCCCAGCGTACCTCTTTTCTGTATTACTTTTTCTTTTCACATGTCTGCATCCTGTCTCTTGTTCTGGCTCCCAAATTTCCCGCTGGAGAGTACTGATGAGTAAATTGCTTTACTAATGTCGACCCTCCAAGAATATTTATGTCTTTAAAGAAATTATTTCCAGAAAGATGGCATATCATTAGATAAAATTCCATATACTTGTCAGAGATGGAGAAGGTACTTTGTGGAACGGAGCAGGGATTCCTGTATTCTCTGAAAAACACATTAGTAGTTCTGCCTCTACTACTTCCGCCTCCCTTCTTTATTTCCACAGATGTTTTTCTGAGTATTTAATGTGCTAAACTATTGGGGGTTAGAAAGCAAAAGGCCTTGAAGGAAAGGGCCACCTGGTGGAGGGCCTTGCAAGACAGAGCAGAGGAATTTGGATTTAGTATTCCATGCCACGGAACTACTGCCCTCTTCACTGCTAGAGTGTGACAGCAACATTAACAGGAGTTACTTAGGCCAAGTCAGTGGAACAAGTTCTGACGATACGCTTTTATATATTTGGTGCTTACCTTTTAGAAGATAAAACAAAAGTTAGAGAAAGATAGACCAGTTGTTTTAGCTGAGCAACAGGAAATTCAGTATTGTTCTGCACTATCAGTCTGACATTTTAACTTGATTATTTAAGGCATTTTTTTGTTGCTGTTACCGATTCATAGTTCATATTATTTAACTATAATTTTTGTTTTAACTCTTTAGAGTATAGGAAAACATCATACAAGAGATTAAGATTATAAATTTAAAAAAAAGAAAACTCTCCTACAAACATTTTTGCAATTTGTAATTTTGTATGAAGCTATCCACTGTAATAAATATAGAACAATCTCCTCTGCCTTCTCCTTTTAAGGCCTGCTTCTGAAATGTGGTTCTGAGAGACAGAAATGAGATAAGGTACTGAGGGTAAAGAGAAAGAAATTACTGATCTTTCAGAATATTTGAACAATGTATTTCTAGTAGATTTTTTTCTTAATGTACATAGAACTTGAGGATTATTCATTTACTCAACACTTGGTTCAATTCCACTTAAGACTGAAGTGTTGGAATGTGGAACATGAAAGGCTCTCTCCCAGGGAAATGCTTTCAAAGTCACCCAGTAGCCCATGTAGAGTCTCCGAAGAAATTAGAGAAGGGCACTCCACTTTGCGTGGATTCAGCCCCTGGCTAGATCCTTAATTGGCTGTGGAGTTATGGCTACAATTTTAGCTCCCAATTGCCTTTAAGCCTGGTGCCTTATGATCATGCACAGCCCCTCGGCGTGTTTAAGTTCCCATGTTCTCCCTATTTCTTTTTTTATGAACTGGGATTTGGGTCATCTCCACTGGGCAGAAAGATAAGCTTTGAAAAGGTAAGACCTTGCGTGTTATCCTATATAATAAAAGGCTAATATGCAAATCGAACAGCAGAATGACCAGTTGCTATGACATGTACTGACTACCAGAGGGCAGACGCTTAACACAGGAGCTGCCCCCTGGTGGTCAGTGCACTCCCACAGGGGGAGTGCTGCTCAGCCAGAAGCCGGGTTCACAGCTGGTGAGCTCAGCGGAGGTGGCGGAAGCCTCTCCGGCCTCTGCAGTAGTGCTGAGGATGTGGCCCGCTCCCCTACGCCTTCAGTTGGACATCCCCTGAGGGCTCCCGGAATGCGACAGGGCGCAGGCCGGGCTGAGAAACCCCCCTGAGTGCACAGATTTTGTTCTCTGGGCCTCTAGTATAAAAATAAAAGAAAAGAAAAACTAGAATGAACGATTGAACAGTGCCAGGCATTTTTCATGTGTTAGCTTATATAACCTCACAAGAGTCCTTGGATGTAAATGTTATTTATTATACAAAGGTAATGATTAAGAAAATGATGTTCACACCCGGATGGTGTGGCTCAGTGGTTGAGCATGGACCTATGAACCAGGAGGTCATGGTTTGATTCCCAGTCTGGGCACATGCCCGGGTTGTGGGCTTGATCTCCAGTATGGGGTATGCAAGAGGCAGCTGATCAATGATTTTCTCTTATCATTGATGTTTCTTTCTCTCCCTCTCCCTTCCTCTCTGAAATAAAAGATATATATATATATATATATATATATATATATATATATACACATATATATATATGTATATATATGTGTGTGTGTGTGTGTGTGTATATATATATCTACACTAATAAAAGAGAAACATGGTAATTGGCGTACGACCGCTACCCTTTTCATTGGCTAATCAGCGAGATATGCAAATTAACTGTCAGCCAAGATGGCGGCCAGCAGCCAGGCAGCTTGAAACTAACATGAGGCTTGCTTGCCTCAGTGACGGAGGAAACCAACGTTCCCCGCCTGCAGTTTAAGAAACTCTGTAACAAATACCACCTGGCTTCAGCCAGCAGGATGGCAACATTGTAAGCAAAGGCCAGAAACCTAAGAGCTGGAGCCAAGCCTCAGAGCTAAAGCTGGCCCAGAATAAAAAAGAAAAAAAAAGAAAAAAAGGAGCGGTTGGGAGCTTCAGTCACCCCCAGCCTGAAAACAGCCCTCAGCCCCTCACCCAGGCTGGCCAGGCACCCCAGTGGGGACCCCCACCCTGAAGGGTGTGTGACCAGCTGCAAACAGCCATCATCCCCTCACCCAGGCTGGCCAGGCACCCCAGTGGGGACCCCCACCCTGATCCAGGACACCCTTCAGGGCAAACCAGCTGGCCCCACCCATGCACCAGGCCTCTACCCTATATAGTGAAAGGGTAATATGCCTCCCAGCACCGGGATCAGCAGAGCCGAGAGGCCTCCCGGCACCGGGATCAGCATGACAGGGGGCAGCGCCCAAACCCCCTGATCGCCCTGCGGCTCTGTGTGTGACAGGGGGCGGGGCCACAACCTCCCTATCCACCCTGCTCTGTTCGTGACAGGGGAAGGCGCCCCAACCCCCTGATCAGCCCTGCTCTGTGCCTGATAAGGGGGAGCTCCCCAACCCCCTCACCCCCCACGGGCCCTGCTCTGTGTGTGATGGGGTAGAGCCATAACCACCCCATCGACCCTGCCCTGAGTGTGAGAGTGGCAGTGCCCCAACCCCCTGATCAGCCCTGCTCTGTGGGTGATAGAGGGCGGTGCCCCAACCCTCTGATCTGCCCTGCTCTGTGTGTGACAGGGGACGGTGCCCCAACCCCCCTGATGGGCCCTGCTCTGTGAGTGACAGGGGGCAGTGTCCCAACCCCCTGATTGGCCCTGCTCTGTGCGTGACAGGGGGTGGCGCTGCAACCTCCCCATCGACCCTGCCTTGAGTCTGACAGGGGATGGTGCCCCAACCCCCCAATCGGCCCTACCCTGAGCGTGACTGAGGGTGGCATCACAACCTCCCAATCTCCCTGCTCTGTGCATGACAGGGGGTGGCGCCCCAACTCCCCAATCGGCCCTGCTCTGAGCCTGACCAGGGGCTGCACCTAGGGATTAGGCCTGCCCTCTGCCACCCGGGAGCAGGCCTAAGCCAGCAGGTCGTTATCTCCCGAGGGGTCCCAGACTGCGAGAGGGCACAGGCCGGGCTGAGGGACCCCCCTTCCTCCCAGTGCACAAATTTTTGTGCACCAGGCCTCTAGTATATATATATATAATGATGGTCAGTGTTTAGGTGACTTGCTTCAAGTAAAAAAGCTAGAAAGCAAATGGACAAATGCAGATGCAAGAATGCCTGCCTGAGGTTTAGTTCTGTTATCAAACAAGCTTCCACAGCCCACTTATGCCTCTGCCTGGGAATTGCACAATCACACAAAAAGAGCGCAAACCCATCCAGGCTCACAAGGCGCCCGCCGAGGAGCGTGGTGAGGGAAAGGCTGGAGGTTGGGTTTTGAATAATTCACGGGAATGTTTTCTGTATTTTGTTTCCCTTTCTAAGTTGTTTATCTCCTGAGGGGAAACATTCAAGAAATAAAAGACGGGGAAAGTTCTGGGCTCCCTTTAGTCCCTCATGAAATGAAGGAATCAATCAATGTTGGTTGGATGCTGAATACATTTGCTGTACGCCATCAGGACCAAGCGTGTGATATAACACTCTTGCTGGGAGAGAACAGAAAAGCCAGTCCAGGGGCTTTTTCGGATGTAGAAATGAGGCTGGCCAATGGTGCCTAGCGTGACCTGTTTCTCTCCTTTCAAGAACCCAGGATCCAATAATTAAAATGTCCTGTGCATTAACAGTATCTTAGGAGAACATCAATAACTCTAACGACTACAGTAACCTTCTCTCTCACTTCCAGGAAGTTCACCCGATGATAAATGGAGCCACTTATCCACAGAGACAGTCAGATAATTTAGCTAAGGCTCAAAGGAGAGCTACAAGAATAAACACACAGAATGTATTTTGCAGAAGAAGGGTTAAAATAGCAGGGCTTTTTTCAGCCCCAGGAAGAAAAACACAGAGGACTTTTTAAAGAATATTTTTGAAAACTAGACAAGACTTTTATGCAGGAGAAAGGGTAGCAGCATGGGCCCAGAGTGCATCAAAATCAGATGTGCAGCTTTCCAAAAATACAGATGCTTAGGTCCCCCCGCCCCCTCCCCAGAGCTCCCGAATTAGAATTCAGTGGGGGCAGAGGGTGGGTGCGGCTCAGACTACAGGCTTTTTAAAAACGTCACTGATGTTCCAGACTCACAGCTAGGGTGGGGAACAATTGCTCCTGTCACTTAGCCTCCCATCACGACTGACTAAATAGGTGGGTGTTTCTGACTCCTTATATTCTGAGGTCTCTTGTCATGAGGAGTGCAGCTCTTAGGCAGTGGTAATGAAGCTTGCCTAAAGGCAGGCTCATACTGTGTTCCAGGGCGGGAGTTAGATCTTTCACATGGGATAGTTCACGTCATTCTCAAAAACAGCCTTTTGGGAACGATCTGATCACCTCCACTCTACAAATGAGGCCGAGGCGCTCGCAGGGCTGCAGTGGCCTGCCACACATAACAGCACAGTCATGAGCCTTTTAGATCCGGGACGGCTGGACTTTGAAATCTGCTCCAGAAAATGAATGTGAAAAAAAATCTAAGGCAGATTGGAATTT
This sequence comes from Myotis daubentonii, assembly GCF_963259705.1. Classification (NCBI taxonomy): domain Eukaryota; kingdom Metazoa; phylum Chordata; class Mammalia; order Chiroptera; family Vespertilionidae; genus Myotis; species Myotis daubentonii. The sequence continues at coordinate 16,975,484 of NC_081841.1, forward strand.
AAAAGAAAATCTACCAGATTGAGTGTGACTGATATTAGAATTGAGGGGAGGGGATGGAAATAATTGATAACCGGCAAAATGTACTAATTTCAATATTTTTTCCCATGGCCACAAGCTATACGCATATTTACATATTATCCACATTTATTTGGATGTTGCTATGCAGTAGGTGGCACAATCCAAATACAAAGCAGGTTAAGGGAAGAATTTGCTTTCTTTTCTGTTTTTCATAACACTTTAAATTTCATAGTCATTGTATACGCGTGCACACACACACACACACTCACACACACTCACACACACACAGTGGCAGCATCTTCAAGTTCAACTACCAATCTTGATCCCCAGCGAAATTCTGATTTTACTTTTTTTAAAATGTCATTTGACCTTGGTCTTACTAATGCTACGTGTTCCTCCTGTGCTTACGAATTGATAATTTAATTTTCCTATTGCTTGTTAGCTTGGGTGTCCTATAGTGGTCTTTTTTCCCCTCACCAAAAGGTTAGCCTAGCCCTTTAGATTGTTGGGAAAAGAAGTGATTTCCGTTCCAGAGACATTTTTTGACCTGATTTCTATGTCTTCTGCAGTTCCCACCAATCATTTTTTTATTACTCACATATACGTCTACAGAAACACACTGAAGAATAATCACTATATTTAATGCTTTTGATTAACTAACTCTATCTTTTGAAATTATCTTGGGACTGAGACCTAAGTGATCAATTTGTTCTATCAGTGCCATGCTTATTTATAAAAAAGGGTATGCTGGCATTATTGCTTTTTATATTCCTATCTATTAGTGAATTATTGAGGACTGTGCTGTTTAGGTGGGGGTATTTGACAATAAGCTTGGTTCTTGTTACCAGTGACAGCATTTAACTTTGTGACTATTGCACGGTAGGTTTATATCCTACTCCCATGTTCTTTTAGTATTTGACAGTTTTACCACTTTAATTTTTAATATTCAGCCTTCGGCCACATAATATAAATTTTTGGAGGAATCCATCTATAAAGCCTGGGCTATGCCTAAGGAGTTATTTTACCCAGATTCTTTACTGAAATTTTAAGTATCTTTTTTTCCTCATAAGTCAAAACTGAAGTCAGTAATCACTTGCACTGCTCAATTGTCCATGAGTAGCTTTGAAAATGAATGTCTCTGTGTTCACAAATCTTGCATGGAAGAGTTGTAAGTTGCTGAAAAAAAAATGTCCGTCATAGAGTTTAACAGAGGTAGCTGCTGATTTTTTTTTCTAACTGAAATCTACCTTCAGAAAGGAAAATGTATATTTCAGGATAGTATAATCCTGGTGATTCTGTGCATACATGAGTGAGACTCAGGTCACTGTTCCAGAGACAATCAAAACAACTCAGGGATTCCAGATATTGTGAGAGAAAAGTTAATTCTTTCACAAAACTGTATGGGAGTTCCAAAAGTATTCTCTTTAATAAATTATATGATTTTATAGGAAGATGCTGTTTTCTGATATGAATACAGTATAATTCTTAAGGTCTAAAGTTCAGTAGTTTCTTGTTTCATAGTTTGGGCAAGAAAAGCACACTTTGCTTGTATCAAACATTTATAATATAGCCCTGGCCAGTGTGACTCAGTTGGTTGGAGCCTTGTCCAGAACACCAAAAGGTGGCAGGTTTGATTTCTGGTCAGGACACATAGTCAGGTTGCGGTTTCAATCCTGGTTGGGGCATGTGCGGGAGATAAATGATTATTATTTCTCTCTCACATCAATGTTTCTGCTCTCTCTCTCTCTCTCTCTCTCTCTCAATTAAAAAAAATATATGTAATACATTAGATTCCAAGTTATGCTAATCTATTAGTTTTTTTTCTTTTTTACATTCCATTTGTAAGTGTGATCATATAGTATTTATCTTTCTCTAACTTATTTCATTTAGCATAAGGTTCCACGTTGTTGCAAATGGTGAGATTTACTTTTTTATGGCAGTGATAATATACAGGGTGGGGCAAAGGTAGGTTTATAATTGTGTGGAAAAGAATGCAATAACAAATAATACAAGAATAAACTCTGCTTTGCATACTCACAACTGTAAACCTACTTTTGTCCCATCTTGAAAAAAAAATATTTTAAATTAATTAAACAAGGAGGCTATTAGACTGGCAGCCTACATAAGAAAACCAAAATCTAAGCCTGTACATGCCTCAAGGTTATGAAGTTGAAAACTAAGGATAACTAATAGCAAAAAGCCAACAAGGCTTGTTGCTATAGCCAATTAATAATTTCATTATTCCTGTAGGTCTTTTTTCTCTAGTGTTTCTTTTAGGGCAGGTCTACTAGCAATAAATTCTCTCAATTTTTGTTTACCTGGAAATGCCTTAATTTATTCTTTATTTCTGAAGAATAGATTTGCTGAATGTAGAATTCTTGGTTCACATTATATTTCTTTTAGCATTTTGAATATTTCAACTAACTGCCTTCTAGACTCCATGAGTGCTGAAAAGTTAGCTGTTAATAATTTTTCTCTTGCTGCTGTCATGGTTGTCTCTTCTTTGTTATTTAACAGTCCATGTGTGGATTTCTTTGAATTTATCCTACATTGAGTTTGTTGAGGTTTTTTTTGGTGTGTGGAGTAATTTTTTTTCATCAAATTTGGAGGTTTCTGGTCATTATTTCTACAGATACTAGTTTTTCCTTTTTCTGTCTTCCCTTCTGAGACTCCCAGAATGCACATGTTGGTGTACTTGTAGATGCAGAACAGTTTTCTAATATTCTGTTATTTGTATTTTTTTCTTTCTGTTTATTAGGTTGGAAAATTTCAATTGACCTACCTTCAAGATTGCTGATTCATTTTTCTAACAGTTCAAATCTATCTTTGAGTCCCTCTAGCAAATGTTTCATATAATTAACATAATTTACAGTGCAGAATTATTTTGTTCCATTTTTATAATTTATATCTCTATTTATATTGGTATTCTCTATTTCACTTTAACATCCACTCTCTTACCTTTAATTTTTACACATGGTTCAATTAGTTATTTGACCATATTTATGACATATGACTTAAAGGCTTTATCTAGTAAGTAGAAAATCTTTATTCCTTGAGGAAGAGTTTCTATTGACTGTATTTTTACCCCTCTCCATATGGGCCATAGTTTTCTGATGTCTTGTAATTTTTGTTGAAAGTTGGGCTTTTGAAATAGTATAAAATGGCAACTGTGGAAATCAGATTCTTCTCTTCCCAGGGTGTGTGTGTGTGTGTGTGTGTGTGTGTGTGTGTGTGTGTGTGTTTTGTTGCTGTTGTTTGGTTAGTGACTCTCCTGGATTAATTCTGGCAAGTCTGAATTGTGGTTACTTAAGTATCTGCTTGGTTATCTTAGCGGTTACCTTATGATTTGATAGACATTTCCTTAAATATCTTGAAACAATAACCATGGACTCTGTGTGTTGGGATATGTCTTCAAGTTTTGACAGTTTACATAATTGCCTTAGCTTTCATTTCCTCTTTTTACAGAGCTTCAAGTTCAACCACAAGCAAGAGATTAGGATTTTTCCTGGGTATGCACACAGCCATGCACATGCATGTGGTCTTTCTGATCCATAGAAATATGTTGAAACTTTTCAGAGACCGATATGGATATATCATTTCCCAGATTTTTTTGAAAGCTTCTTGAGCAGCCTTTTGTTTGCTGCTGCTGTTATCACTGACTCAGGCTGCTAGTAGCTACCACATTAAGCAGTTGCTACGGATTCATTTTAACAAACATCTAGAGCAGCGGTTCTCAACCCGTGGGTCGCGACCCCTTTGGTGGTCAAACGACCCTTTCCCAGGGGTCACCTAAGACCATCCTGCATATCAGATATTTACATTACGATTCATAACAGTAGCAACATTGCAGTTATGAAGTAGCAACGAAAATAATTTTATGGTTGGGTCACACCATGAGGAACTGTATTTAAAGGGCCAGAAGGTTGAGAACCACTTGTAGAGGATAAGGCCTTTCCCATTGCATGAGCTCTGCATCAGGTAAAATAAAAACAAGCCCTGTAAATGAGCCTTTTCCAGGGGGCTGCTGAACAGGTTAATTCATGAGAATTCTCTGTGGGTGCGAAGATGTTTGTAGTGCTCCAAACCCACTCACCCCCACCACACCCACCCCAGTGGCTTCTAGGCTGCTGTCTTTAAGATTCACTCTTACTGTGAGGCTGTTAGATTTTTCCCTGTGGAACTGGAGAGTGGGAACGGGAGATGGGACAAGTTAAAGTGCCACATGCTTACTGTTTGAACAAAGGTTCTGCTGACTTTTCTGGAATAAATTCTACACAGATTGTTGCAAACCATTGGTTAATTTTTAGAGTTCTGAAAAAGTTGACTTTATCATCTTTTGTGAATGTTCTTGTTGCTCTTATGGAGGAGTGGATTTTCAGAGATACAATTTTCAGAAGTGCTTCTTCACCATCCTCTAAAGAGGTGGAGAGTATGCCATGTTCAAATTCAGTTTTAAGTTGAACCAATAAGCAGATGAATTCAGATGAAGCAGATTAATGGCATAGAGTTGACTGACAAGTAACATGAAGTAGTTTTGAATGAAAAGTATTTAGAAGGTACTTGAGTTCTTGGACTGTGGATAATGTGAGGATAATGATGTTTGTAGATTATTATTCAGATGGCTGTGGTAGGATGAAATAAAGCTCTAGGAGAAGGGAGATGACTTCAGAGGCAGTGGCAAAATTCTATGTATGTGATGCTGAGGTCTAGCTTAACATGGCAGCGGTGGATATAGAAATGTAAGGGGGAATCAATCATGGGATTTGGTGATAGACTGGATCTGGGGAATAAAGGAATAGAGGAGTTTCAAAAGATAAAAATGTTGCTTTTCTGTTTTGGAAAAATGATAGTAGAGTAATGATAATGAAGATAATGGAAGGCATGTGGCAAATTTTTATTTTGATATCTTAGAGATTCCTTCATTTAACCAAGTCTCTTCTTAGGCTCTTTGCAGACATGTCAATAAGACTCATAAAGATCAAATGAATAGGTGTTGGTTATTAAAACCAGGGTTTTATGCTATCAAAAGCTAAATATCATCAAGAGGCCTCTTAAATCACATTCATTTAGAAAAAGAAGAAGGAAAGGAAAGATTCTTTAAAATCAAAAGATATTCCAAAATGTTCATCATGTTAACTTTCTAACATGCAATTCTCCGGGAAGGCAGACATCAGAATGTTAAAGTTTTATATTAATGGGATTTAATTAATGTGTATAAGAGTGGTGGGTTCACAGCCTTGAATGTGCATTAATAGAATGTATATTAATAATGTATCTGTTATAAATTTGAGTCCTGCATTCCAGCACTGCTTGTTACTTAGAACACAATGTTCTGTCAGCATGCAGATTGATCATTATTTTTCAAATCATTTCCCTCCTTTATTTTTTTTCATAATCCTCAAGGAGAGAAAGCAATAAATGAAAAATGAGGTGATTATCAATGAGATGACCGCTGTAATCCATGTAATTGAGAAATGTTCATTCCGATATGGGATCAGAGTCAGATTTCTGGACTCTTCTTAACCTGTGAACATTTCTCATTCAATTGTTTACTTCTGTGTGTAATTCTAACAAGGCTGAAACTGGAGACAACAGTACATATTTCCACATTACCATTGCACCATCATCTTCTTCAATATTTTAATTATATTATTTATCAATGTTTGTGTTCTTCCCGATTTGTTTAAAGCATTAAATCACAGATTTGTATTCTTTACTTTTATTTAGAAGCTAGAAGAGCAAGACTCAATTCTGGTATTGATACCGGACGAAGTGGGGTTTCTCCTCCCCAGTGGGTGTTGCTGGGGGTGGACTTCTTATGATATTCCGAGGAAAGGAATTTTCTGAGGCTTGCATGGGAGAATGAGTAATCTTTATTTTTGAGGAATGAAATCCCTGTGTTTCTCAAGTCCCATTTCCTTGAGTCCAGTCATAGAAAAATGATAGCTGGAGTTTCAGCAAAGCTAGAAGCAAAGCCAGAGTCCAGAGTTTCCTTTCCATGTTGGAGCCGGGTCCAGTTAGCATCTGGCCAGTTGCAGTCCATTAGTCCATTGTGTGTGGGGTCCACATGGTGTGGGCCACACGGGAGAATGCCAGGAGCCAAGCATGCCAAGAGGAATGAAGAGCACAAGAGCATAAGAGCACCAAGAGAGCAAGTTTCTTTGTTCAGGGAATTAAGTATCCCAAATCCTCATGGGCCTGCAGTGGCCACACACATTCTGGCCAACTATCTCTGTCCCCAAGTGTGACTGACAACAAGTACCTTTCTTAGTCCTCCCAACTTTACTGGGCAGGCGCCTATCTTCCCTTTGACCAGTCTCCTTCCCCCAGTCTGGCCTTCCCTTTGCTTTTTTCCAATTTATCAGCTAATTACAACAGTATCATTATTATCTTACTTGTCTCTGTGGGTAGAGAAGTAAATGTTTACAAAAGAGTTATCTTATAATTCATGTTTCCGTTAAAATAGCACAGGGATAGGAAGGCTTTGAGAGGCATTCAGGTAGTTCTCCCTATTCGCGATATTTAATTTTTCCTAATCTTGGTTATTTATTTAATCCTCCTTTAAATTAATTAATTCAACCCTTTAATACTATATTGAGTTCTATGACACATACAAAGAGGTAGTATATGGAGCACTTGTTTTCTGAGAAGACAGAATTTAGAAGTAGCTAACAATAAAAATATTAAGCATTAATATAGGATCTGAAAAATCTAGTGTGTCATGAGATACTGAATTATCAATACAGAATATTACTGTTGTTTTTAGATTCAGAGAAGAAAGCAAGCTATGCAGGCAAGAGTACTCATTAAATGCTTCATTGATTATGCAGAATTTATGATTGGTTGTGAAAGAAAAGGAGAATTTTGATAGGCCTGGAAGAGCCCCCTGATGCTCAGAAGGGATGGAGATAGCATAAGCAAAAGGACATTCAGGAATGGGGCTGCTGGGTGCATCAGCCTATGGGAGCAAAGTGTTGAAAGGTATTCTTGGGTCAGCATCAGACGTTTGAAAAAATAGAATAATTATAAAAAGTTCATATTTTCATTGAACAAATATTTATTGAATGATTATTAGTGTCCTCTGATAATACTATAATCCAAGGCTATAATACATACTTTTTAGGAATGGTAGGAAGCTGTAGCTCTGAAACTGGACCACTGTATGGAGGGGAGGCACTACAAAGGGCTTGCAGTTTCATATGGGCACCATGCTTAGTCTGTAGATTACATAAATAATATAATCCTTACCCATATCCATATTTATTATTTTCAATAATCATGCTATGATTAATAAAATGGGAATTTTTTGTTGCTTTTTTGGTCACATATTTTTTTTTCAAGCAACAAATCCAAACACTGTAACTTACCTATTGGAGTTTGGTAGAGAATTAGGGTTCTTTCTGTGTCATATTTTCATGTGGAGAGACATTTGATTAGTTTAACTGAGCTTCTCTCTGCTCCTACTCACTCTTCAGGGGAGTTAATTGATTTGTAAATTTGGAAGCAGGAACTGAGCATGTGTCACTAATACTCTGTTATCTTCTTACCTGCAGAGAGAATGATCCATTAAATTTAGCAGGGAAGAACCTGCTCAGGGTTGTGAGACCTGATGCTAGAATTCTCTAATCCTGGAATGTAGTAGCAGGAAGTCTATATGATCTTGCACCTAAACTACATTCTCTAGGATATGCTCCATCACTAACCTAATGGACATTTTAATCCATTTGCCTAAACCTTCTGTTTTATTCATGGATTGGCTAACAGCTGTCTCTGGGCCAAATCTGACTCATTGCAGGCCAAATCTGGCCACCCTTTGCCATTTACATGTTGTGTGTAGCTTTATTGCTACAACAACAGCATTGAGTAGTTGCAACAGAGATCTGAAAAGCCTAAAATATTTACTATCTGGCCCTTTACAGAAAAGATCCATCAACCCCTGGACTCTCATTTATAATTTGGGCAGGGAAGTCATTTATTTGTACTCTCTGAATTCCTAAATTAATCCCAGCATTATCCTGTAGGGATTGGTGAAAATTTTTACTTTGAAAACATGTTTTGTTATTCAAAATAGTAGAAACCCTTGGTGTAAAAATGAAGTGGAGTCAGGGATGGGAGCTATTTAAGTAACATAGGTATGAGCCAGTAGGTTTGAACTAGTTTGGTGATTATGAAAATAGAAAAGTAATACAGGGTTTAGGGGTTATTATGAAGTGCAAATTATATGGAAGTTGATGCCTACTTCTTCACAGTAGCAGTAAGCAAGGTGGACAGGAAAAAAGCAAATGTCTCCAAGAATTCAAGCCTAGGTGACTGGGTTTAATATCCTGGGAGCTCTTACAATGTATTTGTTACTCTACCTATCTGGCTTGCCTCTGGCCCTTTAAGTCCCACATTCACCAGCATCAGGTGTAAAGGCTCCAAGCCTAGTAACATCAGTCACGCAGGACCCCTCACTATTATTAGACCCTTCAACACTGAGCATTTGTCTGTGGAACTCCAGCATCTATTCAGCATTTTGTTCTAATGAACTTGCTGATGCCTTTTGTCTTCCCAATACTTAAGTTAAATCTCAGTATTTTTCTAATAGACACCTGGTTTATCTCCTAACTCCCTTATTTGTTCAGTATTAATCAATTTTTTTTTCATAATTTGTTCTCTGCCTCTTTCCAGTAAAGAGTACGAGGTGTTAGACTACTCACCTTGTACAGAAATCCTTTAATATAAACAATCTTGGCTTCTTTCGTTTTCTTTTCTTCTTTTTTTCACTGTCATTAATGCTTCCCAGACAATACACTTCTTAGTCTTTTAGTCTCAAGGTTGTTTCACATGATGCAGTTTTCCTTTTTGTCATCTTGTTTTTGGTGAATTACGTTTTATTTCTTTTGACTTCTTATGGAGATTACCTAGGTCTTTTCTTGTGGATTTGTACTGAGCTGATTCATATTTAGCTTCACTTGGCATTTGGCATATTTTCAGTTGCATTTGTGTGATTTATTAAGGAGATTATTTCTGGGATTTCACCATCTTCAGTTTTACCTGCGGTATGTACATTTCTGCACAATAGTACCAGAAGTAAAAATCAAAGTTCATTTATATTTGAAATGGTATCATTACCTTTCTCAGGTGGTATTTAGACTGTGGATTTTTTTTTCCTGATAATAATGTGTATATATAGTTTTTAAAAAACTGGCTTAGCTCAGTGGTTGAGCATCGACCTATCAACCAGGAGGTCACAGTTTAATTCCTGGACTGGGCACATGCCTAGGTTGCGGGCTTGATCCCCAGAAGGGGGTGTGCAGGAGGCAGCCAATCAGAGATTCTCTCTCATCATTCATGTTTCTATCTCTCTCCCTCTCCCTTCCTCTCTGAAGTCAATAAAAATAAATTTTTTAAAAAGACCAAATAAAACAAGAGAATATAGTCTCATTCCCTGATGTTGATCACCAAATTTTTCATCATTCCTTTCAGAAATAGTCCATGCCTATATTATACACAAACATATTTTATCTTTGCACAGACATGGACATACATTACTTATTGTTCTTACTTTTATTAGTTTTATCTCACCATATCAGTACCTACACATGTATCTCATTTTGAGGAATGACTGAATAGTAATAATGGCTACATTTATTGAGTATTTAGAAACTTAGGCACCAAATTACGCTCTTTATAAATTTCATTTCACTTTATTTCAAATTTATTTCATTGATTTTGTTATGTCATTCACAACCAACAACAAACCTATGAAATAGATAGTATTAGTATTCTATTCTTGCAAATGAGGATACTGAGACTTTGCCAAGGTAACTTTGCCAAAAATGGCTGAGCTGGGGTTCTGAATCCACACTCTTTAACTATTATATTCTTCAAGTATATTTTTCATTAACCATTTCCACCAATATGACTTGGGATAGTAGTAAAACATAGATCTCTAGGTTTGCTCTCAGAGATTCTGAATTAGTAAATATTTGGGGGAAAGTCACAAATTTTAATTATTAACAAATGATCCAAGTAGACTTTGTGTAGTGTAAAGTTCTGTGCACCTCTGTATTATATTACATTACCTCCTTGTATGAATTATAGTTATTAAACAGTCTCCTAATGAGAAATCTAAAAAATAATTTATAGTACTTTACTATTATAATCAATGCCCAATACACATCCTTACATATACATGTTTATTTTTATTTGTGGGTAATTGTAGGAAAGATTTCTGGAAATAGAATTCCTGGGTAAAAGAGTATGTGCACTTAAAATTTTGATATACTTTTGGGAATTTTATCAAGAACAGAGATAGTCCTCTTTCCCTTGCTAGCCCCTGGTTAATTACTAGTTATTTTCCAAGGAGTAAAGATTTTGAACACTAAAAAGAGATTAGTCAAAAGTGTTTTTCAGCCAGTTCCTTTGATTTATTTTTTTACCCTGTATTAGTTCGCTAAGCTTCTTTAATAAAGTACCACCAACTGGGTGGCTTAAACAACACAAATTTATTGTCTCGACAGCGCAGAGGCTTGAAGTCCAAGATGAAGGAATGTGTAGGGTTGATTCTTTCTAAGGACTGTGGTTTGCTGGCAATCTTTGGCATTCCTTAGCTTGTGGTGGCATAACTTCGATCTTCACTATATACATGTTTCTGTGTACATGCCTATTTTAAATTTCCCCTCTTTATCGGCTTCATCTTAATTTAGCTAATTACATATACAACAACCATATTTCCAAGTAAGATCACATTCTGAGGTAGTGGGGATAGGACTCTGACACCTGAATTTTGGGAGACACAACTCAATCCATAACATACTCAAAGTAATGTTTGTTAGGTGGTACTTACATTGTTTTCTCAGCGCTTTGCTGGTGAGATTTCTGTTGTGATTTCAAATGTTTAATTGACACCTCCAACTTTGAAGTGCCTGATCAAGAAAGGTTTAACTAATAATCAAGCTCCACAGACATTAATTGGTAATATTTTCTGGAGGGGAAAATATCCTGACACCTATTTAGAACACAGATGATTGATATTGGTAAGATCTGATCACAACTTTTCTCATTCATGACACTAAGAGGCAAGCTTCCCTTAACATACCCTCCCTCCATTTCATTATTTAATAGAAGGTTTAAAAGATCTTAGAATATTATGCTAAGCAAAATAAATCAGATGGAAAATGTCAAGAACCATATGCTTTCACTCACATGTGGGATAGAAAACTGAAAGCAACAAATGAACAAACAAGGCAAATAAACAAGTGAAAACTCATAGACACAGACAACATTATGTGGTTACCAGAGGGGAAGCAGGGTATAGGGAGAGAGTAAAGGATAAAGGGGGTCAAATATATGGTGACAGAAGGAAATTTATGTGGGTGATAAACACATAATCAATATGCAGACAATGTATTATAGAACTGTACACTTGAGACCTATATAATTTTATTAACCAAAGTTACTCCAGTAAATTTAATAAAAAATATTTTAAAAGTAGCAAGTGCACATAATTTTCTAGAGCGTAAGAGTGATAATTATGGAGTGCATATAAATAGTGCCTTGCAGTACCATGCTCTAGGAATAATGATGGCACTTTATCCATCCATCTGTTTGCAGGTGAAGGAAGAACATTTTTATCATGGCAAAGCTCTAAAAGTTGTTGCTATCTCAAGATCTGCTTCCTAAAGGTCTTTTGTAACAATTGACAAGTTAGCCTAAAAGAGGCTTAAACCAATTCACACTTCACCTAATGGTACCCATTTTTCCATATTGTCACTAACACTATCTGTTATTTATAGCAACTTGATCAAGAATGGTGTATGATGTGTTACTTTAATTTATTTACATCCCTATATATAAAAGCCTAAGTGACCGTCCAACCGTCCGACTGGTAGCTATGATGTGCACTGACCACCAGGGGGCAGACACTCAATGCAGGAGCTGCCGAGCTGCAGTGACTTGGCAGCTGCGGTTCTTGGGTGATGAACCCGGAACCACAGAGGAGGGAGCCCGATTCAGGGGTGCGTCACCCGAGAATTGCCTTCTCACAATCCAGGACCCTTCGGGGATGTTGGAGAGCCGGTTTTGGCCTGATCCCCACAGACCAGGCTGTGGGATCCCACCAGTGCATGAATTCACGCACCGGGCCTCTAGTTTAATTATAAATGAGATCAAGCATCTGTTCAGATAAGAAAATGAACTGCTCCTATCCTTTGCCCGCCTTTTCCCTTAAGATAATGATCTCTTTCATCTCAATTTTTAATTCTCTTGATATAATAAAGATATTTACCCTTTGTCATAGAATTTCCCCAAATCTGTCATTTGTCTCAATATTTGGAATCTTAGTGGCTTTATAGAAATATTTACATGTACTCAAATTTATCATTTTTTTTTCTACAGTTCTGGTTATGCATCTGGTTATCCCTCCTAGTCAGAGGTTATTCCTATTTTGAGATTATTATTACAAGTTTATTTATTTTTTATTTAAATATTTTCTGGAATTTATTTTCATATAAGAAATGAAGTATTTATTTAGCTTTATTCTTTCTTTCCAGATGACTAGTCAGTTATCTCACTGGCAACTATTACATAATCTATTCTTTCTCTACTGATTTGACCTAACACTTTCATCAACACTAATAAAAGAGAAAAATGGTAATTGGCGTACGAGCTACCCTTTTCATTGGCTAATCAGGGCTATATGCAAATTAACTGCCAACTAAGATTGGCAGTTAACTGCCAACAAGATGGCGGTTAATTTGCATATGTAGGCACAATGCAGGGAGGCGAAAGGGAAAGCAGGAAGAAGCCCCCTGCCACTGACAGTGATCGGAAACCCAGGGGGGAGCTAAGAGCTGGGGGGCAGGGCAAAGGCGGCCCTGGGGAGAATCAGGTGCCTTTTCCGCCCTGGCCAGTGATAGCAGGAAGTAGGGGTGGAGCCAGCGATGGGAGCTGGACACGGTCGAAGCTGGCAGTCCCAGGAGCTAGGGGTCCCTTGCCTGGGCCTAAAGCGGAGCCCACGATCATGGGGCCGGCTGCAGCTGTGGGTCCCCACTGCCCAGGCTGACGCCTCAGTCAGAGGCATCCTGCAGGAGCAGGGGCGGAGCCCGCGTGATCGCGGCGCCCCCCCCCCCCCCCCCCCCGCTGCCACTGCAGGTTCCCGCTGCTCGGGCCGGACGCCTAGGCCAGAGGCATCAGGCCTGGGCAAGGGGCCGATCCTGCAATTGGAGAGTGATAGGGGTCAACGCCTGAGGGCTCCCAGTATGTGAGAGGGGGCAGGCTGGGCTGAGGGACACTCCCCCCCACACACACCCAGTGCTCGAATTTCGTGCACCGGGCCCCTAGTAATATAATAAATTTCCACAAACATTGAGCTTTGCTTTTTAAAATTCTCTCTTCTATTCTATTGCCTTTTAATTATTATATCCCAGCCATTTGTAATTTATTTAAATGTCTGGTAAAGGCTGATCTGTATCGCCCCAATACTTTTCTCTCTTCAGATTGATAACCTGGCTATCGTGCACATTTATTTTTCCAAATTCACTTCAGAATTACTTGTCAAGATCCAAGATAGAGTGGGAGGGAAACTCTGTTCCAGTAGTACTGCATTACATTTAAGACTAAGTGAAAGTGAAAAAAAGTCACTATCTTTAAAATATTGAATCATATCCTATATAATAAAGGGCCAGTAACCATAAAAGTGTAACAATTGGAACGACTGATTGACCTGTTACTATAAAGTGCATTGACCACCTCTTGGTCCCTCTCCCCATTCCGTAGGCTCCGATAGCTGGATGGCCAACGTGGAACCTTGGGGGAACCAGGGTGGCAGTGGGGCAGGACTGGGGGCTGGCGAGTGGGCGGAAGGCAGACCTCTTGGTCCCTCCCCACAGCCCACAAGCTCCGATCACTGGATGACAAATGGAGAACCATGGAGAACTGCGGTGAGCGGTGGCGGGGCAGGCCTGGGCACTGGCAAGTGAGCGGACAATGGCCCTAATCCCAGGGTAGGCCTAGGGTCTCTACCCACACACGATTTCGTGTACTGGGCCTCTAGTCATAATATAACAAAGTGTATTTTCCACTGGACTCCAATTTTCATGTCCCCCACTCAGCCTTTAATAGTTTCTGTTGCCTCCCTATGTGATGGCTTCTGCTGGTTTTACCCTGTCCGTTTTCTATTGCTGTGGTAACTAATTACCACACACTTAGTAGCTTAAAAAAACATAACTTTATTAATTTATGGTTCTAGAAATAGAGGATGGGTCCCACTAAGCTAAATTCATGGTGTGTATAGGGCTGTTTGTGGGGCTGCATTTTTTCTGGAAACTCTAGGGAAGAATTTATCTTCTTGCCTTTTCTAGCTTCTATGAGCTTTAGTCCTTTCATTCTCAAAGCCAGCCATGGCCAGTCAAATCTCTCATGCTTATCACTCTGACACTGACTCCCCTTTTCTCCTTCACTTATAAGTGGATAATTCAGGATGATCTCTTCCCACCCACTTAAAGACTCTCCTCATAATTTCCTTAGTATTTCACATTTATGGTATAGCCTTCCTATTTAAATGTCAGTGTAAGTCTTCAGGGTATAATTTCTTTATATTGAAGGACATGTCAGAGCATTAAAACCACCTCCAAAAGCTTTCACCTGTTTTGAGTCATTTGAAATTGTGAGTCATCACTAACTTTGAGAGAGTCATAAACTCATACTTCCTTGTGTTAGTATTACTTTTCTCATTATCAGAAAAAGAATTCAGGAAGCAGCAAAAGTATACAGGTAGCTTGTAACTTATGCTGACACATACTTCTATTCCCATCTTCTTACTTAATTACCATCTTAAGGCTCATTTCAGCCAAACCACCATCTTCTGTTCTCAGGAGATGTCTTGTGTTGATCACATTGGGCTTGAAGACTTCCAGTGGCAGGGAACTTGCTATCTGCTAAGCAGCCAGTTTTGCACCTGGAAGCTCTAATTTTTAGAAAGCTCATCTTGAGCTGAAATCTGTCTCCTTGTTACCATCTCTCCATCTGCACATTCGTCCCCCTTAGAGAACAATTGGCTTCACCCTTCTGCTTTTCAAGTACTTGTGATACATGTGTCCCTGCACCCTTTCTTCAATCTTTTCTCACATGACATGGGTTTGACACTCAACACTTTCCTTATCCATGTCCAGCTAAAATAGTCCATTTGGTCTTTGCACCTGCTCAAATGTGGGCCCCAGTACCTGCCAGCTGAGGGCTCTGGTGTGGTCTCCCTGCTGTGTTGGTTAAATGGCTTCAGTTTCCTCCATGTGGTTAAGAATAGAGCTGCGTTAGAGGCAAGTTCTCAGAGATACCTTGTCAAAGTTGTCTAGAAAAGCCTCTGAGTCACCATATTTCTAATATAAAGCTACCTCATTGGTATTTTTGAGAAACAGCTGCACCCATACCTGGCTCCCTGGTTGTTGCCAAGGGTTTTCATAAGTCAGAGGGCAAAGGACTACCTTGCAAAGGATGATCAACATAATACTGCTAATCTGTCTTTTATGAAATTACTAAATCAGATCATCCCCAATTCTAATTAGCAGAGGAAGGGAGGGCTGTCACTTTCTCTAGTCCAAATATCATACTCGTATTAAATCAGCCAGTGTCACATTATGTCTTTAACTGGTGTATTACACACGCTGACTCATTCTGTGAGCTGTAACTACTAAGTCTTTTCATGGTATTGCTAATCTATATCCCCCCATATTGAATTTTTATAACTCATTTCTGTACCAGATGATATGACCTTATTTTAGTCACTAAGAAACTTTGACTTGTTAGATTTCGTCTACCCCTGATGATTTTAAACTTTTATAGGAACACGGTTTAAGCAACCTGTGAAAACATATATTGTAGACTTTCAGTGGCTAATTGTTTATTTTTTTCTTGGGGGGACATAATGTTCTTTTAGTTTACTCAGTGTTTTCAGTATGTATCTTTTTGAAGAAGTACTATTTGATCCACACATTGTGCAATCAACTGTAGCAGGTGGGATGAAGCCAACCAAGTACGTCTAGGCATGATAGATTCACACGCGGTCAGGAGGTATACAGTGAGGAATTCAGGGCCTTAGGGACCTGGTTAGGATTCAGGGAAAGGATTCTTGGTCCCTCGGATGAGAGCCGGCAAACACCAGTCAGAGAACACAGACTTAGGCATGCTGCTGTTAAAACAAAGCAAGCACGGGAACACATTTGAGATCCTGGAACTGGGCATTAGAATAAAGATGGAGTCTGAATATCAAGGAGAAAGCAAACTGCTATCTAGATTAGAGCCCGCTTTTGCTAGACGAGGTACAATGGAGCCTTGAAGGCCAGTCCCAAATTGTTGAGCCAGTTCTTTTAATTCCTCTGGTCTGTTACCAGGATTTACCATCAAGAGTACGTGGGCACTTAACCTGTGAATCAAAATCCAAGTTTCCCTCTGTAAGGAAAGAGGGTTAAATTTTAACAACCATCCAGGGCATTATGAACAAAGTTCACAACAGGATTAAGCGTTGGTGGGGAGGGTGGGGTGGGATGGGAAGGGGGACATGGGAAGGGGGCGAGTTCCGAGGGTAATATTCTATCTCTTCAACAGAGTAGTGGCCACATTCAATTTTAATCATCTCACATATCCATTCTCTTTTGGGAGATACTTGTCAGGTATTTTGTTGAATGCCCTTCTTTCTTGACAATATGATTGCAAAAGCATAAGTTTCCCTATTTTTGTTTTACCATATCCTTCCTTAGGGCTCTCGCTTTCCATAAGGAAATCGCGTACTTCAGACTTTTATTCCACTGAGAAATGATGGTCCTTCCATAGGAGGCTCTTTGTTATTGTTTAAAATATTTGTTCTCCCATTTGCCCACACCCGCATGTCTACATACATATTTACAGAGGGAAGCAGTCAGAGTGCATCACCACCAAAATGTTACTGTTAATTATCTGAGCATGCTGGGTACAATGTGTGTTTTTTTTTCTTTTCTTTATGGTTTTTAATATTTCTCTAATAAGTGTATATCCTTTCTTTTTAAGAGGAAAGCAAACTAACTCATTCCATGTGGTTAGATTTCAGAGTGTTTTTCAAGGCCTTTAAAATGCTCATAATTCTTTATAAACACAGATTTCCAACTTAACCAAAAGATAAACAATATTATCAATTCATAGAAAATTCCTTTTTGTATTGACCCACATTTGCCCTTCTTGACTTGTAAATATCCATCTTTGTTCTGCCTTTTAAAAAAAAATATGTTTTTATTCACAGAGAAGAGGGGGAGGGAGAGAGAGATAGAAACATCAATGATGAGAGAGAATCATCTTGCAGCTGCCTCCCCCCTACTGGGGGAAACACAGGTGTGTGCCCCCATCTGGATCTAGAGTCGAACTGTGACCTCCTGGTTCATTGGCCGATGCTCAACCACTGAGTCACACCTGCCGGGCTGTTCTGCCTTTAAGAATATTGGAATTAATCTACCACAGCAACCTCTCCCCTTCCCCACTTTGTGGGATAGTTCTTGAGAGGCAGCCTTTCAGACATGCTGAGAGCACTGTCGCCTGCTGTCAGGCTCCTCTGGGTTGGAACGCTGCAGCCCTTTCATCATATCTTCTGTGACATGGTTTTTAAATCACATGCCATCCTGATTGCTTTCCTCTGGACGCTTTCTGTTTTGTCACCCTTTGTTGTTAAAAATAAATTACTCCCAATTTCCTGCTTTCAGTAGAGTAGAGTGAACATAATTGACTCTTTGATGTGTGAGGGTCTGGTATGGTCCGAAAGCAATTGCACTGACCTTGACTACTTACTCTCGGTACTGTAAATATTATAGGGGAAAAATAGGAGCTTGTGCTACATCTTTACCAACCCTTGGATATGTCTTGGAAAATTTTTTTGAAATTATTATTTTTTTCTTATTTGGCTTTTTCTTTTGATAGTGAATTATACTATACAAAGGTAACCGATATCAAAAACGAAACATGGTTAATTGTTAAATCCACAATGCAGATAATCTGGTTTTATTTTCCTCTAGTAAACTGTGACCTTTCTGAGGGCAAGGATTATTTCTTATTAGTTTTAAAAAATCTGCGAATAGCATAGTCCTAGCTGTATGTGATGATGCCCAATAAATATCTGATGCTCAGTTAATGTCTATACAAGAAATTAAGATCTTGTAAAATGAAATAATTCTAATTTTTAGAATATAGTGAAGAATCAGTAATATACTAGTAGAGTTGGGCCTTAATTTTATTCTAACTTGCAAGGAGTAACCTTAGTATATTAGTTAAGATTATTCACCATGAAAAATACTAGTGTGTTATGTGGGAATGCTTTTACCTCGAAATGGCAGAAAACCCACATTGCAATGGCTCAAGCATTAGGAACTTTATTAGTTATTTAAGAAGCCTGGGGAAACTGGTCCTGGGCTACTTGAGTAGCTCAGTGATGACATCAAGGGCCCAAGCTCTTTTTATTCTTCTGTTGTTGTCATTGACCTGTTACCTTTTTAACTTTAGGCTTATTGCCTTATGGTTACAATGTCCCTGCCCTAGCACCGGGCATCAAAAAAGCATCCAGACAGAGGAACCTGAGGGCTGAGGCTCTGAAGCAGCCTCCTTGCATTTCTTTTCTCTGGGGAAGATAGTTTTTCAGAACTCTTCCAGCAAACGTCCCCTTATATCCAACTGACCAAAACTGAGTCTCATGCCTATCTCCAGGAAGCAGGCAAAGGAGTAGAGTCTTGGGAATGACTGTTCATTAAACAACAGTTTAGGCCACAGCTAGAAAATAGACATCCTATCTAATAATAGACAAACATGGTAATTAACCATACCGACATGCTTCCCATTGGCTAATCAGGGCAATATGCAAATTAACTGCCAACCAAGATGGTGGCCGGCAGCCAGGCAGCTGAAGCAAACAGGAGGCTTGCTTGCTCCAGTGATGGAGGAAGCTAAGGTTCCCCGCCTGCCGCTGCCAGCCTCTGAGCTTGCACTCTGAAACAATGTTGCAATTATAGAAGCTAAACAAACCCCAGAAACCTGCTTTCAGCCAGCCAGGCTTCAGCCAGCAGGACCGCAACATTGTTTCAATTATAGAACAAACCCAGATACCTGCTTTCAGCAGCTGCAGCCGGGCCTCAGAGCTAAAGTCGGCTCTCAGCTCCAGTGACAGAAAGTAAATAAATCCCAGAATTAAAAAGAAAAAAGAAAAAAAGGAGAGGTTGGGAGCTTCAGTCGCCCCCCAGCCTGAAAACGGCCCTCAGCCCCTCACCCAGACTGGCCAGGCACCCCAGTGGGGACCCCCACCCTGAAGGGGGTGTGACCAGCTGCAAACAGCCATTATCCCCTCATCCAGGCTGGCCAGGCACCCAAGCGGGACCCCCACCCTGAAGCAACAAGATGGCGGCTAATTTGCATACTGAAGGCGGTTGGCAGAGGGCAAGGCTGTCCGCAGTCTTGGACCGGATCTGTGACCCTTCCGGGCGGGGGGCAGTGCTTGAGGCTGTCCGCGGTCTGGGACGCAGATACGTGACCTGGCGGGTGGGGGGAAGCGCTTGAGGCTGTCTGCGGTCTGGGACCCGGATCCGTGACCTGGCAGGCAGGGTCACCACGGGAGGCTGTCCGCGGTCCTGGGACCCGGATCCGTGTCCCTGCTGGGTGGAGGGCACTGCGGGAGGCTGTCTGCCGTCCCGGGACCCGGATCTGTGACCCTGCCAGGTGGGGGGGCGGGCAGTGCTAGAGGCTGTCCGTGGTCCCGGGTCCTGGATCTGTGACCCTGCCAGGCGGGGGCAGCGCTTGAGGCTGTCCACAGGACCAAGACACAGATCTGTGACCCTGCCAGGCGGGGGCAGCGCTTGAGGCTGTCCACAGGACCAAGACACAGATCTGTGACCCTGCCGGGCGCGGGGCAGTGCTTGAGGCTGTCTGCGGTCCCGGGACCGGTATCCGTGACCCTTCCCAGCGGGGCGGCAGCTCGCACAGGGGCTGATTGGTTGGGGTTGGGCAGGGAAGGATGCCTGGCTTCCGCCCAGCCCCAGTCACTCTGGGCAGGTGAGCAGCGCAGAGAGCCTCTGGACAGGGGAGGCAGGCCAGCGGAGGGTGGCCTGTACTCCTCACATGGCGGTGGTGACAGCTGTGAGCACGCCAAGCAGAGCCTGCAGGCTGAGCTGAAGTAGCGCCTGCAGGCCATCAGTGCCCAGGAGTGGCTGCGCAAGATACGCCTCCTGGCCCAGAAGGTGCAGGATCGCAGGGACAGCCACTGTGGCAGGCCAGACTGATGTCCTCCTGGCCGCACCACGGGGGTTTGCGGATCTGCAAAGCCAGAGGCCTCCCGTGTGCACATCCCCCCCCCCCGCCCCCCCCCCCCCCGGCGTGCGAACATCCCCCAGCACACTGTCACCCTCCCGCGCCTGCAACAGTTGCAAACCAAGGCGTGCACAAGTTCCCCACCTCTCCACCGCACTTCCATCAACCCAGCATGCCTAACACCCCCACAGGATGTGCACACATCCCCTCTGATGCGCTCACGTCCTTTGGAGAGTGTCTGGGTGTTCTGGGTGCTGAGGGTGGGCGCCTGTGAGATGACAGTGAGAGGGCGGAGTGGTGATGCTGTTCCCATGGAGGCCAGTGCAGCTACGAGATCACCTCTAGGGGGTTAATGCAGGTGCTGAGGCAGGAGCAGGTGCAGACAGACACACCTGGTGGGCACGGGCGGCCCTCGCTGAGGTGCCTTCGGTCAGCGTTCAAGATCAGGAACCCAGAGGCGGAGAGGAATTCCATCCTCTCAGTGAAACAGTGGGATAGTCGGGGCGACTGGAGAGGAGGAATGTGCACTTCGGGTGCCAGCACCCATGATCAAAGGCTGCCCTGACTGAGCCTTGCTTGCTTGGGGCCTAGCGCACTCCTGCCGGGCAGCGGGTGACAGGATGTGCTTTTCCGAATTAATGAGAGAAAACGTTGATTCTCCTGCTGCCCATGAAGGTGGAAAGTGAAGTGGGGAGACATGTGGGGAGTGAGCGAGGTTCCCTGTCTGGGGGTTCCAAATCTGCTGTTGGTTTCTTTCCCCGCTGACTAGAGATATACAGGGTGTCCCCCCAAAATGTATACACACTTTGAATACCTGCTAATTCCAATGGTTTTAAGCATAAGAAAGAAACAACAATGGAGCTGTTATCTGTTAAAAGTGTGGGCACAAACAGGCAGTTGGACATTCCCTGAGGGGTCTCAGATTGGAGAGGGTGAAGGCCAGACTGAGGGCCCCCCCACCCCAGTGCATGAATTTTGTGCACCGGGCTACTAGTATATTATAGAGAGAGATCAAGACAAGAGATTCTGAACTTTACTAGTTCAGTGATAAATCCTGGGGAGCCAAATTGCAAAGACTCTTCTAAAAAGATTGCTGATAATATTGGAGTAACATGATTGCATAACTTATTCAAACAGATGAATCATCCCTTGTCAGTCACTTTTGGGAGCGCTGATGAACCCGTTATCTTTCCTAGCTTTTATAAATTAAACAGGCTGTGTCTTTATCACAAAGCTATTTTTATTTTTTCTCCTTCCTTTCAGGAATCCTATCCAAAGAAGAGGAATTACACTATGGAAATTGTACCATCTGCTTCTCTGGATACGTTTCCTTCAGAAAACGAGAACTTTCTCTGTGATCCCACGGACACAGCAGTTACCAAGAAACCCTGCTCCTTAGAAATTGCAAGAGCCCCTTCCCCAAGAACTGGTAATGTGTCTTACAATTTGATCTGCGTGCTTGTGTATGTGAAGATATGTCATTCATATTTTGAGTTCCCACAATATTTTCAACATGGACATTCCCCAATATAATCATGATAACCTGTTTCTTTTTTTGTTTTGTTTTGTTTTGTTTTGTTTGCATTTTGAAGTAAGTCCTGGTAAGTCAGAGGGATTTGATGTGAAGTCTCTTAACTTCCTGGCAAGAGGCCTCATAGGAATGACACTGCCTAGGTGCATGACTCTCCATGGTACTTACTGTTCTTATGGTACAGGTCCTTGATTACTTTTGCTCTTGGCAGCGATGACCTAAAGAGATAATTTATCAGTCTCCTCTCCTACACACCCAACTTATAATAGTGGAACAAGCGTAGGAAGGCCACAATTGACATTCCTCCTATTCAGACACAAGGAAAACAGGGCCCACAGCAGTCACAGCCTGTGGCTATTATGAAGCTAATCAGACACAGTTCCTTGATTAAGGGTCAATCCTATGCATAGAAATTATTCTCTGGGGCTCTAGGTTCCAGCCTCTGAGTCATTCTTCCTTTTCCATAAAAAAAACCCCCATATTTACAGCTTAGTGTCTTTCTCACCTGTTTCCTGCCTTTAAAATTTGAGCAGTCAAAAGATCTTTCATTGTGTACTATCTCTGTTCCTTCCAGTTCAAGCTGATATAATTTCTTTTTAAAACTTTATGGACATTTTGTGCTTCAATTTATATTACACCTCATTAGACAATAGCTTATATTCCAGATAAGCTCTTCTGAATATTGGGTGACTTCTGTGAGACAATGTCCTTGAGATTCTTAGAAGTCCTGTTGTTGAACCAAGAGGATCTATGAGGTATGCCCTTAAAAATCCTTAAAGGGCCTTGCTGTTTGGCTTAAAGTTTCTATGAGGCTCTTCCTGAGATCTTGTTTAGGTGTTAAGGAATGATTTTGTACTCCCACCCAGACTTGATCATTGGCCTTCTTAATTTGAGATATTATTATTATTATTATTATTATTATTATTATTAATTTTGTCATGTGGAGCTGCTGGAAAAAAGAAACCAATTTTGTTTTTATACCCAGAAATTCCTGGCTCCTTTTCCTTTAGCAGGCCACTCAGCAGTTCTCTGAATTTTATCATAGGCAGCCAGAAAAAGCTGTTCTATTTTAAATATTCTGCCTGGAAATCTCCTTAGCTAGATCCTAGAGGTCATTCGGTTCAGTTGCTATTTTCTATGCTACCGGAGATGTCAATGTTGCCAAACTTTCTACTATGACATGACACATGAAGCCTTGCCTTGAGCTTCCAATTGCATTTTCTGTCCTTTGAGCTTTACAAACCGCTTCCTCATAGTGCTTTGGGCTTCCATGGATCATCTCCCAAAGGCCATTTAGCTTTTCAGTCACTCACTGGGAGGCCCTTCCAGCTTGTCCTGCTGCCCAATCACCAAGTGAACGCCACTCAGATTTTTGATATGAAAGCACCCCATTTCCAAGTACCATAATCTGTTCTTGTTATTGATTTTTGCATAATAAGCCACCCCAACACTTAGTGCGTTAAAGCAACAGTCATTTATTTTTCTTATAAATCTGCAATTTGGATAGGGCTTGGCAGGGGTAACTTCTTTCTGCTCCAAGTGATATCAATTGGGACAACGTTGCTAGGTTCAGGAGCATCCAGTCGCAAGGTCAATCCTTATTCATATGGCTGACATGGTCAACTTGGACTTCCTCATGGTATGTGATGGGATTCTAAGAGCAAGCATCCTTAGAGAATGAGGCAGAGCTCTAGGTATGACATTTTATGACTTAGCCTCAAAGACAACATCAATTTCATTGTAGTTAAGAGGCTGCCTTTATTTAAGTGGAGGTAATTTAATCTTCCCCGACCCTTTAAGGAAATGTATTACTAAAGTTACATTATAAGAGCATGGCCAGTGCAACTCAGTGGTTGAACGTCGACCTATGAACCAGGAGGTCACGGTTTGATTCCCAGTCAGAGCACATGCCTGGATTGTGAGCTCAATCCCCAGTAGGGGGATTGTAGGAGGCAGTTGATCAATGATCCTCTCTCATTGATGTTTCTCTCTCTCCCTCTTCCTTCTTCTCTGAAATCAATAAAATATAATATATTAAAAAATAAAGTTATTTTATAAGAATATGTTCTTGTAGCCACATTTGGAGATTACAAATCCCACAGTAACTGAGTGGGTTAAGAATTAATTTGCATGAATATGATTTTCCTCAATTGTGTTCAGTCATCTGGATTCAGTATAAAAGCAGTCAGTTTGCCTAACTGACCCAGGCTTAATTCATAATTATTGGTCACAGTCCCGTGGCTTTTTCAGATGTAGAAGTGAGGCTGGCCCACAGTACCTAGAACAGTGATGGTGACCTTTTGAGCTCGGCGTGTCAGCATTTTGAAAATAACCCTAACTTAACTCTGGTGCCGTGTCACATATAGAAATTTTTTGATATTTGCAACCATAGTAAAACAAAGATGTATACTTTTGATATTTATTTTATATATTTAAATGCCATTTAACAAAGAAAAATCAACCAAAAAAATGAGTTCGCATGTCACCTCTGACACACGTGTCATAGGTTCACCATCACTGGCCTAGAGTGACCTTTGGGCTGTGACTATGAATTTCTAGGGGTGAGGGAGTCAAGTATTAGAATGGAAGAAATTTTATTTTTAATGTTAGGAATAGGGATGAATACAAGTCAGAGCAGTTTCTGTTCCAATTATAGATGGAACCTTATCTGGAAATCCACAGAATTTGCCTCCATGAGCACCATAGCAGGGTGAAGAGAGCGTCGGCATACCTGTCTTCTGGCTGGATGGGAAACAGCTTGCGTCCTCTTCCTCTTGATTCCATTAACCTGTAGCTTAGGTTTTTCATGGATCCAGTTACTTCCAAGTCTCTCACTCTGCTATGCCTCTTCCTTAGTTTTTCCTTGGACTCTCAGGGCCAACTAACTAAGCTGATGAACTCAGGGAAGTTACCTACCTATTAGGGCAGTGATGGCGAACCTTTTGAGCTCAGCGTGTCAGCATTTTGAAAAACCCTAACTTAACTCTGGTGCCGTGTCACATATAGATATTTCTTGATATTTGCAACCATAGTAAAACAAAGATTTATATTTTTGATATTTATTTTATATATTTAAATGCCATTTAACAAAGAAAAATCAACCAAAAAATGAGTTCGCGTGTCACCTCTGACACGCGTGTCATAGGTTCGCCATCACTGTATTAGGGAGTTACTGACTTCTCAGGGAGTTATGGATGTTTTTCCTTTGTTACTAAGTCCTGTATTGACTGAAAGTAGGACTTTTTTATATGGAGACACCTCTTGATGCATCTGAGTCTTTTAAAGGCACTCAGATTGAACTGGGTGGGTAACTACCCTCCAGTTCCTCATCCACTCAGCATGCATTTATTGAGTGCCTCTTGTGTTCTAGACATTGCACTACATGTTGCAGAGGAAACAGAGTGAAAGGTACAAATCTTGATCTTTAGGAGCTTAGAATGTGTTAAAATTATGGGTAATAAGTACAATGAGAGAGGTAAACATGAGGTTTTCATGGGAGGGTAGGAGAGTGAGTGGAAGCTTATTGAGGGAGCTGCTGCCTGATCTGAGCCTCAAAGAAGGAAGAGTTGGGTGGATGAGAGGGACTTGTATGTCCCCCAGGCTAGGGAATGCTCTTAGGGAAAATGCATAATAACAAGAGTGGCATGCAGAAGTTTGGGCCTTACCCCACAGCAGGAGCAAATCACTGACAGACTGTAAGTGGGGATGTGACGTGATAGGTTTTTGTTTTAAAATGACTCTCTGGAAGCAATGTGGAGAATAGATTGGACAGAGATGAGACGAGAGGCAAGAGGATTAATGAGGAGATCAATGTGCAGTCTCAGAAAGAAATGATGGAGGCCAGGACAGACGCAATGGCAGCCCTGAGGGAAGAGGGACAAAGCTGAGAGTGAAGCTCATCCCTTCCTGCCTTAGGGATTCCGACATCTGTGAAATAAGTAGCCAAGGGAACTAAAGTGTTACATGTTAGGGAATGTGTTTTATAGTTTCGGTTAGTTGTGTTGGATAAAATGACATAGGCTTACAGATAAAATGGGGATCTCTACACACACAAGAACTGGATTCTGAAGAAGAGAGAGAGGGAGAGAGAGAGAGAGAGAGAGAGAGAGAGAGAGAGAGAGAGAGAGAGAGAGAGAGAGAGAGAGAGAAGGAGAGAAGGAGGAAGGGAAGAGTTAGGAAAGAGATATGATGAAGGGATGATCAGATATTTAGAGGGACTGTTATGGTTAAATTGTGCTCCCCCTCTCCTTTTTATGGAATCCAATTCACATTCTAGTACCTCAAAATGTGACCTTTAGAGTGTTTGGATAGAGGGTCTTTATCGAGATAATTATGTTGAAGCAGAGTCATTAGATGAGCCCTAATCCAACATGACTGGTGAGCTTATAAAAAGGGGGAGATTTGTCCACAGGCGATATGGAAAGAGAAAAGATGATGTGGAGAGAGACATCTGAAAACCAAGGAGAGAGCTCAGAACAAAACCTCTCTCGCAGGCCTCAGGAGACACCAACCCTGCCAAAATCTCGATTTCAGGCATCTAGCCTTCAGAACTGTGAGATAATACATTTCTGTTAAAATACCTAGTTGGGAGTGCTCTGTTACAGCAGCTCAAGGGGACCAAAACTGAGCACACAAACTCAGTACTACACAGAAGGGAGGGGTGAATGAGGGTGCCTGGGATGTGAGGGCAGACTCCGCCTGGCCTGCTTATCTCAGAGGCTAAGCAGTGTGAGGTCAGGGCTGTGCCCGGCAGTGTCATTCATAGATATAGAATATACAGTTTCTCAGAAAATCACAGTTAAGTATGCATCTTAGTTACCTTTCTGTGGGCTGCCCCGTGTATTAACTAGGATGAGCTAGTACAAAATATTATCTCACCCTGACCACAAGGAAAAAAATTCAGCATTTCCACTGGTTTGATTTAAATATGAAGCACCTTATTAGTAAGGCTATATTCAACGAAGTTTTGCAGTCCAACCAGAACATGAGGGATGCTTTTCCCAAGGTGCATCTTAACTAATGACTGCAGATTTTACACAGAGTAAGACATGATATTGCTGTAGTACCAGGCTCATTAAATAAAGGATAACAGAAGTCCAGTACTTCCTGGGTAATTTGCTGTCTGAGACTCATATTTATGCAGTCAATATTGAATCATATTTTTCCCTTATTGTATCAGGAAAAAAGAACCGCATATAATCACAGTGGTGACTCAGTTGCATAAATGAATGAATAATCAAATGAGTGAATGAATGAATGACCATTATCTTTAAAAGAAAATGGCTGTAATGGCAGAAAAAGCCCTTATGAAGTAGTCAGATGCCATCAAAGATAATGTTTTCTTATCTGCTTTTCATTTAATTTTAACCTTCACAGGGGAATATTTCTATTTTATGGTAACTAGGCAACCTGTTATTTTGAATCACTTAGTACGGGCTTTGCACACTATGGATGCTCAATAAATCCATTTTGATTAATGAGCAATTTGCAGCAACACTGTTTCCAATCTTGTTGGAAGAGAATAGATGATCTCTGATAAAAAAAAAAAAAGAACACAATCATAGGTACATGCCAGGATAGTGTGGATCTTGGTTACCTCGATGCAATTTGCTAATGTGCTTACTGGCTGTGGTCAACTTGAAATGGAAAGGTCATCTGGTGAATAATCCCCCCCCCCCCCACTACACTTCCACCACTACCCTGAAATGGATCATTTTGATGGTGATTCTGTAACTTCTGCATACCAAAATATTTTTTGAAATGAATGGTGAGGCTTTTTGAATTTTAGTGCCAAAGTTTTGAAACTAAAAGAATTCCGACTGGACCAGGACTAATGTTTATCTCTGCTTAGCAAGTGAGTAATTTCAACATAATTTCTGTGGGTATGTTTAACTCATTTAAGAGAGCAAATGTTTTTAAGCCCGTTGGAATCATTCTTTTACATATAAATACTGGCCTTGCTGATAAGAGCCATTTTTATCAAACAGCAATTATTTATTTGGCATTTGTTATGTGCTGACTTAGCCATTTAGTAAAGCAGACTGGCACTCGGTACATTTTTAACCCAATGTTAGTTTATAGAGGGGTGAAGAGAGGAGACTAGGGCAGCAGTACCTGCAGGGAAATCACCCATAGAAACAGTTGACCAATTTGAAAATGTAGTCATCTCAGTTTGCTTAAATTGGTGGAATTTGGCTATATGTGGAAAATAATACCCTAAACAAAAAGCAAATTATACTCCTTTCCCCTCAGATTAATTTTACTTACACAATATATGAATAACATGAATTGCAGAATAATATTTCTAAAAATACAACAGACTCTTTAAAGTGATTATGTTAGGAAAATAGACTTTTTATGATGTCATTCATGGTACCCTCTGGAGCAGTTTCTCCTACAATGTCAGACTGTGTATAATTATGAAATTAACAGTCATTAATTCATAAATTCATGCTCACCAAATTCAAGCTGGACCTCCACTCTTTCTCTCCGTTACTCTTCTCAAACCTCTGATACTTTTTCCTACCTCATCTCTCACAGCATATATTCTCATATTTTAATTAATAAAGAAAATTGAAGCCATTAGATGGAACTTTGTTAACATCCTCCATGACAACTGAGATTTTTCTGAAAGTTCTAAAAGTTGGGAGTTCCTCAAGGCTCAAAGTCCTCCCTATTCATATCTCATCCACAGTGTGGCTTCTGTTATAATCAACATGCTAAGGACTCCCAAATACTGCTCTCTAGGCTGTACCACTTCTGTCAACTCCAGGATAATCTGTTCTTCATTTTATCCATCTATCCATTTATCCATCCATCCACCATCCATCCATCCATCCATCCATCCATCCATCCATCCATCCATCCATCTATCCATTTATTATCTATCCATCCATCCATTGTCTACTAAATATCTTCACCAGCATGTCTCAAAGGCATATCCTAACATATCAAAAACTAAACTCATATCTTTCCCCTCAAACTTATTGTTCATTCATGGTTTCTTATCTCAGTAAATTATTTAATCACTCATCTGACTTCAGAAACCTTGGGATCCTTGCCATCACCATCTTTATGAATTCCTATATCCAATAAATCACTAGTTCTTGTACTTCTTAACTGTAATAAGTAGGAGGGTGAGAGTAATTCTGTAACTTATTATATATATATCCAACTATCCCTCAAATCTATTTTCTCTTAATCTCTACCTTCACCAACCACTCTTCTGGATTAATTTTAATAATAAAATATTAATTGTCCTATTTGCCTTCCTTGAATTTATGATTTATGTTACAGCCAAAGTCATCTTAAAAATCACAAATCTGAATGCATCACTCCTCTGATTAAAAACTTTTCGTGACTTGTTATTTTGTCATTGTTCTTAGAAAAATAACCCAAATCTGTAATAAGGTTCAAAAAGCCCTGAATGATGTGCTGGTTTTTCTTGTGGTATTTTATTTTATTTTATTTTATTTATTTTATATTTAGCCTCATCTCTTACCAGTCCCCACCTTCCCAACTGGGTAGATAAAGAAGAAATGAGGACAATGATGTGAATACAGAATTCATCTCTAGAATAAGGAAAATGGAAATCTTTGCTCCATGTTAAATTGTATTCCTGCTGTGAGTATAAAAGAGGAGAGATGAGTTAGGTTTAAATAATACTTGGGTGGTTCCCATTTACTTTCTGGGAATCCTGAGACATTTCAATCTGATTTATGAAAGCATATGGAATGCAATCTAACTTTTCCCAAAGTTCATCTAAACAAATTGCAATTGGATACAATATATTTTTCTTACAATATGTGAAGTCTGTCATCATGAGTATTCACATAACTTGAAGAGTATAATAGCATATCAAAGGAAATATAAATTCAGATGTTAATAATAGAGTAAGACTAATTTGTGGCTGTATTTTATGCCCAAATACCACACCACCAAAGTAAATATGGGTTCCTGACTAGTGTAGACTTCAAACAAAACTCTATATAGGTGGTGATTTTCATCTAGTTTTCCTAGAACTTATTGACATTTTGAGTAAAAATCACTAATTTTATGAAATACATTTTTAATTTACATGACAAATCTGTTTTCAGAACTATATTGTATGTGTGCACACAGGGAAAATTACTCTAAAACATGTGACCAAAACCAGCAAATATTTATTATTTCAGAGTTTTTGTGGGTCAGGAATCCAGGAGGGGCTTAGAGGGCGGTGATTCTGGTTTCAGACTCTCTGTGAAATGGTCATTTCCAGGCCTGACTGGGCTGCAAGGATCCACTTCCAAGCTGACTTATATGGTTGTTGACAAATTTTGGACCAAATGGGCTATCAAACTGAGGGTTTCAGTTCCTTGCCATGCGATGGGGGCCTCTCCAAGTGGCTGTTGATAGTGTGGTTACTTGCTTTCCTCAGTGTAAGATGTCTAAAGAGAGGGGGCCACTAGATGACACACCCAAGCCTGTTTATAACTTAACCCTGGAAGTGACATCTCATCACTTCTGTATTTGTTTGTTGGAAGTTCATCAGCAAGTTCAACTCACACTCCAGGGGTGCGAAATTAACAAAAGCATGAATGCCATGAGGCAGAGAGGGATCAATCTGGCCCATTTTAGAAGCTGCCCACCATGTATTTTATCTGGTCAAGTAGCTACTTGGTCAAGACTATGGAATATGCACAGCTGTTGTTGGGGAAAGTAATGAAGGTTCAAGTGTTTCAGTTTTCAATAGATTTTAAAGAATTGCTAATTCTTAAAAAGCCATCACTAGGAGAAAGTAAAAATGTAATAACTATTTGGAATATTAAATAATGCTCTAAAACAATTATTAAATATTCACTTCCTCAACTAGTACATAGTGGGCTCTTCTCACTGGAAATATTGAAACAGAAGATATTTGGACTATTTTACTTATGATTCTTATACAGCCTGTCTCAGAAATGATGGTCATGTCCCATTACTAAAACAAAGTTACTTCATTTTTATTTTAATCCCCCCCTGAGGATATTTTTCCATTGATTTTTAGAGAGAGTGGAAGAGAGAGGGAAAGACAAAGAGAAATATTGATGTGAGAAAAAATTGGTTACCTCCTGCATGAACCCTGACCAGGGCCTGCCTGGGCCAGGGAGGAGCTTGCAACGAGTTATGTGCCCTTGACCGGAATTGAACCTGGGACCCTTCGGTCTGCAGGCCAACGCTCTATCCACTGAGCGAAACCAGCTAAGGCAAAACAAAATTACTTTAAAATACAAAGATTCAATTGGTTATTCATTTTTTATTTATCCATCCCATGAGCATCTATTGAACACTTATTGTGGACAAGGCATAGCCCTTGTGTTAGATATAATGTTATTTTTTGTTTAAATAATAAGTACATTTCTACTTTTATAATGAAAATCTTAGTCTTAAATTACATAGTGAGGAGAATATTCATATTTAATATGAATATGGAAAAAGAAATGTATAATATACCATTCTCCTAGGTTTGTCCATAAGAGGGAAAACATTTCCATGGGAAGTACATACACAGATACCCCATTTATTCTTACAGCACTATGAGAAAACACTGTTTCACAGGAAACTGAGATTAAATATTCCAGGATTGCAGTTTAGGTTTGTCCAGTTCCAAAGCCCAAATTTGTACTATATGGCTCCTCCATTTCTCTGTATTACTTTTCATGAATATTATATTTGATTCAAAATGAGCTCTCCCTTATTCTACCAATGTGGCTCTTTCCAATCCCTCTGCTTTTTTCTCACCCTACTTCCAACCTTCCCACCCCTTTATTTATATCTAAATTGTACTAATCTGTCAGAGACCTCCTTTATCACCACCTGTTCTATGACACCTTTCCTGAATCTCCAGCCAGAAGCAATCTCAGTCCTACTTGTCAGCCACCCAGCAGTTAACAAGGTCTCTGGTGTCCTTTAACTGCTCTGTACATGCTAAAGAATGATATTAAAATTCTATAACACTGCCCATGCGTTATTTTGTATTCACAGAATGCTTTCCCCTAAAAGCCCAAGGAAACTAGAAGGTTTCTTCTAAGCTTATTATTGTAGAGGAAACTGACAATCATAATGCATAATCTAATGAATAGTCAGGGCATCTGTCTAGAAGATGTTTCTTATTTCAATCTAAGATTGCAGTATATTCAGTAATTTTCTCTAAACAGTTTTTACACACCTCATTTCATTTTCATCAGCCATGTTTTGTAGCTGCAGGTGTGAGATGTGGGTCGATCATGTATATCTTTGACATAGGCTGCCATTTTACAGAGTCCACTGGATAACTGGTATTGTTTATAAGTAGTATAATAAAGGCTATTTTAAGGCATAAATCTGTTTCCTAACGCTCTTATGTATGTTCTGTGCTTTTCATTTGAATTTTCTCTAAACATTAGAGAAAAGGACCGTGGAATTATAGAAGCCAAGTCACCTTTCCTCATGTCACCATGGGCATTGTGATGGTTGCCACTGACACACACGTTTTGCTTTCTTTGCTTTATTTCACTTAGTACTTTTAAAGGTATGCTTTGAGCTATGGAGGGGATAATGGAAATATAAGTCTCTGAGGTAATAAAGTCTAGTCTAGAAGAGATAATGAACAGTGCACAGTAGTATAAAACCAAATTATTGGTATAATGGCAGAGATCATGGATTCAGGAGATAGAGACACTTAAAGTCTTTTCTAAAGAATTTAGTACTTCATTACCCACTGTCTTATACTGTGTGTTAAATTACTTGTAAGAAACATTCATAAACTTTTGCTTTATAGTCTGCTTAGAGTACCCAGCAGTTTTTCTGTCTTTGATCCAAAGGCAGTCAACAGGGCCAGTCCTTGCAGTAAATCATTCCTCAGTGGATCATTCCTTATTCCTGGAATTCAATTCTGTTCCTACCTCTTTGTATTAATAGCTTAAAGGTACTGGCCTCAAATCCTACCCAATTACTCACAATCATTACTCTAGATGTATTATCTAAAACACATTAGTAGTTATTTTCTTGCTTCTCCCTCTGGATTTTCTTTCCACTTCCATATTTTATTTTAATTCTGATGATATTTGGTTTGATAGGGGGGAAAAACTCAAATTTATTAAATCTGTACAATACTCAAATTTATTAAACCTGATAACACGCTAGTTATCTTTCATGTGTGTTCTCTCATTTTATATGCACGCATAAACCCAAGAAGATAGTTATTAACCATTTTCATTTTTGAAGTTCAGGAAACTGAAATCCTGAGATGTTAAATAAATTATCTAACACTGAGCAGATAAGTTTTCTAAAGACTTCAGCATACGGTATTAGAATGTATGTTGGGATGCTTCTTTGAATTAACATTTACTAAAAGACAAAAGCATTATATTTAATGTTGGATATCTTATTCTATCAAAAAGTTGAGTGACACATAGTAAAGAATTAAAGATGAGATAGATAATAGAACAGTGTATAGAGAAACAGGTCTACGGAGAATTCAGATATTGGAATTATTAGACTCGGATGCTAAAAAAACACACAAAAAAACAGCAAAAACAAATGTCCTTGACATTTCCTAATAAATAAAGGGAAGCTTGAAAAAGTTAGGGAACTGAAAAATGCCAAATGGTGACCGTATATTTGAAAAAGAAACAAGTAGAAAATTTAGAATTGAAAAATAGGATTGAAATTAAGAAAATGGTTTGATAGCAGACCAGACAGAGCTGAAGAAAGAACCAATAAACTGGAAAATAAATATAAGAAACTAGGCAGATGATGTTTTGTTGATTTGTACACTTGAAACCTATATCATTTGGGGAACCAATGTCACCCCAATAAACTCAACAAAGAAGAAGCTATTCAGAATACAACTCAGAGAGACAACAATGAAAAGTACAGAAGAGAGAATCAATGATAAATGATAAGGAAAATAAAACTCTAACATCATTTCATTGTAGTCCAATAAACTTTAGCTATTATTATTACTAGGTCACTCACTCCCTGCTTAAATACCTTCAATATTTCTTATTGCCTACAGAATTAAATGTAAATTCTTATACTAAAAACCTTCCTCTGACGCATTTAAACTCACCTCCAACTTCTTCCTAACATAAAATAGCTCATCTATGCTTGTTCTACCTTCATGTTGTTATGATTTATGTTCTACTCCAGCTTTCTTGCCTGAAAACTGAAGTCTTTTACAACCACCTTCCTCTCCAGCCACAGTCCTCCCCTGCCTTTTCATCATGCTTCATTGATCTGTTATCAATTCTCAAGTTATATTGCATTATAAATTGCATCTCGGATTCCACATTTGATTGTACACTTGTCAAGGGCAGAGATATATATTTTTTAATCCTCACCCAAAGATATTTTACCATTTATTTTTAGAGAGAGTGGAAGAGAGAGGGAAAGACAGAGAGAAATATCGTTGTGAGAAAAACACATCGATTGGTTGCCTCCTGCATGCGCCCCAACTAGGGCCCGGGCTGGAGAGAAGCCTGCAACTGAGGTCAAACCTGGGACCCTTCAGTCTACAGGTGAATGTGCCGGGGTCCAGCCCCAGCAGGTCCAGGGGTCCCCAAAGGTGTGGACGGAGTCGGCGAAGAAGGAATGACACTGAGACAGTGTTCAGTTGATCAGCAGCCTAGCCAGGATCTCCAGTCAGGATCTCCAGCCAAGTTCTGGTCTGGATCTCCAGAGAGGTTCTGCCTAGGATCTCTAGTCAGGTTCAGTCACCAGGTTCTAGTCAGGCTCTCCTGCCAATCTCTGCAGTCAGGTTCAGTCCAGGATCCCCTGCCATGCTCTCTCGCCAGGCTTTGCCTCCAAGCTCCGAGGCCAGTCCCTGTCCAGGATCCTCCGGCATGCTCTCGCCAGCGAAGTTCTTCTGTCTCTAGAGAACGTTCTGTGTAGGTTCTGTGCCTAGGCTCTGTCTCTCTTGGTCCTGTCTTCCAAGCCCTGTGTTCTCAGTTCTGTGTCTGAAGTTCTGTCTTCTGAATTCTGTCTCATGAGTTCTGTCTTGTTGATTCTGTTCTAAGTTCTGTCTTTCTGTCTTGTTACAACTGTATTTATACCAGTTGATTCAATCCTATCAATCTCTATTACAAAGGTTAGGGCGTTTCTTATCTCCATTCCAGGGAGAAAAGATTATGTAGTTTAAGCATGATTGTTCGTAGTTAAAGGGATTAATTACCCGCCTGGCACTTAGTTGAGGGGTTTTATTCCCTCCCTAACTTCAGGGGAAAATCCCTACCTGGGGATTCAACCTTTCTCGGAGAGGTGACTTTGGTTAAAACACAGCGCCAAGAAGGTGAGCAAACATATTAAGAACCGTATGCCATATATGCCAGGTCCCTTGAAACAGCAAGGATGGACCGGCTCCCGGCACCCCCCCCCCCCCCCCCCCGAGAGTGGGATACATTTGATACAATCAACAACCCTACATGGAAACATCATTATCCAAACTATGGACCAAAGTCCGTAGTTTACATTAGGGTTCACTCTTCGTGGTGTATAGTCTAATGGGGGTTAAAATGTCAGGCACTCACTATTATAGAATCATACAGAGCAGTTTTACTGTCCTAGAAATCCGCTCTGCTCTGCCTATTTAATCCCTCCCTACCTGCTATCCATGGCTAGAGATTTTTTAAAATTTATTCTTAGAAGGAACATAATAACTGACATCCTTGCCCCCAAATAAATGTTTTTGGATGTATGGTTGAATGAATGAAAGAAGGAAGGACAAATTGGAGAGAAGCAGGGCATCTTTGTCACCCTCTTGCTGACTGATGTTTTGTCTCTGTTTCAATATTGACTCATACTATTCTGTTCTACTCGGAAGACCACCCATACAAACCTGCCTGTTCTTGAAATGCTAATTCCCACCTGATCCATTAAACTGAAGTCAAGAGAGAACTCTGGACATTTTAAAGACGTATTTAATGAAGGATCTATTTAATTCAATGTGCCACACTTGTATTTTTCATAAGCCTATGTCTAGATTCCCCAGAAGACTGAATTATATTTTTATGTGGGGGGTAGAGTTTTTATATCCTCACTTATTATGAGCAGGAGATGACTTCATAAATTATTGCTTTTCGGTTGGGATTGTAGACAGTAGCTGTGGAACAGAGAGATTTGCTGGTCTATAAACAATTCACAGTCTCAGTCCCTTTTGCATCAATTCAGCTAGCTGTCTAGGACAGAACATTATTGGGAACTAATTAAAATTATAACAGGGAAGTATATGTTTTTGCAGATTTGAACTTGCAATCGTTTCCATAAAAAGCCACAGAGGATTGCCAAATTGTTGTTAAAATAATATAACTTCTCTTTGTGCTAGCAGAAGTTATTTATAAAACATTTGTCATCCTTTCCCAAGTATTTTAAACATTCCAAATGGCATCGTTGATGTTATTTTGTTTTTATATAAACTTAAGAAGAAAATGTTTCACATGCTGCTGATTTTGAAGACATTACTTTCTTTATCCTTCCACCCCACCCCCCCAAACAGTTACCATAAGGGAAGACTAATTTAGATTTTTGAAATTTCATTCATTTAGTTTTGACCATATAGGAGGATATACTTATCTGTGGGGAAATAGTTTTGTATTATAAAAATGTTTTGTACAAATGTCAGTTTCTCATCAAGGTTAATTCACTGGGATATTTTCCTATAGCTTGAGGGATTTCTGAGAGAAATGCTTTGGGGAGGTTTGAATTGGGGTTTTATGAATTGGAGCTATGAAACATCTACTTTAATAAAGATCAATACCCATTTGAAAGATTATGAAGAAAACTTAGCCCCATAATATATTAAAAAATCATGTTCTTTTTAAAGTTAAAGTTTTAGTCATTCATATAATTGTGGTAGTCTTCACAGCTATGTTGGTTACTTTATCATTATTAACTGAATAATAATACTCTTCTTTCTTGGGATAATACCACAGGGGGTGATATTATTCTAAAAGAGAACAACGCATTCAATAAACATTATTTTAAAACATACTGCTGAGCATATTCCTCAGTATGATCTTGTAATTGATACCAGTTTTAAGTTGAAATCTCAATTCCTGGTCATTAAACTAATTTGCAGTCTTAAAAGGTAAACTGAGTGATTAGGTTCATGGCAGTTCTATTTTTATTCACAGATAATGCCTCTGAGGTAGCAATTACTGCTCCAGGAACTAGTAACCATAGAAACAGCTCTACAGGCCCAACACCCGACTGCTCACCTCCATCCCCCGACACTGCCCTCAAAAATATTGTAAAAGTTATTCGACCTCAGGTAAGTGCCCAGAATGACATTATCTGCACCATAACGTATTTTGTTTCTGAATCAGTGCATGCAAAACTGACATTGCAATGCCTGGCCTATTTTATGATATGTACATTGATTTTTAGATTAAAAGAAGGGACTTGGAAGGGGATGTTTTCTGCCCGTGGAGTTGATGGTAGATACTGAGATCTATATCAGCTTTTAGAAAAAGGAATTTGTATATTATAGAAAAAACACACAAATGAAGCTTAGGAAACGTGCTATTTCACATCATCTTCCTTTCATAACACTTTAATAATTATAGTCCAGTTATTAAGTTGTTACTTTTTTTTTTTGGTGTCTCCTGCTCATTTTGTCTTCATTTCTCTGAACATGCTGCTTGGCTTGTAATCACTTCCCTGTCCTCCAGCCCCAGTTGTTTTTATATATTTTCTTTACATTCTCTACTCCTTATGGTCTCTAATTTGCCTGTGTTTGGTATTTTACATCTCATTGCTCCTTACGTCCCTTCAGTGCTCACGTTCGCCTGGCTGGTCTCCCTTTACCCTTTGTTCTTTTCCCTCATGCCTGCCATTTGTCTGTGTGGCTTTCGTTCGCTTCCCTTTCTTCTCTTTCAGTTGGATTTCCCAGTAGGCGGTGTGCAGGCAAGCTTTAGAAATATCACTGGGACAAGCTGTTCTGTGATAGTTCATTGAAAATAGCACTTACAAAGCTGTCAGCAGTATATTTTTGCCGACAGGAGAACGCAGAGCATGGACTTGGTCTTGTTCTCAAACCTGGCTCGTTCTGAATGGGCCTCATAACACCCAAGAGAGGGGGACTGTGGATCTAACCAATGCCATTCACCATCTACTTAAGTATATAGTATGAACAAGTCCTTTGAGCTAATTTGTAAGACAGATGCGCCTTTTAAGACTGTTTTGCTGTGAATGAGCCATGATTTCCTTAATATCTTATCTTCTTTCGTATCATTTGTTTAGGATGATTCTTATTATAATCATCATCCTCATTAATAAAATGGCATTTATTTATTTATTTATTTATTTATTTTACCTGGAATTAGCCTTTTACTCTCAATATTATGTTATGAATATTCACATTTATGTGCAGTTTAGTTCATTCATTTCCTTTTAAAATTTAAAAATTTTTATTTTTCCCATCACCTTTTATCTCCTCTATGCCCTCTATTCCCGCTCCACCCCCACAATCACCACACTGTAGTCCATGTCCATGAGTTCTCTCTCCTTTATTTTTATTTTTTCCTCATTCCCCCCTCCCTACACCCCCATCCTGGAGCTGACTGCCTGCTCTCTATCTATGAGTCTATTCTCTATTTTGCTTGGTAGTTGTTTGTTCTAAATTCCACATGTAAGTGAAACCATATGGTACTTGTCCTCCTCTGACTGGCTTATTTCACTTAGCATAATGTTCTCCAGGTCATTCACGCTGTCACAATGGCTAAAATTTTCTTAAAATGGAATTTAAACCTTACATATCCACCTCAGTTTATAGAATATTTTCTTCTTTTTCTTACTTTTTTTTTTGGACACTTTCATATAAATTGTTTCTGTTAACCTTCATTAACTCCAAGGGAATGGATATTCTGGGGTTTTGGGTAAGGATGTTGGCACTCCAAAGGGGCTAAGTTGCACAACTAATTTGCAGTTCTTTTCCTTTCTTTCATATATTAGTTGTCTCTTCTGGTCCTGTTCAGAGGCTAGAAAAATCCTCATGAGATTGTACAACATGACATCTTTATGAGGAACTTACAGGTTTGGGGTCAGTTAGGCACAGTCACATTTTACACAGAGTCCCAATATGCAGAGGAGAAAAATGTCTTCAAAAACCCTTTCTTCCTCTTCAGGGAAATGTCATCTAGTTCATTTGCTTCAAGAAATAACCTCATTAACCCCATATTTAGATGCTAAATGCCACATTAACTGTCATCGGTTCTCTCATTATATGAAGCTGTTTCTGGTGTTACTGTGAAGCCATAACATTTCCAGAAATTTTAAAATGTCTTAGGTAAGAGATTGTCCTATATGTAAGTTAATAAGATCCATTAATAAACATATTTACTTTTATGCCAACATAAATTCTCTAATGTAAATGCATGTGGTCATTCAATGAATGAAAAACAGATTTCTTTCTACATATGTGAAGTCTATGCAACCCTAAGGAAACTTAATCCATAAATCCTTCCTTACATATTCTTTAGCTGTGTTTATTTTGGTAAACTTTGAAGAAAACGAGAGGTAGTGTTAAAGCCAGAAATTCCAACTTGACTTTATTCCTCGGTTCATTATTACTAGTAAATGTCTATGAAGCTAACTAACTCCAGCTTCCTTTCTTAGCTGTCATAGTGATGATTTGAGGAGGAAAAAAATGAAGCAAGTCAGGAAACTAAGGATTATGGTATTTAACTTAGAACCAATGCAGCCTATAAGTTTGTATGTAATAGAACAATGACTGCTAAGGTGTATAATTGGGAAAGAATATAACCTCAATTTTCTTTTTACCGCAGAGACTGTGGTGGATTGCGTATTTCTCCTCATGATGTCTAACCTCCTGGGGATCCTCATTCACTGTAGAGAGCAGGGAATAGAAAATTAGTGGAAGTAATTATTAGGGAGAATCAGGGTAGGACACGTGATTTCAGGAAAGGGTTTGGAGACTAGAGAGTGTGGGTGGGGGACAGCTGGATGGATAGAACAGGGGACTCCCTGGGGTGTTCTGACAAGTCACAGGTGTGTGAGGGATGGAGAATGGTTGAGATCTAACTGTTCCAAAGAAAAGATAATTGTTGTTAGGTTATATAAGAGCCTATATTTTGATCACAAGTTTAATCCTCTAAAGTGTTTGCTAATTCTGGCTGGAAATGCAAAAAAATGTGAAGTTAGATTGACTTATGGGTATTAAAACACTTCTAAAATTTATTAATTAGAAATTTAATAACATGGTTATTTCACTAAAAGATCATTATTTCATTAAAAGATCATTTCACTCTTAAAACTACCTGTGTTCATGAATTTGCATTTCTTTTCCTGGGCATTGGCACATGTGTTGATTTTTATTGTGAGAATGATATAGAATTGATGAGGAATAAAAACAATTTTCATTGCATTCACTGCAAATATATACTACTTAGATAGAGCAAGTTTAGTTACTTCCCCTTCTCTTTTTGTATGTCTTTATCTAGTCTACTTTCCACAACTCTACCTATACATGAGAATATCCATTGTAAACAAGGACTCATTGCATTCAATTTGTGGTAGGGCTGATTATACATTGCATGTTTGGAATTATTGTTAATTACTTAGAAGCCACAGATTTTGCAGTGTTTTGTTGTTTGATTTTATTTGGCATATTTATTTATTTTTTCAATATGTTTTTATTGATTTCAGAGAGGAAGGGAGAGATATAAACATCAATGATGAGAATCATTGACCGGCTGCCTCATGCACTTCCCCTACTGGGGATCAAGCCTGAAACCCGGGTATGTACCCTGACTGGGAATCGAACCATGACCACCTGGTTCATGGGTCGACCTCAACCACTGAGTCACACTGGCTGGGCGTGGCATATTTACTAACTCACTAAGTCACAGTTGTTAGTTCTGTATCCCATGTTTGAGCTTTTTACCTTTGCTTCTTTGGATTCTTTCATGTCATAAAATTCTTCAGATTATGAAATATTCTATTTTCAACTCATAGAGACTGAAATATTTATATACTACTGGTTTCTCTTTGTCTTCCTCCAGTATATTAACCTACAAGGCTGAGCTTCTCTATCAGGATGATTTACCCACATTTTTTAAATGATAACTTTTGATGAACAGAATATTTTAATTTTGGTGAGATCCAGTTTATCAGTTTTTTTTCTTTCATGGTTAGTGCTTTTTGTGTTTTGTTCAGGTTGTGAATATGTGCTCTCATATTTTTTCTAGTTGCTTTCTGGTTCTGGCTTTTATATTTAGTTTTATGATCTAGCTCAAATTGTTTTTGTAGGTTGTGAGGTAAGAGTTGAGATTCATTTTTTTTTCCTACATAGAAAAAGAGTTTTCTCATTGATTTGACTTAATGCTTTAGTATTGTTTATTACTTTCACTTTCCAATTGTTCATTGTTGGTATATAGAAATGCTGTTGAGTTTTCCATTATCCTGTGTCCTGCCACCTGGATAAACTTATGGAAAAGTTATAGTAGTTCCTTTTAAAAATAATTTTTAATGGTTTTCTTCTGTCCTCTGAGAATAATGATGGTTTTATTTCTTCTTTTTCTAGTCTTTATGTCTATTATTATTAACTAGTGGCTGGTGCACGAAATTCATGCACATTAAAGGGAATTAATTAGAGGAAATATTTTAATATTGCTATTTGCCCTTTCTCTATAATCGAAATGTCAGAGATGAAAGAAAATTAGTGAAATGTATATGAAAATCTTCCTCCTGTCAGAATCTGGGGTGCACCGCGGGACCCAGAGTCAAGTCCCCACCCACCCATGCGCACCTCAAATCGCTCAAGGCCCTAGCTGGTTTAACTCAGTGGAAAGAGCGTTGGCCTATGGACTGAAGGGTCCCAGGTTCAATTCCAGTCAAGGTCACATGCCTGGGTTGCGGGCTTGATCTCCAGTAGGAGACGTGCAGAAGGTAGCCAGTCAATGATTCTCTCTCATCATTGATGTTTCTGTCTGTCTTTCCCACTCCCTTCCTCTCTGAAATCAATAAAGATATATATTTAAAAAAAGAAAAAAGAAATCACGCAAGACCCAGACCCAGCCGGCCCCACTCCCATTGGGCAATATCCAGACCCAGCCAGCCCCACCCTCATCAAGCCCCACTGGGCAAGGAGCGCAGCCTCAGGTCCCCCAGCCTGGTGCCGGGCGAAGAGCACAGACTCAGGTCCCTCGTCAAGCCCTGCCTGGTGCGGGGCACAGCCGCAGGGCCCCCGGCACACTCTCAGGTCCCCCGGCCCAGTGCTATGGATGGGGGCGCAGCCTCAGGTCCCCTGTGAAGCCCTGCCAGGTAGGGGGCGTGGCCTGAGGTACCCTGTCAAGCCCTTTTGGGCCTGGGGTGCGGCCTGAGGTCCCTCGGCCTGGCACTGGGGCAGGGGGTGCAGCCTGAGGTCCCCTGTCAAGCCCCACCAGGCAGGGACACAGCCTCAGGTCCCTGCTGATTGCTCATTAAGGCTCATTAAGG
Organism: Myotis daubentonii; assembly: GCF_963259705.1. Taxonomy (NCBI): domain Eukaryota; kingdom Metazoa; phylum Chordata; class Mammalia; order Chiroptera; family Vespertilionidae; genus Myotis; species Myotis daubentonii. Next base: position 17,017,773 of record NC_081841.1, read on the forward strand.
GAACTTGGCCGCCGCTGTGGGGTAGCCATCTTCTGTTACAGAAAAACCCGCCTCTGCTGTGGGCACAGCTATCTTTGTGATGGTGCGACAGTCAATTTGCATATTCCCTCTTTATTAGATATGATAATATAATACTACTGTGACTGCAGGACAATTGTGCACGGAACTGGTAAAACCAAAAATCCTTTCCTTATTTGTTATCTTTAAGGGAAAGTATTCAATATTTCAGCATTAAATACAATATAACCTATGTTTATTATATATACTCTTCTACTCCTAATTTACTGAAAGTTTTTAGCATAAAAGGGTGTTTACATTTTTCAAAATTTTTCTGTGTATATTTAGATGATCATATGATTTTTCCTTTGTTCTGTTGATGTGATAAATTATATTGTTTTATTTTTTATGTTTTAATTATTTTTTTAATCCTCATCTGAGGATATGTTCCCATTGATTTTTAGAAAGACATGGACAAGAGAGAGAGAGAGAGAAAGAAAAAAAAAGAAAGAGAGGAAGAGAGAAAGAAAGATTGATCGGTTACCTCCTATGCACACCTTGACTGGGGATAGAACCCTTGACCTAGGTATGTGCCCTGACTGAGAATTGAACCCTCAGCCTTTTGGTGTATGTGACGACACTCAACTAACTGAGCCACCGGGCTAGGGCTACATTGTTTTATTTTTTAATGTTAATCAAACTTTGCATTTCTGGGATAAGTTGACTTGGTTATGATGTTCAAGAGACACTTTGGATAAAGCATTAGTATGTAAATAGATGGATTAAATCTAAGGGAGTCAAAGATGACTAATGATCTGGTCCTGGTTGGCTGGGATTTTGCAATGATCTTAATAAAAATAGGAAAGACCTGAGCAGAATTTATTTTGATGAGGAAGAGGGTGGCATGATAAATTTTGTTTTGTAAACTTATTGAGTGTGTGGCATGATATTACAAATTAGAAATATTGATGTGGAGCTCTGGTGAGAGGTAAAAGCTTAAGGTAAAGATTTTATAGTCATTTATAGAATTAGATGGTGAAGGGAGATAGTATCAAAGACAGAATGCTAGAAATGTTCACTCTTAAGAGTATAATTAATATTTGTTAAGTACAAAATACAATTTAATTTTCCTGGTTCTTTTGGGAATGGATATTATCTTCATTTTATAGATGAGGAAATTGGAAATCAGTACATTTAAGTAATTTCTTTACATATACTTTAGAAAGAAGGCCTTAGCAAATGGAGAGGGAGAAGGAGCATTGAGAGATAAAAAAACAAGAAAGGTAAACTATTATCCTAAATATGAACAAAGAAGAAAATTTAAAGAAGAGATTAGTTAACATTATTAAAACTTGTTGGGATGCAAAGCAGAAGTAAGCTCAAAATGTCAACTTGTTTGGTGATTATGAGTTCAAACACCTTCAAGAAAGCAATTTAATTAAAGTGGAGAAGGTAGAAGCTAAATTGCAAAGAGTTGAAGAGTTGAAGAAAAGCAATGCACTGGTTGTAGATTAAGCTTTTGAATATTTTGGTGGTAAAAGGAAAGTATGACAGGTGTTGAAGGAAGGACAGAATTTAAGAAACCATTGTGTGTGTGTGTGTGTTAATGTCAGGATGCATGAAATTAAATCTGGTTGTAAAGAATGGGGAAGAGGAGATTAAAAGTTGATGGGAGAGACATGAATGATGAGGACTGAAATGTTAAATTTATAATAGGAGGAGTGACTAAATCTAATTAGCTCCAAAGTTCAAACACTGGCGTTACTGGAGTGTTTGGATAAGGAATCGGCTGTTAAAGCATTGGATTTTGGGCTGCACCCTTGGTGTTGGTTTTAGCTGGATGGATTTTTCTACTCTTCCTTTTTCATGACATGGGGATGTTTGAGAAGTGAACCAAGGTGGAGGCAGAAAAAAAGACAATTTTGGCACAATATCACAGATGAATCATTTTATTAGGTGCTTAATATTGAATTTTATAATAACATTTTAATGAACATAGGTGGATATTAACAGCAAGTCAGCCTGAAAAATTTGGAAATTCTGATTATCTTGAGGCTGTTCCTGGTACAGATCGCACCACATACTTTAAACCCCATCCATAGTAGAATCTGACACAATGAAGTGAGAAGGCCACACTTCTTCACAGCTATGGAGGGATCTTATAAAAAGAAGCACACAGAGGCCATAGAAAGATAAAAGTCAAGAGCCCAGGTCTCTCAAGAGACTAAGGCAGATGATTTGAAGAAAGATGAGTTGCTCCTGAATTCCTATCCACGATGGACTCTGTTTAAATCAGGTGGAAACCTGAAGGAAATCAATATTTTAGATATTCTTCTAGACTTTTTTTGGGGTGCTTAATGAGCTAATAATAAGGTAATTTAATAATAATCCATACCATCTCTCCCTTCCATTATTAAGAGTTTAGAACTTGTGGTATATAAAATTCTTGCCAAACTTAGAATACTATTTTACTGGGCACTGTGGTGTTATAGAATATATATGCTAAATTTTAAAATTAGAAATGAGAGTGGGTAAAAAACAGAGTCCTATAACTCAGAGTACAGAATATTGTATTCGGTTGAAGCAAAAAGTAGATAAGAAATAAAAAGGCCTTTTAAAAGATAATCTTTGAAAAATATTTTTCTTTTAGCGTATTGGGCCATTTATTTCTATTATTGACAATGTGTTTCATTTATTTCTTTTTGCTTTTATTTATCTTTATTGTTGAAAGTATTACAGTTGTTCCCCCCTTCCCCCCCCCCAATTGACCCCTTCCAATCCACTCCTGCCCTTTAAAAACCCCTACAAGGTAAGTATTTTTATTTTATTTTAATGATTGGGTTTGAGATTTAAAGAGGTTGAATAATTTTCCCAGTCTTTCAAAGTCACTGACTGGAAGAACTCTGGTCTCCTAACTCCAGTAATCTGTTCATGTTAATTAGATCCTCAGGGAGAAAATCATCAAGATGAAACATTGTATTCCAAAGGGATGATGAAGTTTGAGAGGAGAATAATAGGTTGGAAAAAGGAAGAAGAGCAGAAACATAGATGGCTGTAGTTTGTAACCTAACGGAGGAAACCAAAGAAGACTCTGTTCAGTAATCTGGAGTCATTGAACCAAAGCCAAGTGAGAAGTGAAAGCTAAAAAAAGAAAGATAATAAAATAATAGAAAATAATCTTAGGTGAAACAAAGAACAAGTGGGAAAGAAAAAGATATTAAGAAATCAGTGGTCCCAACAATTAATCAGTAGTCCTCAACAAATTAGAATTTCCTGAGAAGATTTAAAAAAAAATGCCTGGACCCTACCCCAGACTAATTAAATCAGTACCTCTGAAGACAAGTATTTTTTTAAAATCCTTATTGCTGCTCTTTCTAGGAATTCATTTCTAATCATGCTTGTCATCCTCTGTGTAACCTTTCTGACCCTTCAACTTGCCAGCAACGTGAGGATGGTATTTGCCTTGCCTCCTTCTCAGGGATGCAGTAAAGATCAGATCAGATGAAATGTGCAGTGGTGCTGTGTAAATTGTAAGGCTCTGTAGCAGCCTGACTTGCTGTTACAGTGATTTAAAAGTGGTGTTTGTCCACATTTGAAATATGACCTTTGAGAGACACTCCTCTCTTGCTGTCTCATCCACAGTGGCTCTGATGATAGCAACTTCGGCTTTTAGGAAATGTGTTTGGGAGCCTTTTAAGTTCCTAAAGTCATTCAAATCTACCCAGAATGATGCTAGCTAACTAGGGGGTATTCCCAACCTCCAGCATTTCATCCAATAGAGGTGTCTGCATAAGTGAGCCATGGAGATATGAACTGAAATTTGGGATGTGAGAGAAGCCCATAAAGATGGACACAGAATTGGGTCAGGCTGAAGGGAAAAGCCAGAATCCAGAAAGCACCCACTATAAGCTGTATCTTCCATCTACACTAATAAAAGGCAAACATGCAGATTGACACCTTTGCTATGCCTTAAGCCACGCCCACTAGCCAATCAGAGCGACTATATGCAAATTAACCCAACCAAGATGGCGGCCGGCAGCCACGGAGCTGGAGCAAGCAGGAGGCTTGATTGCCCCAATGATGGAGGAAGCCAAGCTTCCCGCCTGGCTCTGAGCTCCACTCAAAGCAACAAAGTTTCAATTATAGAAGGTAAATAAACCCCAGTTACCTGCTTTCAGCAGGCCGTGGCCACAGAGCTAGAGCGAGAAGGAGCTGGCAACAAAGTTTTAATTCTAGAAGGTAAATAAATTCCAGAATAAAAAAAAAGAAAGAAAGGAGAGACTGGGAGCTTCCGTTGCTGGGGGGCTTGGCCAGCCTGAAAAGGGCCCTCAGCCCCTCACCCAGACTGGCCAGGCACCCCAGTGAGGACCCCCCCCCCCACCCTAAAGGGGGTGTAGCCAGCCTGGAAACAGCCATCAGCCCCTCACCCAGACTGGCCAGACACCCCAGTGGGGACCCCCACTGTGAAGGGAGTGTGACCAGCCTGCAAATACCCATCAGCCCCTCACCCAGGCTGGCCAGGCACCCCAGCGGGATCCCCACCCTGATCCGGGACACACTTCAGGGCAAACCAGCCGGCCCCCACCCATGCACCAGGCCTCTATCCTATATAATAAAAGGGTAATATGCAAACTGACCCTAACAGCAGAACGACTGGGAATGACTGGTCACTATGACACACACTCACCACCAGGGGGCAGATGCTCAATGCAGGAGCTGCCCCCTGGTAGTCAGTGTGCTCCCACAGGTGGAGCTCTACTCAGCCACAAGCCAGGCTGCTGGCTGCCAGTACAGCGGTGGTGGTAGGAGCCTCTCCTGCCTCCTCGGCAGCGCTAAGGATGTCCAACTGCAGCTTAGGCCTGCTTCCCGCTGGCAAGTGGACATCCCCCGAGGGCTCCCGGGCTGCCAGAGTGATGTCTGACTGCCAGCTTAGGCCCAATTCCCCAGGGAGCAGGCCTAAACCAGCAGGTGGTCATCCCCCAAGGGATCCCAGACTGCGAGAGGCACAGGCCAGGTTGAGGGGCCCCCCTGAGTGCACAAATTTTTGTGCACCAGGCCTCTAGTTAATGAATAAAATCACCATCATTCTTTATAGATGCCATCCCAATCATATGCCAGTAGAATATTATTCATCCTCATTTCTTTTGATGAAACTCTGGCTGTATTTACCCACATTGCAAATGGGGAATGATTTATTGCTGACCCTTTCTACATGTAAAAAAAAATTCATCTCCTTTTCTAAGCATAAAATCTGATTCTCTGAATTTTGTGCCCACAATGCCCTTTACAGCAGCAGACTTTATTAAATGGTTGTTTTGTTTTCTTTTGTGTGGTTATTCAGGATTTTTATTCCGCATACATAAAAATCTCAGTGGGTTCCATTTTTTGGCATGTCTTTCTCCCTAGAGCATTTCTAGGCAGTCTGAATAAGAATGCATACATGGAAATTTCTCTGGGAAAAATTTCCTTAAAAAATAAAATATCTAGAAACTAGCGCTGGCATTATTGTTTTAAATGTCTTCAGTGCGGATTAGAATTTGAAACCTAATCTCATCCTTTGTTATTGACTTGCACTGGGTAAAGTTAAAGGCCTGCAGTAGTTACCTCTGCCTCTCAATTCATGGGAACCTGTTTGACCACGTGATGAATAGTAGACCTAACATATGAATCTGATGTTGATCACTTCAACTTCCTACTCTTGCCTGTTCTAAAATTCTGGAATTTAGCTATGAATGTACCACAGAGCACATTGTTACTTTATTTGCTTATTTATTCAGTAAACAGAGTTGAGTGCTTATTGGATGCTGGGCATCATAAAATGATATTTACATATAAAAATGACCTCAAAGAACCTTTAATCGACTGCGGGAGACTGTGTTCTAAAGAGAGAACATTTAGATTTTCACTGATGGAATTCACTGATTGAATGAATAATCCCAGGGATTATTGTGAGATTTCTCTCAATCTACATTCATTCCCTGTGTATTCTCATCCAGTTCCAGGGCTTTAAATGCTGTCTATATTCCGATGACTCCTAAACTTCTATCTCCAGCCCCGACCACTTCCCTGAACTCAGACTCATTTGTAGCCAGCTACCCTAAATCTCAAATAAATGTCTAAAAAGCATTTTAAGCTTAACATGTGTGGCACTAAACTTTGCATCTCAGTTCAGGGCAGCACAGGGTAAAGAAATTGATCCCATTCTTGATTCTTTTCTTCTTCTCACACTGTCACATCTGGTCCATCAGAAAACCTTTTAGGGCCGACAGTTCTCAACTATGGTTCAGGACCCCTTGGCAGTCTCAAAGACCCTTTCAGGAGGTCTGTGAGGTCAAAACTGTTTTCATAATAATACAAACATATTTTTTCCTTTCCACTCTTATTTGTACAAGTGCTTGATGGAGTTTTCCATTGTTGCGCGATGATGTGCAATGACATCATAGCTCTGATGGCTAATGAAATGTGCATTTGGATTCCTATGTTTTTAAAAGTATCTCAGTTTTAATTTTTAATATACTAAATAGTTAAAGATATTACCCCCTGTACGAAAACTCTTTAGTGTTTCCAGTAATTTTTAAGGGTATGAAATGGTCCTGAGATTTTAAAAAAAGTTTAAAAATTATTCCTCTAGTTTTCTTTTCAAAATATATCTTGAATCAGGACCCTCTGACCATCTCTCCTCTGCCACTATCATATAAACCATTAATGCTCTTGCCTGGACTTTTGAAAAAGCCTCTCACTCTGTTTCCTGGCAATGACTGTTGTGCCCTTATTATTCTTTTACAAATTGGCAGGTGGACTTACATAAATCAGATCATGTGATTCATCTGCTAAACTTCCAATGTCTTCCCATCTCACTCAGACTAAAATCATACATCACCTTATATAATTTGACTCTCTCTTTAACCTCTTAATCGATCTCCTGTCAGCCTCCACGTAGCTCACTTTACTCCAGCCACGCCATCTTTTCTACACTGCCTCAGATAAGCCAGACAGTCCCTGCCTTATGTTTTTGATACTCATCATGGACTTGTCTGGAATGCCCTTCTCCCACTGACTTAAGTGGCTCATTATCTTTCTTCCTTCAGGTCATATTCAGATGCCACTATGAGGAGGCCTTCTCTGACCACTGAATATAAAGTAGCCTCAACTTCATGTTCTAGCTCCTTTAGCTAGTTTTCCTCTGTAACATATTTTAAACCTGATTTAGCATTTATGTGTTGGTCGATATCTTTCCCACTCAAATGGATGTTCTATAAGAATAAGAACAATGCACTGTTATTATTATTATATGCTCAATCCTAGTACCTAGAACAGCACCTAGTACATAATCAGTGCTCAATAAGTATAATTTTAATTAGCAGAGGATGGTTGGGTAAAAGCCAGGGAAGGCAATTCTAGGAAGAGGGTACACAAATGGAGCTTTATATTTGAATAGAAATTAGATAGATAAAGTGGTATATACACTGTCCAGGGAGCACAATAGAATGAGCAAGGCTTTTACAGAATTTTTACTTAATGCTGTGCCAAATTCACCATAGGGTATTCTAATAAATCAAGAAGTCCCAACCACATATTTTACCGTCTTCCCCTCAATCAGAATGTCTCAATATCTGTGAAGTACTCATTCTGAGTGGTGTTTCTGAAGTAAAAAATGTTCCAGTGGTCAAATGTATTAGGGAATTACAGGGTTAAACACTTTTCTGCACTGAAGGATTTTTCATAGCCTTCCCCCAGTTCCACCCTTGGAAACCCATTATTATTTTTCACAACTAGTGATCCACAACACACAATTTGGGAAACATGATATAGGTCACTTGATATGCTTCTTTATAGCTGACCCCAGCAGTTCCATTCTGGTTTGATTTTTCCACTCATTCTGCACAAATTTACACTGTTGAGAAGGGGACATGATGACTAAGCAATAAATCTGTGTCATTCATTTAGCCTGTTACAGAATGGTATCTATACATTACTTACTTAATTCTCCGAGCAATCATATTAGATAATAGAGCCATTGTAATTTCTATTTTATGTATGAAGAAAAGTAAAATAAGTATACTGTACCCTGTTGAAAAACAAGTTTTAAATCAATGGTGTTAAATCCCTAAAACTGAAAAACAAGTAATTAGAAGGACCTATATTTTTCACTATAATACAGTATTATGTTAGCATCATTATATTTTACATTGATTGAATTCAATTCAATAAGTTTGTTTCAAGCACTAATATTAGTCACTGTGAGGAATAAAAAAGTTTACATAATTGTTTGAGTTTGGTATACAAATTAACTGCACTGTTTTACTTTCTCTCCCAGATTCAGAACCAGTTGAGAGATATGATATAGGAGTTAGACAAATTAAAATAAAATGTCATAATTTTTATTTTTACTGTAGAACTGATTGGACAATATTATTCTGGATATGTAGCTAAATGTGCTTGCTGTAACTTTGCCCTGGAATTAAACATACATCACAGCCATCTACAAGGTGGGTTTTGATACAGGAGAGCAGGGATGTATAGATTATGCTGACACGTTGGCTCTGTAGAGGAGAAACCCAGAAGGGGCAGAGCCTGGAACGCTTAGTTCTTTCCCCAAAGACATTTTGCAGCTGGGCAATTCTCACTCCATGGGGAGATATGAGTGAAGGGAGAATAGGCCAAGAACGTTCCTCTGATGGAATTACCTTTCTTGTGGAAACACGAGGCCAGAGAGTACAAATTCAGCTTAACATGGTAATAAAATATGCTTTGTTTGGCCAAGGAGCCTAGCGTGTTTGGATAATAAAGCTCACTATACTTATTTGCCATGACAGCAGCTTACTTCCTCCAAAAACACCTCTGTTTTCATGATATTAATGGTACTACCATCTAATCGGCTTTCCAAACCAGAAGTTTGAGTTGCCCTGGAGCCTTCCCTTTTCTTCTCTCCGTAGCTACTATTAAATAGCAAACCAAACCATCTCAATTGTTTTAGTTTCAGCTCTCACATTTGTTCACTGTTTCCTTAGTATCTGCCAAAGCTTTCCTCTTTTCTTTGTTCCCACTGCAAATGTCTTAATTCACCTGCTCTTCACTTGCTTATTGAAATAGCTTCCATAATGGCTCCCTTGCTGGCACTCTCATCTGCTCTAACTTATCTTCTACATTTCTCACAGTAATTTTCATCTTTTAATATTATTATTTTGAAACAATCAAAAAGTTACAGCAAAATTAGAAAACAATATAAAGACCTTTTTGCCTGGAATTATTTGTAAGTTGCTGATCCCATCAGCTCCAAATACTTTGGCATGTTATTGCTTACGAATGTGGACATGTACCCTTAACCAGAAAACAAAATCAGATATTGAACTTTGGCATGTTACTAGCATTGAATCCTATAACCCGATTCAAATATCACCAATTGTCATAATAATGTTTTATGGCAATAAGATCCCATCCAGAACCATACAATGTGTCTAGTTCTCATCTCATTTGACCTGGAACAATTCCTCAGTTTTTTCCTAGACTTTAAAACCATGATGCATTTGAAGATAACAGATCAGTTACTTTATAGATGTCCCTCCATTTGGGCACAAGCTAGGCTGAGGGACACCCCCCCCCCCCCGCCCCCGCATGAATATCATGCACTGGGCTTCTAGTAGGACATAAATTTCCATGACACTGATAGTGTTTTATTTCAAAGGAAGTCCTATGTATTGTAAAAGGTGTCCCAAAATTCACGCAAGAAGTAATTTTGATAGAAAACAGGTTTATAATTAAATATTGTAATTTTTTTATTGATTCATAAAGTATACAGTATAGGGTTATGTATGGAATAGCACATTGGGTAAATGGCCTCCACGGCTTTGCTGGCACATACGCAAAGCCATGGTCTTCATTGGTCTTCATTGTCCCTGCTCCTGGGCCATAATTGGTACTTGGTAACGTTTATCAAATTGAAGGGATTGAAATCAAAGGGCAACAGATATTAGAATCTGATTCAATAAACCAAGTAAAATTAGGCTTTTATTTTTTGTTGTTGTTGTTGTTAATGCTCACACAAAATTTAAATTTTGTGTGAATTTTGGGACACCCTTTACTTATTCTTAAAACTTCATATCATCTTAAATTCATCCATATAAGTATTTGTACTGTCACATCTTTCTGGTTTAAACCTTAAGCTCTTTTTTCTATCTACTATTTACTTACTTCTTGGTGATAACCCTCATCACAATTGCTTTTACATATACAGGGGTGGGCAAACAGGTTTACAGTTGTGAATACATGAAACAGAGTTTATTCTTATATCATTACATATTAATTATTGTATTATTTTCCATATGAACAACTGTAAAACTACTTTTTCCCACCCTGTACTTTGGATAAAATGATCTTTTAAACTGTAATTGTCTTACTTACCAAACCAAAAAAAGGGGGTGCCATTATTTTTATTATATAGGAAGACATTTGGGGTAATTGTAGAGAAAAATAAATACAGCATGGTGCAATGGAAAGTGTATGCATTGCTTTGAAGTGTTGAGAGGGCTAAACTGTAAAACTGTCTTTGAGAGTTACTGAGTATCCTTTGAGAAGTCTCAATTTCCCAATCTGTAAAATGTGGTAAATAATATTCACTTTTGCAGTGGTTGTATTTGCATGAAAAGTATATTGTAGGATGCCTGACACAGCATGTATTTAATGAGAGGTATTATTAGTAATGATGTAAAGTAAGAATTGGAAAGCAGAATGACTTTTGGTAGGTTAAAAAGCAATGCATACTGCACATTTATTTGTAAAAAAATTCTTTGCTCTCATGCACACAGTAGCATATGCTTCCTGCTTTGGCTGCTCAAAACATATCTTCTATAAATCATTATACAATTACCTCCTGCTGTTCTTAAGCAGAAATTGAAAAAAGAGAGAAATACACAAATTGCCTATATCAGGAATGAAACAGGGAATATTACTACAGACTCTATAGACACTAAAAGGTCAATGAAGGAATATTGTAAACCACTCTACCCATATAAATTTGACAATTTAGCTTAAATGAATAACAAACTAGCACAATTCACCCAATATGAAAAAGATAACATGAATAGTCCTATAGCTATTAAGGAAATTGAATTCATAATTTATAAATCTTTCAAGAAAAACAACTTGGTTTTGCTGGAGAATTATAACAGATATTTGAGGAAGATTTTTTTTTTAATCCTCACCCAAGGAGTGAAGATATTTTTTTCATTGATTTTTAGAGAGTGGAAGGAATGGGAGAGAGGGAAAGACAGAAAGAGAGAGAGGAAAGAGAGACATTGTTGTGATTGATTGCCTCCCTCACACACCCTGACCTGTGGTGGGCATGGAACCTGCAACCCTCAAGTGCACAGGCCTATGCTCTAATCACTTAGCAACACTGGTCAGGGTTTAAGGAAGATTAAGAATAAACTGGGAGGAACTAGTCTGCCCAATGTTAAGATTTATTTTATAGTTACAGTATTCAATACTATATTAGCAAAGGGATGGGCACAATGGAACAGAAGAGAGAACCCAGAAATAAACCTACACAAATATGCCCAACTGATATTTGACAGAGGTGTCAAAGCAATTCAATGGAGAAAAGATAGCCTTTCCAACAAATGGCGTTGGAGCAATTGGGCATCCATAGGCCAATATCTGTCCTAAGTCTCACACCTTAAACAAAAATTAACACAAAGGGATAACTGACTTAAATGGGAAATGTAGAATTAGAAAACGTTTAGAAAACGTTTAGAAAAAAGTGATAGGAGATACTTTTTTGGATCTAGAGCTAGGTAAAGTGCTCTTATACTTTATTACAAAAACATTATCCATAAAAGGACAAATTGACAAATTGTGCTTTCTCAAAATTAAAAATGGTTGCTTCATGAAAAACTGTTAAGTGATGAAAAGACAAGTGGAGACTGGAGAAAACATTTGTGCACTACACCCCTGCAGAATAAGAGTTTCTAAAATATATAAAGAATACTCAAAACTGAACAGTCATATAAAAACAAGCAATCCAATTAGAAAATGGGCCAAAGACTTGAAGAGACATTTCCCTACAGAGGATGTACAAATGGCAAATAAGCACATGAAAAGATGTTCAACGTCACGAACAATTAGAGAAATGCAAATTAAAACCCCAATGAGCTATCACTACATCTATCAAAATGACTAAAATAAAAAATAGTGACAACACCAAATGCTGGCAAGTATATGGAGAAACACATACATTCCTTGTGGAAAGTGAAATGGTACAGTGACTCTGGAAAAACAGATATTTGAATACCTAGTTCAAAAAATATTTTTTTGCAGGAAAGTCATGACTATTTTAATACTGGGAGAAGCTTCTCTGAAAATCAACTTCATGATTTGGAGGTAAAAAAACACTCTCCACGTTTTTAATATCTATATTCAGTCCACAGCAACAACACTTTTATTGAATAAAACTAGAATAAACCCCCAAACTTCTAATACCCTTTCATGTCTGTCTATATATATATATAGTATTTCCAATTCAGGTTTGAATAACTTGTATGAAGAAACTCATTCATATGAAGAAACATATATTACATATTTTTCATTTTAAAAATTTTACACGCATGCTTATGTATGTTAAATACTACGGATGTATTAACAGTTTTATAATTTGTTTCTTTCAATAGAAGATGAGACTATATGTTAATGCATAGCCAAATATCTCTATATAAAAATGAAATGAATTAATAGAGAAAAGCATAAAATATAAAGATTTAAGAAATTTCTGCCTTTCAACACTGAATAACTGTAGGGCTTAATACACAGTTGAATTTAGATTTCATTTGTTCCTGTGTTCTGCCTACCTGTATTTTCTTCAGCACCCTTTAAAACAATGATTTAAAAAAAATCAGTGCTGCCAGTAGACTGGAGAGTAGGAAAATTGCTCATTGATATAAATATGAGAAACTCAAGAGCTATTAGGCTCTTGTTCTACCTGTACTTTATGTTGCTTCTTTTTGCTTTATCTATAGTGTGGTGTCCTGGCCGGGGGGCAGGGGTGTAGGGGGGATGCAATTTAAAATTCCATATAACTGTGTTTTAGTTTCAGCTCTCCCATTTGTTAACTGTGAGACTATCTCTAAATCTCAAGTTCACTGCAAAATGGTACAATCTTATAGGCTTAAATGAGATAACAAATTTTAAGTTCCTAGAAGTGTGTTACCCCCTCTTGGGTACTTGATATTTGCTTACACCCACTTTTGCCGGTCTATGTTTGTCCATAATCTATATAGCAAAGGAATGGTATTTTGCATACCTGAAGATAAGAAGTTCCATATCTTCAAAATAAGCCTTAATCATATCAACTATTATATTCATGACCAAAATAAAAACAAACACTCAAAAAACCTGTACTCCATATTCAGGCTTTTTCCCCTTTTACTGAAAAGAAGAAAATATTATTTTCCATTTGTATGACATGTGAATAAAAGTTTAATAATATTTACCCCCACTGAGTTGTCTAGATTCCCTCCCTCTGTATACAGGTTTAAGAGTGATTAAGGCAGAGAAATAGGAGAATTCTAACTCAAGATGGCGAACTGATCCCAACTGTTTACATCTTCTCTCTCCTGAAATGCAATTAAAATGGCAAAATAAGTATACAAATAAGAATAACTCCATAGCAGTGATGAAAACCAGAGAGTGGAACTATCAGAGGCATTTGGGAACTTCTGAAAGAAGTTCAACTGAAAAGAGAGAAACCAAGGTCCATGAACAAAGTAAATAACCTCTGAGAAAACAGAGTTAATGCAAGAAAAATATTATAATCAGTATCCTCAGGAAGATTTGAGAAGTTCTTGAATTCATAAAATTAAGAAGAGGCTATTTTTAAAATGGAATTTTTTGAAAATTAAAAATAGGATCATTAGACTAATGATATATTGTCATGGGGATGTAAAGTACAGCATAGGAAATATAATCAATAACGTAATAACTATGTATGAAGTCAGGTGGAGGCTAGACTTATTGGGGGAACACTTTGTAAGTTACACACAAAAAAAATAGGATCGTTATACCTAAAGTCATAAAAAAATGCCTAAAAGTTTCATGCCTTATCTTACTTTTTAACTGATGTAGCTCCAGAGCCTACAATAGTGTCTGAAACATGGCTGATGGTCACTAATACTTTTCTGAACAAATTAATGGGAGTGGTTTAGAACACCAAATTATAGAATACTCCCAATATATAAAAAAAGGAAGGGTCAAAGAAATCCAAAAGTCATTTACTAAAAGTTCTAGAAGTCACAACAGTAATTGAGAGAGCGTGGTATTAGCACAGGAATAGACAAGTAGATCAATGGGAATGTAGCAGAGTCCAGCAATGTAAAGCCAGTCATATTTGGAAATTTAGTGTAATAATGTAGCATTTAAAATCAGCGAATATATGACGGTATTGGCTAGTAGGCTATCATTTTGGGGAAAAATAATTAGAATTGAATTTTTTACCATATGCCAGATACACAAAATATTCTAGGTTGATAAAAATTCTAAAAGAAAATACTACTGGTCTAGCTTCCCATTTTTTACAATGCCACCTCCATCTCAGGTTTGGAAAGTATTTAAGAAAGGATCTAATTTATTACCATTGACTTGACATAATTTATCAATGGTTCAGTGTTTGGATAGAAAGTCTATCATTTCCACGTATGTTTATGGATGTCACTTGCTAATTTTTTGACTTTCAGCCATCTTCCCTTGGAAGTCATTCTGAACTTGAGTTTTGCTTGAATAATTTAATACCACCATTGACTTTTTCTAGCACCACTTTGTCTTTGTACTGACACGAGAATGTCCCTCTGGTCCTACTTGACATTTTATTAGGAGGTTGATGAGGTCCCTTTATAATGAAAGTAAGTGAATTCAAATGATTTTAAATCCAAGTAAGTGGATTTTAAAAATGTCCATTAGTTTAAGTAATTTGAAAATAACAGAGGAAGCATACAAGTGGATATTTGAAAGTTACATTCCAATCCAGGAAACACTTGAAAGTAAATGCACACATTGCCTAGATCTTACCCTGATCAGGGGTTGGGTGTTCTTATTTTACTCATAAATGAATCATATCTGTCTCAGTTGCAGAAATGCCATGAAATTATTAAGGTTATATCAGAATATATCAGTTCATTTACATCTTTACCGAATGTAAAGAGATTCGATGGTAATTGGTTCTGATGAAGAGAATCCAAAGTAAGGGTAGGAAATGCATGCCGTTCTGTATGTGACACCATTAAATTCGCACATTACTCTTTTTAAGGTAATAACCTAAGATGGCACTGGCTTCATGGATGTGGAACCAATGCAGTCCCAATGGGCATCACGCTCAGAAGGGCTTCATGCTTGGGGTTTAATGCTCCTGGTCAACTGACTAAATTTCTGAATGATTTTTACCTCTGAATTTGTTTTCTAAGTGAAGCCTGTGTGAACATGGAGCCCGTGCTGGGGCTTGGAGCCATGGCTCATCTGTAGTTCACCTCCCACCATCTCCCCACCTTATCAAGTGTGTTCTTAGCAGTGAGACCCTGAACATGGGGAGGATAGAGATGAGGTGCACACGCTAAGTTGCAGGACAGAGCCTGTGGGTGCCTGTGAGAGTCTGATCTCATCCTGTGAGTGTCCCAGTGCCCAAGGGAATGAGACATTAAGTAGCAACTAAGACCACATGACAGATCTAGAAAGAGACCATGGAAGAAAGGAAAGCTTGGTTTTATATCTGCTTTTGGAACAAGGGGCCCCACATCTTCACGTTGCCCTGGTTCCAAGAACTCTATGGAGCTGGTCCCGACTCTTTCATAGTCATTCGTGTATCTGTTCAGTTTCAGCTCCTCAGAGACATTTCCTAATCACCCTATCACAGGGGTGACCCACTTTTTCTGTAAAGGACCAGAGAATAAACTAGTTCAGGCTTTGTGGGTCATAGAGCCTCTGCTGTAACTGCTCAGCTCTGCTGTGATAGTATGAAAGCAGCCATAGACCAGATATAATGAATGGGCATGTATATGTTCCAATAAAACATTATTTATGGACACTGGAATTTGAATTTCATGTAATTTTCACCTGCCATTAATATATTTTTCCTTTGCCCCTCCCCCCTAATCATTAAAAAATAGTCAGATCTGTAGTTTGCTGATTCTGGTTAAGTAAATATGTGTGGGAGCAAGTCCTTGGGAAAGTAGGGAGAGATGAGCGCTGGACCACAGGCAAGGGAGGGAGATGTTTTAAAGGAGGAGTCACAATGAACACAAGTGCAACTCATTTTACAAATTGAAACTTGGCAAATTCCACTTGTAATTTTAACGTTTTTGTGAAAACACCTTTCTTTCTTATACTGAATAGCTTGGCAGGATTCCATCAGGATAGTTTTTTTTTTTAACTGAATGTATTAAAATCAAAGCAAGTATTCCAGGCCCATCTCCATTTTTAATAATGCTACTATCTCTTTGTTCTTTTTCCCATTACTATTATTTCATTTCTCCACACAGATATTTCTTTAATCCTGCCATTGTGTTTTGTGTTTTGAGGCACCATTTGCTTATGTCTAGATGTGAACACATGGCCTTTCCTTTTATTTGAAGCCCTTCTGCTTGCTACTTATGTGATCTTGAGTAAATAATTTAACCTCTCTGATCCACTGATTCTGTGCTAGTTAGGCTAAGTAGTGCTAGCTGACACGACAGACCAACCCAGAATCGCAGTGGTTTAACATAAAGGAGGTTTTACCTCAACTTCTTAGAAGGTCCAATGTGGATTGAATGACCCTCCTTCATCTTGGAACTACATCATCTGCAGAGTAAGAGAGGGCTGGAGAAGGCTCACTTCTACAGACAGTCTATTGGTCAGAATTAGTTACCTGTCACCAACCTAAATGCACATAAGGCTTGGAAACAACAAGGAACCTATGTTTATAGTTTTGTTGAGCACTAAATGGTCTCTTAGAACAGGGGTTGTCCAATGTTTTCTCTATAGGACCAGGCAGTAAATATTTCAGGTGTTGTGGATAATGTGGCTTCTGTCTAAACTTAAAGTAAATGAATGGGCATAGATATGTTCCAGTAAAACTTTATTTTCAGCAACATGAGGCAGGCCAGATGTGGGCCAGAGGCCGTAGTTTGCTGATCCATATGATTCTTCCTTTTTATTACCTCAGATGCTCAAAGAGCTTTGGGCAATAACTCTCCACTCTTTGTTCTTCAGACTGGGTAATAGCTGATGGACAGTTCTGAAGAGGTAAATAAGAATGGGGTCAGCTGATCACTGATCAATGGTTCCTTCCCTTCAATTTCTATTAGTTTATCTCCCTTTCTCCAGATATCTTATTTGAAGTTATGCTGCCGTGAGATCATAGCACTTTGCTCAAAGAAAGAAAGGGAAAAGGGAAAGTAAAATGTAGATTTGCATGACCATGCATTAGACAGTCTACACTGAGTCCTGAGAGCACACAAGCATACATCTTTCATGTTCCTGTGTAGGAATATAGACATTTGTGTTTCCCATTAAAGAACTTATCTTCTGGTATTTACCCAAGCGAGAAATCTGTGAGCCACCCCAGACTCCTCCCTTAAAAATCAATCTTCCCATACAATCAGATGTCAAGACTAAAAAGCTAACCTCATTAGCATCTC
Source organism: Myotis daubentonii (assembly GCF_963259705.1). Lineage (NCBI taxonomy): Eukaryota > Metazoa > Chordata > Mammalia > Chiroptera > Vespertilionidae > Myotis > Myotis daubentonii. The sequence goes on from NC_081841.1 coordinate 17,035,427, forward strand.
CTGAAAACATCTGCTATCTCTAACCCTGTTGCCATTGCTTTACTTAGGATCTTGTTATGTCATGGCTGGAATTCTATAACATCCTCCTAATTAGTGTTCCTTCCTCAAGTCCAACCCCGACAAATCTATTCTCTAAATTGCTAAAGTAAGTTTATTAAAATGCAAACTCAGCTATCAAAACCTTGCTTGAAAATCATTCAGTGTTTTTTTTTTAAATGTTCACATTAAAGACCAAACTCATTGGCATGGCATTCAGAGCCCTTTATGATTTGGCCCCTGCAACTTACAATATCCCACGTCTCGAACCCGCCACTACCTTCACGTACTCTGCACCATAGCCACCCCGACTATTTATAGTTTTTATTTCCTTTCTCCCCATCCTCTTTTGTCTGCCTACCACATGCTTCCCACCTCTGCTTCATCAGAATTCAACTCAGCCACCAATCACCTGCTCATGGAGGCCTTTCCTGATTCCCTCCCTAAGTTAGAGACCCACCTTTGGGCTCCCTTTATATTCTGTTCCTCCACTTATCATAGTCCTTTTCACTCTACTATACTGAAGCATAATTCTTGGGTGGCTTGTCTCTTCCCTCATGCACCATTTCTTCTCCAACAAAAGTTTATCATCATCTGGACCATAGAGACAATGTCTTTCTTATCTGTTCCTGTCACAGTGCTTACCATGGCATCTGCAATTTAGTCACTCAGCAGATATCTGTAGAATGAATTCATGTAGCAAAAAAAATATATAGCCTGTTTGCTTTTATTCTTTTATGCATAACAAATTGTGTTCATATATAAATAGAACTTTGGGTGGTCCGGGCTAAAAAAACATTTATTTAAGAAACATTTAAACATAAAGAAGTCCTATACATAAGTTAGCTTGACCTTTATAAAGTTTATGACAAGGAAAATTATAAAAATTTGGTTTATGGCCTGTTTACAAAGTGAAACAAAAACACAACATAACACAATAAAACAAGACCGAGATAATGGGCATGGCTGTGTTTTTATTGCAGCTAGTGTCATAGTTCATGACTTTGTTTTCTGTAAGAGAAAGTTTATTTAGAAAGCCACAGAGGTAGAAAAAGTGAGCTGTGGAAGAAATGGGCTCGGAGCTTAGGAAAAAGAGAAAGGTAGGAAAATGTGTGTTGGGGGAAGGTATGGGCTGCTCCATTGAGAGCTGCCCGTAGTTCATGACATTTAATTGCTGTTATACAGTCTAGAGGAGAGAACATTGAATGTGAAACTGAGATTCAGCAGCTTCAAGGACAGACATTTCATGGAAACCATGACTGACATTGAACCCTGGTCTTTCATACTTCAAAAGCATCTGAGTCCTGTGGGTACTCATTTGAATTCCATTACTGAGTTGATGTGGCATAATAATAAATGACTTGCAGTTTCTTGTATAACAGTATTTATGCCTCTCAACCTCTTTCATTAAAATATTGCAATGGTGAAAGAATAAATCATATTGTGATCATTTGTACCCTTTATGTAAAAAAAAAAAAAATAACCTGTAAAACACAGGTATTTTCAGTATCATTTAGTTTAGATTATAGACTAAATGATATCTGCTTTAAAAACCATGATCTGGAAGAGACAGGGTAGCTGAAAACAGGGTATGCAAGGAAACAACCTTTGAAGTATAGTGATTAAATTAATAGGTATTTGAGGGCAATGGAAACATTGGCAAACCGAAAGTAACTTTGGGGAAATAAACTTATTGTAAAGAGATTGAAGTTAACCTCTTGTTAATTATTGTGAGATCGTTACTTTTTCAGTAATATGAATGAGAAGAATAAAAAGTAAAAATACTTGAATTGATTCTTGGGAAATGCACACAATTCTGAGAGCCAAAAAGACTGCAATCTTTTTTTTTTGAAGGACTACGTTAGAAGCTCTGCTGGCAGGGAAAAAGAGTGAACATAATTAAAACTAAGAGAAAAAAAATAGAAAACTGCTATTGGGAACAATCTATTACTGACAAACAGTATAGATTATAGGTGTCATTACTCCATGATTTTAACTTTTATTTTAAATTGTCTTTTCTTGCTATTTGGGGATTAATTAAAACCCTTAAAAAATAAAATCAAAGTTTACCACAAATATCAAGCAGATTCTTAGATCCTGGAAAATGCTCTATATGACTTCAATTAATTCCGATGATAGAATTTCAGCATATGGTACTTGGGGACAATATCTAATGCCACCATTCCTTGGTCTATATAAAGAATTTAAAAAAAATAGAATTGCCCTAATAATGCTTCAATGTCATGAGATTCCTTTTATTGTTAGATTCTATATCCTCAGGGTCTGGCAAATGCCAGATGTTTCATAAATGTTAGTTGATTAAAGGTGACTTATAATTGCAACTTTCCAAATTGATCATTAAGAGAAATTCTGCACACTACATTTTTACATACTTCTGGAGAAACCTAACAAAGAGTCTAAATGATTTAATCAACTATGCCATTGTAGTTTTTCATTAAATATTTTTCATTATTTAATTTATTAAGGGATTATTTAGTGTCCTTCTATAAAGCACAGTTATATTTTAAGTATAAATCCAGACAGTTTAACTGAAAAAAAAAATCGTCACTTAGATTAAACTGATGGGGAGATGGGGCTAAAGATGAACATGATCATATTAATGCTGTCATCATGCTCATTTATTTTAGCCTAAACAACGAACCTCTATTGTGTCTTCTCTGGATTTTCACCGGATGAATCATAACCAAGAATATTTCGAAATCAACACGTCTACAGGGTGTACAAGCTTCCCTTCCAGCCCTCCTGTTAGTCCACCCACCTCTTCTGTGGGAACCGCAGAGGTCAAGAACGAGGGAACTGGCCATCCAGGTAAAGCAGTTCACTATATTTCTCAACTTAACTAAAGCCTGTATGAGTTAGATTCATTAAGAGGAATCCTTTGTACAAATTGTGCTGGGTTCTTTGATCACCTACATGTGAGGCAATGTAGGGCTTTATGATTTTTGTCAGAGTGTGGGTATAATATTCTTTCTGAATGCATTAATGGCCTTCTAGGCATTAGATATTAAAGATGATGTTATAATGACATTATGATAAAATAATAGGGGTAAATACTACTATTTACCCCTCTCCACATAGTGGTAGCAACTCATCAATATATGCCATCTAGCTCTGAAGCTAGAGACTTTGGCTCAAGGTTATCTGGGAAGATTAAATTGAACAGTGTGGTCTAAGTGGGCTATCAATCTATTCAAATCAAAGTGAACTTAGAGAAGAGGGGTGTGAAGAAATAAGCCTAGGGGTAAATTGAAGATTAGGAAAGAAACCACACCCAGTAGTCAAACATACCTGGTTCCATCCAGTCAGATTTGCAATGCTTCCCTTCTTCGGGGGCTAATGACTGGTGGACAGAAATATGAGAAGTGGGGCCTAAAGGATATCTTCTGTTTATACCTAATTTAAAGTAAGTGAACTATTCAACTACTTTTCTTCAAAGAGGTATTATTTTAAAACTTTGTATATATAATTAATATGACTTTTAGAATCATAAATTATTGTTCATGTGTGTATTTCATGTAACTATGTTCAAAATAAATGTGTGTAGAACTATATGAAAGAATACACATATTCTTATTTAAGTCCTTTACACTGGCTGTGCTTTTAGGAACACTTTATTATTTCAAAAATTTAGCCAGAGAATTATTTTCCCCTAGGAAAACAACTAAGATTTTAAAAAATAATGATTAATGGAAGTGGTGAGATTGATATTCTGTGGAAGCTATTCTTTAATCTTTCCATGGCAACCAGAGTGATATTTACAAAATGTAAATCAAAGCATGTCATCATCGTGCTTAAGATGCTAGATGGCTTCTCACTGAACTTAGAATAAAGTCCAACTCCTTACTGTGGCCAATGAAGTTCATTGTAACCTCGCTCCTAACTAGCTCTTTGACCTAACCTTTAACAAACCTATCTTGGCCCACACAGGCTGTCTTTGCTAGGCATTCTGGCTCTGGGGCTTTTGTCCTTTGGTTCTTGCTGCCTAGAATCTCTGTGTTCAAATTTTTATGTAACTGAGTTTCACTTGGGTTTTGACTCAGATGTACTTCCTCATAGACACTTTCCCAGGTTCCTTCAATATAATGATAATTATAATAACAATGATGCAAAAAGAGCAATAGTAATAATATTAATAAGCAGTATTTAAGCAAATGTTTAAATAATTTTCATAATGTTTTCAATATTAAATTTAATTTATAATTGTTATAAATATTTAATGTCTTGAATTTAATATCTTTAATATTAAGAAGCAATAGTATTTAAGCAAATACTTAACACTATGCTTCATACACTGTTTTAGGCATTTTATGTATAAACTCATTTAAACCTCATAACTGTTATATGAATTAGGTGTTATTTTTTATAGACAAGGTAACACAGAAAGAAGCTAAATAACTAAATAACAGCCCGTAATAACAGAGCTGGACTTCAAGCTTGGTGGTAGAGTCCCTGTTCTTAAACATTTTTCAACATTGCCTAGTTACTTTGGTCAAATCATCCTGTGTTTTTTTCCAGAACCTATTTACTATCTAAAATTATATTGTTCACTTGTGTGCTTACTTATTGTCTTCTCTCCTCTTCCTGGATTTGTGATTTAGAATGGATGCGTCCCTGATATATTGTAGGCTGCCTCAGTTTGTTTACTAACTATGAGACTGGACTTCTTACCTAGCTTTGAAACTTAACCTCTTTATGCTATAGATTTTATCTATAGAATTAAGTTAACAATTAATTAATTAGATTAACAGTCATGCATGTAAAGTGATTAGTGCCGTGTAGGGTACATAGTGTTAAATAAATGTTAGTAACTATTAGTAGTAGTCATTATGTTAATGAAACCCAGTATTATTCAGTGAGCATGGGCATTTAGTGTATGTCGGCCTTACACCAGATGCAAGTTTCAGGAGAGGAGAGATGGGACATGATTTGTAAATAAAAGTGGTATGTGAACCCCAGAAAGGGTTGTAGGCATATAACTCATAATTAATACTTAGTTGAATTACTCATTCCAAATTTAAAAAGTTGAAACGGGAAAAATGACACTGATACTTGCCTTTCGGGAAGTCTTTCTTAGCTTTACTTTAGTGTGCTAATTGGTGATTTTTTTTAATGATTAATTTTGAAAAGTTTCAAACATGCTTTGAGATAGATAATATTTATTTATTTATTTATTTATTTATTTATTTATTTATTTATTTATTTATGTATTTATTTATAAATTAAGAGTAAGAGAAGTTATGGGGCTAGTGTCCTCTCTCCACTCTGACCACCAGGGGGAGAGGATAAGAAAGACATCCTATTGCCGTCTGGATTTCAGTGGCACCATCCAAAATGTGAGGAGAAATTATCATTTTCCACACATTTCAAAATTGTTATTTTCAGGTCTGACCTTTGAAAAGAACTAAAATCTAACCTTTAACAGTTGAAATAATTTCAAATAGTATTCATGTTACTATGGTTTCCTAATGTAATATGTCACCTCCATGTTACATCAAAAATTTTAGAGTGGACTGATATTTAGTAACAATGAGTAAGGACAGATAGTGCTGATTGTTTTACATCAAAAAGTAAAACTTTTAGGCAGTTATTTATCTACTAAGAAAACTAGTATTTTATCTTACACATCGATGTTTTGCTATCCTTTGCATTGAAGAACCTGCACATGCAGGTGCTACCACATAGGATATATGGAAAGAGGATGAGTTCCAGTGTCAGTTCTATCACTGGTTTCCTAGGTATTTTCCATCAAATCACTTAATTCCCTGAGAGGGGTCCATACAGGATCACGCCCTCATGGTTCTCTTTCTGATCTTGACCACCACAGATCTCCTTCTTGTATGAACTTCTGAGTGATCTGAGAGCCTAGGTGATAGAGTATTTCAGTCTAGTTGGTACCCCTAATGGTTGCCAATGTGTTCCTTTTCCTCAGGTAACAGTTTTTTAAAATAGAGGTGGTGGAATTCTGAATCTATTTGAAAGGTAGAAGCAACATTTTTTGGATGGCTTAGGTGGTAGGGTATGAGAAAATGAAAGAGACCAAAGATGTGACTCAAGGATTTTGGGCCCTTTTGACTTCTGGAAGGATGGACTTGGTATTAGTTGAGATGAGGAAGCTCAGTTTTGGACATTTTAATTTGAAATATTATTGTATAATCAAGTAGATAAGCTGAGTAGATAGTTGAGAGTGATTTTTTCTTAGTGGGATAAGGAAGGGTGGGAAGAAGCTATGTGATAATTTTATATTTATCCAATTAAGGGGTATCAGTTTTAAAAGACTGAGAATCAGTGCTTTAGCCCACAGTAAGTGACCTGTGAGTTCTGAGTTCTTCAATGAAAATGTCCTGGGCAGGTGTGCTGTGAATTGCTGAGGGAAAAGAAGCTGAGAATCACCAGTAAGAAAAGATGCTTCCTCCATATGTAAAGTTGTTTCCAGAAAGCTCTATGAAGAATTTTGTTAACTGGCACTTTTAGACACCTGCTTAGGAATTTAACTAGCCTAGATAAAGAATTATCTCCAATTTCATTAGTAGTTTCCAACCATCACCTCCTGCTGGAGAAAACTTCTTCCTAAATGATAGAAATAACAAAAACAAAAGCTTTTAAGTGCTTAGCAGCATCGGATGCTTTTATGCAAGGGAGATGAAACATTAGAAAAGAACTAAAATTAGAACGGAGAAGGTGGCATGGACCTTTCACGCTGCTCGGGGATTGCCAGAAAGCAAATGAAGGCCTTCTTTTTAATTAGTTCACACGGCCTGGAAGTAGGCCTCCTGAAGCTGGGGCAGTGTTATTCCGGCAGCCGTTGGACGCAGGCAGCGGAGGGGCGCTCTGGCCTCCAGCCAGCATGAAGGCCAGAGCCGGGTAGCTGAGATGATGTGGAAGCTCCACGCTGAGACTCGGGGTGAGCTGATATGGAGGAAGTGAAGGGTTAGTGGGAATTATGTGTTAATGATATCTTTGTGGTTTATTTTATTTAAAAAATGCATTAAGTAAACTATCTGGATTATTTATTGTTAAATTGAGTACTTTAGATTGACTAAGTTTTAGGTAGCCAAAAGGAGGTAATGTTTATATCAAATGTCATATAATGTTTATATCAAATGTCACACACACACACCCTATTTCAATGGCTTAAAAATATGAAAATATCTTCCATAGTTAGATGTTGGAGTAATGTGATTTAGTTAGTGCATGCAGTTGGGTGGGAATTTGTTATTCTGACTGTAATTAGCTGAAATAAGACTATTGGTTTATTTGGGCAGCATAAAATCAACATGTTCACTCAGTGTGAGAAAGTGCAGGGGGCTGTGAGAGGATCTAAGAGTGTGATTGACCTCATGTGGGGTCTGCAATGCTTCCAAAGAAGAGACACATTTATTTGTCCAAATATGGCCATTGTGAGACCACGGAGGGAGTGAGAGTTGTGCAGTGTCTTGGAAGCTGTGTTCAGGATGCTGGTGTGCATCCGGAGATTAAAGCCTTAAGAGTAGTAGTGGCAGGTTTGTAAGCAGAGAGAAATGATATAAATTTTTTTTCTGTTGATGTCTTCTATTTTTTATTTTTTTTCTGTGAACTAAAGCAAAATCTTTCTTGGAGAGTGACCAATGAGGGCAGAGATCAGACAATTAAGGAGAGTGGAGAAAGTTTGAATTAGCTCTTTGTTTAAACTCCTAGCAAATGGCTAGTATGTGGGCCTACGGTTAGCATGGAAGAAAGGGTAGTAGGTAGGGGTGGGTGTGGCTAGGACCAGCTTTTTGGCTCCTTCACTTAAGGTTATCCCTCAGTGGGAAGGTGAGCCCTCTAAGTCTGCCACTCTGACCTCTGTCCATGCTAGCCTCTGCAGCAGTCACCATAGCAACCTTGCCAAGCTGGCCCTATAGCAGCCTACGTGACTTCAGCCCAGATACTTCAGAGGCCCTTCCTGGAGGCCACCGAGACATCTGGGTCTCATTCATAATTAAGGCAAGTATGCGGAGCTCAGAAAGATTTATCCTCAAGACCCCACTAGTCTATATCGCGTGGTACGACCAAGTTTACTCAGAAGTGGCCATGCCGGAATCTGCATGGGGTTGGGAGCCCGGGCCCCTCTCTCTGTATGTCCTCCCATTGCCTACTTATCACACTGTAACCTCTCCAGGCCAAAGCCCAGAAAGAAACGTTCAGGACACGTGTAGGTCTACTTCCCTACCCTCCCTATTACAATTTCTCAAAGGCTTGTATCCTTCCTCTTCTGGGAATTAAGTCTCCAGTGTAGACCTGGGGGAAGAGAGGTTTCCAAAGGAACTCAGTTTAAGAGTGGAAATGTATTAATATCTTCTTTGAAAAATACTGCCCCTATGAAATGGATTGAGTGGGTGCCACTAAATTAAAAAAAAAAATACCTGAACATAGCACATGCTTAGTTAATGTAGCTTCATAACTGCTTAATAACTGTGACCATTTCTATGATCAGTATTGGTGTTATTACTGGGCCGCAAGCAGAGCCTAAACACTAAGAATTCAGTGCAAACACAGAGCAGCCAGGTGCTCGGAGTCCAGCCAGGCTGCCACAATCTTAAATCCACAACGTTGCTTAGAACAAGCAGGTCAACCCGCAGAGGAGCAGAGTTGGAATTCCCATCTGCTCTTGCCCCAGTTTTCGTGTCCTGGGGTGGAAGGGCCGCAGAACCTGGAAGTTGTGTCCCTGTGGGGAGAGCCAGGCTTTACGGGCTCACCGGTGCAGTTACAGCAGATGCGAGAGAGAAGCGGTCTCAGAGTTTTTGTGTTGAAAATCTCCCCCCACCCCATTTAATCTTTTATTAACTCAATTTTCTCTTGCTTTTACCTTCTGTTAATTTGTGTGAAAATATAACTGCTTTGTTAGCTGGAATTTTCTTTGCAACTCAAATTCAGTGCTGCGTAGATCTAATTATCTTGTCTGCTTGTTTGCTCGATAGTTTTTCTCTCCTGATTTCCTCTATCAGGCCACTTACAGCTCTTGGGAAAGCTCCCTGTTATCACTTACAGCTGTATGAAAAATCTATGATTATTAGAGCAAAATGTAAAATGGTAAAAGGAAAGCTGACTATAAATATAAATGGTGGGAGAAAAAAGCTTGGTATTTCCAGGTCTACGCCACCCTCAATTGAAAACAGTTTCAACACTGCCAGACCTTTTTCTCTATCGACATCTTCTATCTCTACAGTCTTCTTTTGGGAGAACATTTCCCCCTGTTTTTACACCTGTCTGTGTTGGGCTGGTGCACTCTGTGGTGTTTACCTGGGCCCTAGCATGTTAATATATATTTTTAAAATTGATTTCAGAGAGGAAGGGAGAGGGAGTGAGAGATAGAAACATCAATGATGAGAAGGAATCATTGATTGGCTACCTTCTGCATGCCCCCTACTGGGGATTGAGCCTGCAACCCGGGCATGTGCCCTTGATTGGAATCGAACCCAGGACCCTTCAGTCCACAGGCCAATGCTCTATCCACTGAGCCAAACCAGCTAGGGCCCTAGCACTTTAAATACATAACTTCTCTGCTATGCACCATGCCACAGTGAGCCAGCCCAGGACAGAACTTGTTCCAGACAGTCCCCAAGTCAACTTCCTACCTACCTGATAAACCACTAGCTCCCTGCCTACCTGGCTCTGGGCTGTAGTGATTTCAACTTTTTACTTGACTCTTGGCATCTGTGATAGGCAGAATTCTAAGATGGATTCATGATTCACGCCCATGTATCCACACCTTTGTGTGATGCCCACCCCCCACCTGTTTTGGGGGCGTGGGGGATCTGTAACTTGCTACTAGCCAATGGCAAAGGTGATAGGGTATCATTCCCATAGTTATGATATATTTTATGGCAAAAATGAAGGAATTTGGAAGATATAATTAAGGTCTCTAATTACTTTAAGTTTCTCAAAAGAGAGATTATCTTTGGTAGCTTGAAATAAACAAGTGATTCCTTTAAATGGGGGTCCATTGCTGGCTTTGGAGAAGTAATTTATCTATGATTATTAGAGTTGAATGTAATAGCTCCCTGATTAGCACAAGACCTCACTGAGATGATAGACATGATTGAGAGTGAAGAATTTGAAAACGTCTCCTTCACCCCACATCCCCAAGCCCAACTCAGTTAATGCCCGTACGCACATCCGTCACACCATTTCCCCCCCAAAGATTAGTTTTTATTTTAATAGGTACCAAGTTGTGAAGCTAAAGCTCTAATGGCAAAATCTGAAGACATAAAGCAGATAGTAGGAGATGATATTAGGACATACAGACCTGAAATCCTTAAATTATTAATTCTTCCCAACTGCGCCTCCCTCCTCCAGGACTTAGCTTTTTCTCAACACGGGGGTTAATTTTTTTCAAGCAGATATCTGATCATGCCACTCCACTGTTTAACAACCTCATGTCTTGTCACCATCTGTATGAGAATGTCCAAATGCCTTAGCATGACCAACAAGATCCTTGCTAATCTGGCTGTAGGTTTCTATTTACTTCTATCCATGTACATCACGCACTCCTAAGAACATGGTTGTTAGAGTTCATTGTTCTTCATTTAGAGCAGTGGTTCTCAACCTTCTGTCCCTTTAAATACAGTTCCTCATGTTGTGACCCCAAACCATTAAATTATTTTCATTCCTGTTTCATAACTGTAATTTTGCTACTGTTATGAATTGTAATGTAAATATCTGATATGCAGGATGGTCTTAGGCCACCCCTGTGAAAGGGTCGTTCGACCGCCAAAGGGGTTGCGACCCACAGATTGAGAACTGCTGATTTAGAGTGTGCTTCTGTCAGTTTGGACTGCCTTTCCATATAATTTACCTGGTAAACCTCAGTTATTGTATGGAATTTGGCTAATGGTAATCTCACTTGTGAAGTCTTCTGTAGCTCCAAAAATTATTTCATCCATGTGTCTCCCTTCACACTTTTAACACATCTTTACTATTAGTTATTTTATATATAAAAAATTTTTTTGCGGTTTTTTTGTTGTTGTTTTTTTGTTAATCCTTACTGGAGGATATATTTCCCATTGACTTTTAGAAAGAGTGAAAGGGAGGGAAGAAGAGAAGGGGAAAAAGAGAGAGTGAGAAAGAGACTGATGTGAGAGAGACACATCAATTGGTTGCCTCCTGCACTTGCCCCTACCAAGGCTGGGGATCAAACCTGTAACCCAAGTAAATGCTCTTCACTGGGAATCAAACCCATGATCTTTTTGGTGCATAGGCTGATGCTGTAACCATTTAGCACACCTGGGCAGAAAATATTTGTTCCTTTGTCTGTAAGTTCCTTAAATGCAGGGACAATTTCTCAATTAAGTTGTACTCCCAGCACATAGCATAGTGACCAACTTATAATAGAGGGCAATAAGTGGTAAATGATTGAATAACTGAGCATTTGCTTTGTTGTACTTCTATCCCTACTGTGAGCCTATTTCTATCTATACAGTAAGGCCAGGACAGCTTTTCTCTGAACTATCTTGCTTTCTTATGAGCCATGGAACCCACTTTTCATTGGTTATTTCTTAAAATGCCTCAGAGAGAAATGTGATTTTTAATGTAAATTTTTGCTACATAATTGATCTGATTTAACAGATGAGAAGATACCAGTTATTTACATTGGGAGGCTATTCAGTTTTCTTAGTTAATTATAATGTAGTTGACCCAGCATTACAAAAATCATTTATATCACTCTAAAAAGCATTATATCTGCAGTGTGCACTAATTTCTAACTTACTTCCTATGTTTCTTTTAGTAGACCAATATCCAAGGCTTAATTTTAAAATGACAGGGAAAACTTTAGTGATGTCTGTTCTTTCATAAGATTAAAGCAAGGCATATTATGACTTTTCTGTTCTTTCTTAGAACTGACTTTTTTCCCACCATTGTTTTTGCTAGTTTCTGTATTAGCCATGTATGAGCTTGAAAATATTGTATTAGGACCTGGAACCTTGAGGATGAGAATCTGTAACATAATAGTAATGACCAAAATACAGTGTGCAGCCCTGGCCAGGTGACTCCATCAGTTGGAGCATCTTCCTGTACACCAAAAGGTTACAGATTTGATTCCCATTCAGGGCACAAAGCTAGGTTTCAGGTTCGATCCTTGGTCAGGGAGCATACAGGAGGCAACCAATTGATGTTTCTCTCTCACACAGATATTTCTCTCTCTCTCTCTCTCTCTCTCTCTCTCTCTCTCTCTCTCTCTCTCTCTCCCCTCTCCCTCTCCCTCTCCCTCTCCCCCTCTCTCTCTCTTTCTCTTCCCCGCCCCCTCCCTTCCTTTCTCTCTGTAAAATCAATAAACATATTCTCAGGTGAGGATAAAAAAAAATAAAATGAAATAAAATCCAATGTGCAGAATGAATGCTACTGACAGAATTCTAATCTCTGGCCAGCAGTTCACAGGATCTAGAGTGACCTCTCACTTGCATGATATATGAGTTTTCCATAGCATTGTTCTCCTTCCTTAGAAAAACTAATGACATATAGTAGGAAGACAAATATGCTATAAAGAATCAACATTTATTCCAGATTCAAGGATGTAATTTTTGTATTAGCCACCATTTTAGGTCTGAAACAAGCCTGTTTTATGTCTATATTCTTTCTATTACCACAGATGTCTGTGTTCTCTTTATTAACACAGATAATCAGGAGTTGACTATGAACGCTAATAATAGATTTCAGATTTCCTTCTGGAAAGCACATAGCACATGTGAAAGGAAGCATTATTAGCTAAACAAATCTCTCAGTTCCTAGTAATTAGCATTTTGACAAGCTGTTGTCTTGGAGGATTTAGATCATATATTACATAAGTTCAAAGTATTTCTTTGTATTTTTTTATTGATTTGAGTATCAAGTAAATAGTTCTCATTTTCCTTTAAATATAAAGGAAACCTTCGACTTTATTTTAGTTTTCTAGTCTATTGATGTGCTGTAGGCCATTAATGTGCAACTGCATTTTCTTTCTACTATTAATTATAAATAATATGTCAAGTTCTCTAGGCTAAGTAGGTTGCTATTTACTAGCAATATATTTGATCCCTGAAGTTTCCATATAGAAAATTTAAACTAGTATATCAAATTCAAAATGAGCCAGAACCATTTCCCCATTCCTCATATTTGATATATTCTCTTTTAGGCAATTATTAGATGTTCTTTAAAATTATCTTTAATATATTTATCTAAAACCAGACGTTTATTATTTGATAAGTGCTGGTATCATATGTTCATTATACTATCTTAGCAACCCAATCATATGAGCCATTGTGGTTGAGACCCTAATTATTGGTTGGTTAAAAGTAAATATAGCCATGGACGGTGTGGCTCATTTGGTTGAGCGTCGTCCTGTGCACCTAAAAGTTGCCCGTCCAATTCCAGCACATGCTCAGGTTGTAGGTTTGGTCCGTGGTTGGGGCGTTCAGGAGGCAGCTGATCGAAGTTTCACACTCACATCAATGTTTCTCTCTCTCCCTCTATCTCTCTAAAAATTAATAAAATAAAACATTTTAAAAATGTAAAACTATATATCAACACTAAACAAAATTAGTTATATTAACAAATTTATTAATAATACTAGATAAAGTTCATTTATTTATTTAACAAATACTCATTTAGTGCTTACAAAGTACTAAAACCCAGGCAAGATACTGGGTATATAATAATGAAAAAGACACGGTCCCTTCTCTGAAAAGCTCTGTGGTAAGCCAATAATTAAAGTCTGCTGTTATTACATTAGTATAATGTGAGCTTAGAAATAAAAGCGTAAAAATCTGCCTCGGAGAGTCAGAGATGGTTTTACAGAACAAGTCGTGCTTGTCCTGTGACTTAGAATAATTAATCAAATGGATACTGACACAATATGGTGAGAAAGGAAAGAAAACAAGAAAAGAAAAGAAAGAAGAGACTTTAGAACCAGAAAAATTTGGACTTAAGTCCTTTTTTTGTCACTTACTGTAATATTTAGGTGAATGAAAACCTTTCCGAGACACTTCGTTTGTTTTGAGATAATGTAGATGGCCAAACCTAGCATAGGACTTTGCACATGGTAGGCAATCAATAAATATTGTCCCTTCTCACCTACTTTCAGCCTTGAGACAACCTTGAAGGTAAATAGGACATTATCACCATTTTGAAGATGAGGAAAGTTAAGTTCACAGTAGTTAAGGTCACACAACTAGTAAGTTAGTGGTAGAGCTAGGACTAGAACCTACATCTTCTGACAAAATTTTCCCCACTATGCTGCTACAAGCATTCCAGGCTTTTTCATGTGCTTAGTTATTTATTCAGCCAATATATATATTTCTTGAGCACCTACTACGTGTCACACATGTTGCTGTACACAGATGATACAGTGGGGAACAAATAGATAAAGTCAGCCCTTATCGAGCTGAGCGTTCATCAGAGAAGGCAGACTTTATACCAGCAACTTCATTATGTCCTTAAATTAGTGTTAGGCAAGGGCACAGTTCAATGATCTGGGGTATGTGTGGCAAGAAAATTTACTGTAATTGAGGAGGTGTGGGAAGTCCTGTGAGGGAAAGTGATATTTCTGTCAAGACCTCAAGAGTGAGCAAGAGTTATCTGGACAGAGAGAAGATTTTCCCAACAGCAGGAGGTTTGGCAAAGATGTGAGTGAGAACAGGATATTTTCAAGGAACTGAAACTGATCCAGGACAGTAGGATCAGAAAGCATGAGTGAAAGATTGGCAAGAGGTGACTCTACAGAGACTGGCAGAGACAAGGCTGTACAGGGTTCACAAGCCGTCTTCAAGAGACTGGGTTTTCTTCTAAGTTTCTGCACTGTGTACAAAGCCTGACCAGAGGGGAAATCGGGTCTGAAATCTGACTCATTCATTACTTATTGCAGAGAGGGGATGGTTACTTTTTTCAAATCCCTCACAAAGGCTCAAACAGGCTGGCGGGAAGCCACTTAAGGTTCTAAGCAGTGGAATGATACCTGGTTTGTATTTTTCCAACTTCACTCTAGCCATGCTGTGGCTTCTCTTAGAGGGGACGAGACAGTAGAAGTGAGACTTGGCATAGGGGAGTCAGTGGCAGCTTAGATCAGGGCTGTAGCTCTGGGGAAGAAGAGAAGTGAGGTATTTGAGATGTAGAATTCACAGGACTTGTGATGACATGGAAGCTGAAGGGAGAGGGGATGAGTGGAGACAGGGATGTTCCTCACTTTCCTGGCTTGAGCAGAAAACCGTAGGAGCCTTGGGCACAATATCTAAGACTTTAATGTTGAGGAAAAGCTGCTGGAGTTATTCCATAGTGGAAAGGTGCCCAAATCAGCTGGAATAGAGGACACGAGGACACAATAAAAGTATTTAGAAGTCCTTGGGGCCAGCAGGCATGGCATTAACACTTAAAGTAATGGTTTTCTTTCTTTTCCTTCCTTTTCTCCTTACTGGGAAAACTACATCCCTTTGTTATTTTTTGTTTTACTTCTTAGGCCACTGTATATTTCTATTTATCTAAATTTCTTCTACAGAGACATTAGTTGTTACCAGACTTTGGTTTTAATTTAAAAGAGGATAAAAACTGAAGTTATGAAGAAGATTGGGCATGTGGGTACCTGATTCATTTCCCTGAGAGGCACCATGACTCACCTTCATTAAGTAGTTTTGCTTTGACATGACTGATGCCTTTTTGGTTTTGAATGTTCTCTGCCCTGTATGTAAACAATAAGATAAGTTTCTTTCATGGGTCATTCACTGCTGTTCATCTCCACTATGAGTCAGATGTTTGGCATTTCAAGACGTTATCCTACCTACAACTTCCCTCTTTATAAATTATGAAGAAAACTTCCACCAACAGCAGATTCTCATTTACTGACTTTTCAGATTTGTATCTGTAAAACATGTTCTAGTCGTTTTGCTATATCTACTTTAGTAGTAGTTTTATGGCCAACAATAAGGAACTGGTTTATTTATGTTATCTTCATTGCCTACACATCAAGATAAAAACATAATCATCTGTAAGGGAATTCAAATACTGATGATTAAGTCATACAAAAAGCCCTTCCTGTTAATTCTTTGTCTACCTCCAGTTTCAGTATAGCTTTCCTCCCTTTCACATTCAACCTCCTGGATTCACTTTTTCATCTGCTGGTCACTCCCCCAAAACTATGCCACTAAATGCCCTGGATTGTCTCTTCCTGGATGTAATGGACAAAGTCTTTATTTTACTTGCTCAAACTGTTTCACTTAACTGGTGAAATGCTCTTTCAGCATGTGCCTCTGTGACACCATACTGTCCTAACTTTCCTTCTGCCTCTCAAGTCTTCATCTCGTTCTCCCTTTGTGAGTACTTCCATCCCTACCCACTCCTACAAGGTTTGGTTCTAGACTAATTCATCTTCTCTGGATGATCTCAGCCACGTCACGACTTTATTGCTCAATCATATGCTAATGTTCCTCAAAGTTTTATCTTCAGCCCAAACTGGAGTTTGACACCTCCAAATTAATCTTCCTGTTTTACCTCTCCACTTAGATGTCCAACAGGTGCTTCAAAGTCAACATGTCTGTGTTCGTTTCCAAGGGCTTGTGCAAACATGTCCTACAAACTAGATGTCCTAAAAACAATAGAAATCTCACAGTTCTGGAGGCTAGGCGTTTGAAATCCAGGTGTGAGCAGGGAGGGCCATTCTGCTTCTGAAGGCTTTCAGGAAGAATCCATCCTTGTCTCTTTAGCTTCTAGGTATTCTTTGGCTTGTGGCAGCATAACTGCAGTGTCCGTTTCCATCTTCTCATGGCCTTCTCCTCTGTGTCCTTTCCTCTTCTGATAAGCATATCAGTCACTGGACTAAGGGCCTTCCCTAACTACCTTTTTTAATTTATTTTGATTTTTATTGTATCATGAGCTTAATGGTTATAGAGATTATGCCTTTCTACTAAGTACAGTGTCAGTAAACAAATTGTTGCCTAATATTTATTGAAAAGGAGGACGAAGAAAAGTAAAGCAATTAATCAACAAGAATTAATCTGAAAAAAAGAAGATACACAAACCAAAATAAGTTTAAGTGTGAATTTGTAAACGTAGGCTAAATTGATTTTTTTTCTAGTCAATATATTAACAAAATACATTAAGAATCAGTCAGAACCTTCTTTTCTATTGTAACAGAAGTCCTTGGTTCCATAGATGCTGGAAAATACAGTTATGTTTATTCACCGGCTATTTCATAACTGGCTCTCTCTACCCCTTTATTAATGAAAAAGTTCCTGCTTCTTTTGATGTTACAGGAGGTGACATTGTTTCCTAATATTTCTTGAACATATCTCCAAAAAAGATAAGGTTAAGCAATTAGTTACTAGCATTCTAATTACAAAAAGAAAGGAAGAAAGAAAATGAAAAGAAAGGAAAAACAACAACACACTATATCCTTTAAAAAAAAATGCCTTCAGATAGCCTGAAAGAAAGCATCTTTTGTAATTATATCTGCCTACTTTTTAAAAAATTGTTATTTCTTGATTTTAGAGAGAGAGAGAGACAGAAATATTGATTTGTTGTTGCACTTATTTATGCATTCATTGGTTGATTCTTGTATGATCAGTAACTGGGGATCAAACCCACAACCGTGGTGTATTGGGATGTTGCTCTAACCCACTGAGCTACCCAACTACCCAACCAGGGCTAAATCTGCGTAGTTTTATAAAACATTTAAGCCTTTCTAAGCTGGTGAAAGCTCTGAATGAATATTAAGGCAACCAAGAACTTAAAAAGATCAGACCTGCTGTATTATATCTACTTTGCCTACATTAACCAATTTTCTCCCACAAAAGGATCTGTGGGAGACCCCTGTGCTTGTAATTATTGGAAATGCTCTTGGTTTAGCTAAATCAGACTAGTTCCTATAGATGTCGATGAGAAGAAAAGTAGAACTGCCTCACTTTCTCACAGCATTCATTATGTAGGCTAATAAGGGCTACTCTAGGGAGTTCATTGAATCCTTTACTGGAAGGCAAGTCCTCAAAAGAAATTCTAAGTATTAGTATTTTGCTCTACTTTGCTTTAGTGCTACTTTATGGCATTAAATTCACAGAACTTTTAGAACACATAATTTTAATACTCACTAATTAAACAGAAAAAGTCAACCACATTAGATATAGTTAGGAAAATGTCTTGGCATAACCCAGTGATTCTGCTTAGATTTATTGTCTCTAAATTATCCTAAGTAGATGCTGACATTCACAGCTCAGTATTTATTATTCTTCATCTATTTTTAGTTACTTTTGATAAATTCAAGGCAGAAGATTCTGACTTTACCATATTGTGTTGTGTGGGGGCCTCTAGGTACTTATGCAACGACTTAAAAAGCCTTGTGTAGCAATTTTCTTCACTCAACAAGATGCACTTCTGAGTTTTGAGTAATTTTAGCGTCTTTAAATGGTTTCCTTTATTTCAGCCATGAAAGCTGTCATTTTCAATTAGGCACATATAGGTAAACCGTCTCTATTATTCTTAAGAAATGTTCTACATATTTTGCATTTATTAACTCATTTAATCCTTACAATAGTACCTAGGTAGGGACAACTCTTACCTATGATTTACAAATGGGGAAGTAAAGCACAGAGCCTTTAACTGACTTGCCCACATTCCTATGGTTAGAAGAGAATGGAAATGGGATTTTCTTCTATACATTCTGACTTTGGGTCATGTTATTCTGCATCTCAATAATCTTATTGTATATATTATAAGATTATACATATATAGATTATATATATAGATTATATATATAAAGACATATATATATCTTTAGAAAATATGTACCACTTTCACTTATAATTGTTATTAATTCACCTAAACTTGATCCCTTATCTCAGAATTCTTAAGAGTGTAAGTAAATCTAGAGAAGCAGACCTTTTTTTCCTCAGATTTCCCCCAAATGCTGGCAGTATATTTGTATATTTAGGAAGTATGTTACAGAACTCTTTTTTCCTTTGTTCAGCCTGGATTTATGGAGCACTTTTTTTGCTTTAGTCATTATTAGTCACTGAGATACAGATGTAAAAGTCTCAGCCCTTACCTAAAAGAAATTCCAAGTCCAGTAAGTTTTGCTTAAGCGGCAAGGGGTGGGGGTGGGGGTGGGGGGAGGCGGGGCGGGGGAGGGAGTAAAATAGTGTCTCCAGCTTGGTTGGTTTTTTATTTGTTTGTTTTGTTTTTTATAGATGAGTTCAGGTTCATATATTACTCCATTCATTCATTCCACAGTGTTTGCTATGCCTGGCACTGTGCTAGGGGCTGGGTACATCAGAGAACCAGAGCCTCTAGCTTGTTGCTGACACAGAGGAGGAAAGAAATGTCGATAGTTTAACAAAAGGGATAAGGTAATAGGCTAGTTCTCTGATGAAATGCCATTGCTTCTGTCCATCTTCTCCACTGCATATACCAAACTGATGGCATATGATTTTTGCTTAGAAATATCCCTAATTCAACTTAATCCATGTGATAATTATTTCATAGGTATTGTCACCAATTAAAAGACGGGAAACCAAAAGGATTGAGTTACTTTCAACGGTCCATGGTAATAAGGGATAATAATTTTAAAAAGATTCAACCCTCTTTTGACCCCATTCTAGTGGTCCAGATGGAAGGTTGAAGTAGCATTGCCTTTCTCTCTCAGCCTCAGAAGTTATACAGCATTCTTCTCACCACATGCTATTGGTTATAAGTGAGCTACTTATCTATGCAGATTCAATAGACGAGAAATTAGACTCTACTTTATGACGGGGGAGTGGCAAGACTCTACATGGACATGAGAGATAGGAGGTATAGTTGTGGCTATCACTGTAAAATACAGTCTTCCTTTAGCCCAGGGGAATAGCCCATTTTTCTGCCAAGGGCCATTTGGATATTTACAACATCACTAGAAGCCCAGTGCAGGGATTCATTCACCAGTGGGGTCCCTTGGACTGGCCTGCGGGGATCGGGCCAAAACTGGCTCTCCAACAACTCCCAAGGGGTCCTGGATTGCAAGAGAGTGGTTCTCGGGTGATGCACTTTGGAATTGGACTCCCTCCTCTCTGGTTCCAGGAGTGTCACTGGAGAATCGCAGCTGGCAAGGCACCGGAGCTCGGCAGCTCTTGTGTTGAGCATCTGCCCCCTGGTGGTCATTGCGCGTCATAGCCTGGCCTGAACCCTTTTGCAATCTGGGACCCCTTGGGGGATGTCGGAGAGCCAGTTTAGGCCCGATCCCTGCAGGCCAGGCCAAGGGACCCCACTGGTGCATGGATCCGTGCACCAGGCCTCTGATATGCATATAAGATCTTTGGTTAATCTCTTCCTGCCCTCTTCCCTCCCCTCTTCCCTCTGAGATTCATCACTCTGTTCCATGTTTCCATGCCTGTGGTTTTTGCTCCTGTAGTGAGTGTTTGCCCCCTGGTGGTCAGTGCACGTCACAGCTACCGGCTGGTTGGCCAGTTGCTTAGGCTTTTATATATATAGATTCTCAGGCCATGCAAAATTATCAACTTAAAAATTAGCCTGCTACTTACCATTTACAGCAGCATGGATGGACCTGGAAAGTATTATGTTAAGTGAAATAAGCCAATCAGAGAAAGACAATTTTCACATGATCTCATTCATATGTGGAATCTAATGAACAACATAAACTAATGAACAAAATAGATCCAGAGGCATGGAACAGACTGTAGAACCTCAGAAGAAAGGCAAGGGTGAAGGGATGGGAGATGGAGGGAGGGTGGGGGGTAAGAGACCAACCAGAGAACATGTATGCATTACTAGTATGTGCATTACCCATGGACACAGGCAATAAAGTGGTGAGAGTCTGGGGTGGGGGGGTGGAGGCAGGCTGGAAGAGGTCAATGGGGGTAAAAGGGGGGCATATGTAATACTTTCAAGAATAAAGATTAAAAAAATCAGCCTGCTATGTTTGGTCAAACATTTAATTAACTCCCCCCTAGTGCCTTGGCAGGGCAGGCCAGATGTTCCCCACCCCTGCTTTAGCCCAACAATTCACATTCCTCCCACGAGTAAAATAGGCTCACCTCACCCCAAGATTCTTCAAAAGTTTCATTCCAGTTGGTTTATCATTTAATTAGGCCCAGGTGCAGTTGAGTTTCCTAAGGCAAGGTGCCTTAAGCGAAGCACTTGAGTATCGTTCTTCTTGGTTGGAAGTCCTGTGAAAGAGACAGATTATCTCCCACCCACATATTCATATAATGATCAGACAAGCATAGATTCACCAAAATATAAACTTCCGTTAAAAAGAGATGGAAAAGCAAAGTCTGTAGAAATTCTGAATTCTAGCCAGGTATATGTTGTCAGTTCTGTGAGCAGGGCTCAGTTCTGCTCTCTGAGAATTATTCTCCATGGTTTCTTGGCTCTGCCTTCTGGGGCCTTATCCCTGCTGAGTCGTCTTCCTTTTTATAATAAGTGACCTATGCTTAAAGCTAAATAATCTCAGTTTGTTTCTTGCCCATACTAGTTCTAGCATCCAAAGGCTTCCTTTTATTTTGTACTAGTTCTGTTCCTTTTATTTTTAATTTGGCAGCGTTTTTAAAATATATATACTTTTATTGATTTCAGAGAGAAGAAGGGAAAGGTAGAGAGAGAGAGATAGAAACATCAATAGTGAGAGAGAATCATTGATCAGCTGCTTCCTGCACGCCCCTCACTGGGGATTGAGCCCACAACCTGGGCATGTGTGCTGACCCGGAATCGAATCAGGACCTCCTGGTCCATAGGTCAATGTTCAACCACTGAGCCATGCCAGTCAGGCTGGCAGTGTTTGTTTGTTTTTACCAATATAATTCTTAGAAACATTGGGGGGCGGTGTTCTATGAATCTTATTGGCTGTTATTCTACTAGACAAGACTTATAGTCACAAATCTCTTCTAGATAACCCTTCAGGAACTAAGTGACAGCTATCAGAGAGGAGGGCGGTAGTGGGGTTGGGTGAAAAAGGTGAAGGGATTAAGCAAGCAAACAAACCAAAGCCTCATAGACACAGACAAAAGTAATGAAAGAGGGTAAGGGGAGGCATAAGAGGGCATAGAGGGGACAGAGGTGATAGGAGACTTGACTTGGGGTGGCAAACACATAGTACAATATACAGATGGTGTATTATAGAATTGTACACCAGAAACCTTTCTAATTTTGTTAACTAATTTCACCCCAATAAATTTAATAAAATGTTTTTTAAAATGATAATCCTTCTCTACTTTAGGTTCCCTGTGAGCCTGCCGAGGGACTACATCCTTAAGATGCTTAAAAGCTCTATAAATGTTTAACAGAGAGGACTGATGAGGCATGCCTTTAAGATCCTCAAGAGCCTTTTTTATTTCTTAAATATCCTATGAGGTACAGCCTTAGATCTTTTTGAAGCCTTACCAAGCAATCTTACAGCCTTACAGGATTTGATCTTTGGCTTGAGGCGTCCTTAATTAGGGAATTTTGGGTCATCTGGAGAGGCTGGGGATGTTCAAATGTACAAATGGAATTTGCACTGCATTTTCAGACCTAGCTAAGGAAGTTATAGGTCATTACAAGCAAGCCACAAATTTGTCCAAATTTACAGGAATAGGAAACAGGCTGTATTTCTTAATGAGAAATTTGCAAGATTCTAGAAGGATATATAGAATATATTGTTGGAACCATCTTTGGAAAATGCAATCTGCCTCAAAGAATCACTACAATATGATGAAGCATTTTTAAACGAGTGGACTGGTACCTAAACATGCAAATGCCTTAAAAGTAGTTACCTTGGGAAGATTTGTACTTTTTCTTAAAAGTTTGCTTTTGTGTAAATCGGTTTTGGAATTTAGTTTTTAGAGTTACTTTAGAAAAAACTTGAAGACGTTCATTATGGCTGCATACTACATACTACTAGCACAATTTGTTGACAAAGCACATTTTTGTGATAGTTTCATTTTCCTTGCCCTTATTTATTTAAGTTTACAGCCTTTGGAAGTTTCACTGATGATCTCTTTGGACCCCGGGGCATACTAGTACAGTCTACAGTGTTTTCCTCAAGCGTTTCTTCAGATACCGCCAGCCATGCAAAAGCAAGTATAACAGAAAGCTTATTTTGTTCAAGAATGATATCCTAACCCTAGTCAGTTTGGCTCAGTGGGTAGAGTGTCAGCCTGTAGACTAAAGGGTCCAGGGTTTGATTCCAGTCAGGGGCATGTACCTTGGTTGCATGCTCCTCCCAGGCCTGGGTTCTGGTGGGGGCACGTGCAGGGGGCAACCAATCAATGTGTTTCTCTCACGTAGATGTTTCTCTGTATTTTTCCCTCTCGCTTCTACTTTCTCTAAAAATCAATGGAAAAATATTCTTCAATGAGGATTTAAAAATAAATAAATAAACAAATAAGAAAGATATCCTAAAGAACAATGACCAAATGCTTTAACCATGCAACGCTTCAGCTCATTCAAAATAAAGATATATGTGTGGGTGGCATATGTTAATTGAAAGGTATCTTAGATTAAATGAACATGTAAACTTCTCTCATCAAAACAATCAATGTGTCCATGATTTAATCATCCAACCCACAGCTGGAGTGGGATTCAGGAATGTGTGTCCTGAGCAAACTCTGTAATCAACTAGCTGTGCGACTTTTTAAAAGCCTTTGAACTTCATTTTAATTTGCTGAAATAGGGGGAGGTGGGACCATCATCAAGAATTATTCGTTGCATATTTTCTATTTAAAAGGCATTCTTGTGCAATTTAGTGATTAAGCAATTTTAGTCATTGTAGGAGAGCAGTACTCTGGTTGGACCATGCAATTTACTTCCATAGAGAAGATTTCTAAGATGATTCACTACAATCTGAACACACAGGTGACTTGCTTCTGAGAGGCCCTGTTACTGATATCCTTGCAAGTACAAAGCAGTAATCAGAATTCCTCTTCTCAGCAGAATCTCCTAACAGAATAATTGGAGTTTTTCATATCTTACCCTTTCCACAAACCTCTTCCCCAAATGAAAGCGCTCTCTGAACATCCTCAAACAAAGTGAACCTGGAATTAAAACAACCATAACTGCCCCCTCAGAACAATCATCTGTTTATGGTTTACAGCTATACTCACCTGAGTGTGCACCAGAGTCTAGGAGAAAAGCACATAAAATTCCCAGATGGTTGGGTTTTATGCTCAGGGATTTAAATGAGTATTTTTAAATGTCATTCTACCCATGCAAATTTTTTTTAACAGCCTCAAAGTTTGGCATGAAATTGCTTTTCATATGCATTAAGTTCTGATGAATGTCTGAGGTCATAATTGAGTCAAGAAAGAAAATATTTTCTATTAAGCAAAATACTAAAGTTCAGAGCTTTATTTTTATACAGCAAGTAGTTTGACAATTTGTGTATTCAATCTGTCATTTCTCTAATTTTGGGGTTGAGAGGATTTGAAATGTGCATGTACAATATTCCTTCATTTAAATGTTGTCTTTGGTTGTACTTCTTATGTTACTTTCAAATGACAATATTATAGTTCTTTATTTTCTTGGTGACTGTCACTGCTAACAACCTGAGGATTTAGAGGGAGAAGGAGGAGTTCAGGGTTTTCTTCTTAGGTCTAGAGCTTTGGATATATAACTCTTATTTAGTCTTCTCTCTCCTATCTATACTTTCCGCAGCAGTCATGTATGGAAAGCAACATTACTTCAGTTATTGCTCTGAAAATAGATTGGATAATGGATAAAAGAAGGTGAAGAGATTAGCCAAAGAACATGCATGCATAGCCCATGGACAAAACAACTGTGTGGTGAAGCCAGGGGTGGAGTAAGGGCTGGGTAGAGAGGGACAAAGGGGGGAAATGGGGAACATCTGTAATACTGTTCAACAATTTTAGAAATCTTTAAAAAATTATTTTCAAGTTCATCTCTGTCCCATTTAGGAGTTACTTTATTTATATTAGAGTTTGCATTTATTATCCCTTTGTTGGAATTGTGATTAGTCATAATTTTGCAGATTTGAGTCAGGGAATTTGCATGTAGGATTTTGGAACTATGATACTATTGCTATTAATGACAATGACTGCTTTTATTGCATTTTTACTGTGGGTGAATCACCAAGCTAAATGCATTGTCCTATCTCATTCTCATCCAAGAATCTAGAAATAGACGATCCTAAAAGCAATATTTCACAAGTAAGGAAAATGAGTCATTTCCCAGGTCAACACTGTGAAAGTGGTAGACCTGAGAGTTGAGCTCAGATGTGTCAGGCCCTAATGTCAGTGCCCTTCACCACAATGCTATGTACCAGTGGTTCTCAACTGGGAGAGATTTTTCCCTCTCCCCCCAGGGAAACTTTGACAACTGAGGGGGTTGCTCCTGGTATTGTGTGAGTGCACACCAGGGATGCCGAAAAATATCCTACAATGCACAGGACAGCCACCAATAGAAAGAATTACCCCACTGCAAACATCAATAGTACCAAAGCAGAGAAACCCTGATACACCCAAACACTTTCCCTAGTCAATTAATGGATTATCCTGAAACTTTGACTTTGTTTACCATGTAGCCTTCAAGATTAAGCCTATCCAAATTTATAGACTCCAGCTGAACTTAATTCACTGACTGGAAATCAGAGTACGTTCCATTTTAAAGTAGCCATTTTTATTGTGTGGCAACAGAAAAAATGTTTTTAAAAATTTACAAACACTTGTGAGTTGCAATTTAATCAAGGTCAAGAATCCAGGTTAAATTTGTGTTAAATTTACATTCATAACCCGTGAGCAACAAAATAGCACATAAAAAAAGATAAAGAAGGTGTGTGAATTTATATCTTTTAAGATGCAGTTAAGAAAGTGTCCATTGCTGTAATTTTTTTCAGCTAGGAAAATGACTATATTTGTCATTGATTTATATATTTCATAAGATCCTCTACACTTATGTAGATCATTTGATTAATTCTACATATTCCAACAGATGTTCTCAATCAACACTATCTTTAGGTTAAAACAACCTAGGTTAGATCAGAGTTAATCTAACAGAACTGGCAGCAGAATGTAAATCCAAACACCTCACTAAGCGTACTGGTTAGTACAGCCAACATTTTCATTGTATGGATTGTATGGCTTACCAACTAAGGAAGCAGTGCATTGGTTCATATTCTGGCTAAATGTTCTTATCTCAAGATAGACCAGAGGCCCAGTCTACTTCTCTACTATTTTTCAGAAAGTCTCCATTCTTTAATCTCCAGTCCACACTTCTTCAAAGTCAGAGTTTTCTTTCTTCTCCAGATCACTAAAGAGGCCTAACTCCTTGGTCTGGATGTATTAGTTAGGGTCCTACTATTATAAGCAATGACATTGGCAGGATCAAAAAACAAGGCTTTACAAGGATCAGTAACTAGAGCAACTAGGAATATCTAGGGCGCACAGACTGATTAAGAAAGAATCTTCAAAACTTCATTGTTGAGATAAATCAACTTTAAAAATCTTTAATCTGTGTATCTCTCAATTACCATACCATGGGCTATCTGATTTTCCTTGATCGGGCCAAATCTGTGCTCTTGGCCTGGAGAGGACAGAGAACCATGATTAACACTCTCACCATCTCATAGGGAAGGAGGGGATGTTTCTCGGAGAAAAATCTTGATGTTGTTAAGGAGGCTTCTATTCAAGCTGAAATAGTAGCTTCGCATTACACTGGCATTCCTTATTTTCTCTCCAAATTATTTTGAAACCTCGAGAAAGATATTTTTTCATCTTCCAATTTTCATACTATACCTCTGGATGCTTCTACTGATTCTTTACTATCACATGCACATAATGGCCTATTCCTGGTCTCTCCTTATGTTACCCCATAACCAACTCTGTGAAATCCAAGGATAGGCATTGGGTATATGTAAAATTTATATAATGAAGATAAACCATAGCTGAAATTTAATAATTGTTTTCCTAGATATCTGAGGAGGTGTTTTTTTCACACTTCATGATGCTTCAGAATTCCATGCTGTATCTATAAGGATTATGTTTGTTTTTAATATAGACCCTCGCTGTAATATCCATGACTGATTCCAATATCACTCAAAAACGAAGGAATCAAAACAGGAAAAGAGTGCAGCCCAGCACAATATAGAAGGCACTCACCACGAGAATGCAGACATTCAAATACTCTAAGACATGATTCTTGATTTCAAAATAACCACTAAAATGAAACAAATGGAAGGAAATAATAGTGCATCTGAACCTCTGGCCATGATACCAGAGTAGAAATGTAAAAAGCGGAGAAAACCTGGCACACTACTTTTCCAGTAACATCTTATGCGGAACAGAAGCTGTCGCATATAAAAATAATGTGAGTGCTGTGTGTGCATGTTTAGAACTAGGGGAGGAAGTGGGGAAAGAAACTAATATGTGGCAGTTTTTCCATGTATGATAAAAACCTATTTAGCAACCTTGTTTAGAATTTGAAATGATGAGAAAACATGTCATAAAGTACCATTTGCAAAGAAAGGAATTTTCAAAA
Source organism: Myotis daubentonii (assembly GCF_963259705.1). NCBI lineage: Eukaryota > Metazoa > Chordata > Mammalia > Chiroptera > Vespertilionidae > Myotis > Myotis daubentonii. The sequence goes on from NC_081841.1 coordinate 17,062,913, forward strand.
GCAGAGATAATGAAACATTTTCTCCCTGTAAACATCTTATTCTTCCCTGAAATCACAAACAGCTGCAGTATATTCTGACTAATTACAACTGAATCATAAGAAACACAGCATGATAAGAACCCTAAGCGGTATCAGTATGGTGCAAGTTGATTTTAAACGCTCAAGTTCTATGTAATTCAGGTGTTATTCACACTTGGGTTATCAATTTTAAAGAAATAATACTAGTGTTCATTGGGGTCATTTGTTCATGTAGCTGAATGTCTTTATCACTGTGGAATATTTTAATGACTGTAAAAGCCTTATTAGTTCATATGCTGCTCACTAAGAGTTTATGTTTCTTATACACTGGTGGAGTTTACCTTTGCATTATCAGTGCAAATGGAAAATATATTTTCAGAGAAATGTTTGTTTCTTTAACGATCAGGGCTGACTATTTTCAGACACCAAACTAGCAGCAGAGATCTGTTCTTTGCATATGAAATTATAGCACTCAAGAAATTGGGAGGTCCTTATAAATGAAGAAGTATAACCAGAGTATAAATTAACTTATCAGATTAATAGACTAGCAATTAGTTCATCTGATCCTTATGCTTGCATTTGTGAAACATATAAGTATTTTAAAGTCTCTCCTCATGAATATTTTTTTAAAATATTTTTTAATATTTGATTTCATGGAGGAAGGGAGAGGGAGAGGTAGACGCATCAGTGAGGAGAGAGAATCATTGATCGGCTGCCTCTTTGCATGCCCTCTACTGGGGATCAAGCCTGAAGCCGGGGCATGTGCCCTGACCAGGAATAGAACAGTGACCTCCTGGTTCATAGGTCAACACTCAACTACCAAGCAACACCGGCTGGGTTCTTCTCATGGATCTTCTCCTTTACATTCTGCATTTTACAAGCTCGAGGCTAGGAAACATTTCATTCTATTCTCCCTTGTTCATCAAGCTATCCCCAAGGGTCCATGAACCCATTCTTGTGATAAATAGGTAGAAAACACACAGTACCATATGTTACCCTGAGTACCTGTGCTGCTTAGACAAGGACACTAGAGTTAAACTAGAAAACAATACAAAACCCTCTATAACCAAGAGGTAGATTAGGACAGACAGGATCTAAATTAGAGTGGGCTAACTTTGAAAAGGAGCCAGGCTAATTTCACAAAGAACAACTTCAGCCACCTTCAGATTTTCCCTGGGATCCAAAACCCTGGGAAACTGGGTTGCAAAACATGAAGAAAACAGAGAGCTCTTAAGCACAGTTTATCCTTGTCACTTCAACAGAATTCTTCCTTTCCCCCTAAATTTCAAAACATCTCAGTATTTTTATTCAACCTTAGAATTAGTTATATTCCAGTAGTTATCTTATTTCAATATACAGTTTCTCCCCAAGATTCTGATAAATTATGGTCATTTTAAGAGGCACTAAAATGCTATGAGACTGTGGTAATTAAATTCCAGACCTGGGAACTTTTCAACTAGTCCATTAAAGTAATATTTCCTTTTCACCCTGAAACTAGTGTGCGGTGAGGCCATCTAGTCATTAACAGACCATTATCTTTCACCCAGAGGGCAAACACTGTCTGGGCCTGGGAAAGTGAACCACGACTACATAATTTTAAATGATTCCTCGGCTCTCTGTTGCCTGTCTTTTAAAGAGATGTTTAGCTCTCATTTGGGTTCGTTGGCCTTCCTAGGTTTCTGTCTAGTTCCTTTATACCCTTTTGCTGGGTCTCAGCCTGAATCCTCCCTGGCGATAGGTCTTCTCAGTGACATTGCTTCTCTGGATTTCTCCGCATTGTCCCTTTCGCCATGTTCCATAAGCCACAACAGTAGTAGCTGAGGTAGATTCTCCCCTGCCAACATCACCACCTACTACTACCTGCTTGTTTGTTTTTAAATATATTTTATTGATTTTTTACAGAGAGGAAAGGAGAGGGATAGAGAGTTAGAAATACCGATGAGAGAGAAACATCGATCAGCTGCCTCCTGCACACCCCCTACTGGGGATGTGCCCGCAACTAGGTACATGCCCTTGACTGGAATCGAACCTGGGACCCTTCAGTCCGTAGGCCAGTGCTCTATCCACTGAGCCAAACCGGTCAGGGCACTACTACCTGTTTTTGTAAGTCACAACCAAATGCTCCAGAGCCATAGGTCTTACCATCGGTTTCATTGTCAGCACCTACATCCGAGACAGCTCACCAGTGCCTTCTGGCTCTAGAAGGTGACTCTAGAAGAACCGTCCTTGCATCTCCATACCATCAGCTGTCTCAAACTAAGCAATTTTTTTTGTGTGCCTCTTTAAGGATAGAATATCATGTCCCACTAACCCCCTACACATTTGAGTCTTCTCTATTTTCAGTCATATATCATCCTACATTTGTACAATGTTTTAAACCATGGTTTTATTACAAAAATTTTCAAACATAAAAGTGAAAAAAAATAGTGTAATGAACATATGCCCACCATCCAATAACCTATTGTTAACAGTTAACATTTGCCACATTTCCTCTATCTATCTACCTACCTATCTTGCTGAATCATTTGAAAATACATTTCAGAAATAACGTTATTCCTAAGTATTTCAGCATACATAGAAAAGGCATTCTTTTGCATAACTATAATACTCTTTAACACATAAGATCATTAGTAACAATTTTTAAATCAACTGGTATCTAATCTACCAATCCATCTAACTTATGCAATCCCCCCCCCCCCAAAAAAATACTCTTACAGCTGCTTTTTCAAACCAGGGTTCAATCAAAATTCATATACTAGTATTTCATTGTGTTGCTACATCACTTTTGTTTCTTTTAATCTAGAACTATCCCCCTGCATTATTTTTTTTCATGATACTGATGTTTTTATGAGATTAAGCCAATTGCCTTATAAAATATCTGACATTTTATATTTGTCTGATTATTTTCTTGCTGGCTTTTGATAATATGTTCCTTTATACCCTGTATTTCTTATACCCTGGAAGTTGGATCTAAAATCTTGGTTATATTCAGTTGAAGGTTTTTGCAAGAAAACTTCATAGGAGATTCTGAGCATCTATTGCATCATATCTGGAGACATATAAATGTCAGGTTTCCCCTCTATTGGCTTTGCAAATGTGATCATTTTAGTAGTTGCTGCTAAATCTCTTCATTATCAAGGTCTGCTTTTCCCTTTGAAATTTGCAAGTAAACTGTGGGATGAATGAGCTATTGGGAATCACACCATGAATTTTCCAATGGCATCTCATATAAAAGTTTATTATTCTTTGGTGATCCTTTGTGGGCACTATTGTTTCATTGGTATTGCAAAATTATGATTCTCTTATAATCTCATTTCTGCCACAATTATTGGCAATTAATCTTCTATAAAGAGTTTTCCACAGAATAGAGGGCATGGGGCAACAGCTTCTCCCAAAAAGGCAGAGAAATTCGGAATTATTTTCTTTTAATTATCAACCTTTAAAGTAAAAAGTTGGTATATTAATTACCACCACTAATGACAAACAGATTTCCCCTCTACTTCCCCCAATTGCTGTGCTCTCCCAAGTGTGCTTCCCCCTACCCCCGAGAATCACTGTGGACTTGTGAAGTTTTATATATTTAGTGTTTTACAATCAATGATAGTGGATAGTACCAGTAAAATTATTTCTTACTAATTAAAAATAATATTATGGATTTTTATTTTATATTTGTATCTTTTATAATGAGAATTTTGGTTTCTAAGATATTTATTTATTTGTTTTATCCTATTGAAAATTACTAATAACAATAAAACTATTGGGTGCAATTTAAGATTTACTTGAAGTCCTTTCGAGGTTAGGAAGTATTTTAAGATGATAGTTTTAAAAATATAATCAGAATGCTATGTCAAAAGTCACTTGAAATTATTTTCTTTCTGAGTTGTATTACTAATTTAAAATAGAATTAGGTTTAATCATTTTTATTTCTTTTTAATGTCATAGTTTAATTTTTACCTATTTTAAAAATATTTAATATATAAGATATTTATATAATTCAAAAGTCAAAATTATCTAAAAAAGAAAGATATACTCAGGAAATTCTTGCTTTCTTCCATCTACTCTCTACTTCATTCTTCCTATTCATTTACTATAGGTCACCATTTTCTAAAGTTTTCTTTTTGCCACACACACACATACATGTGCACACACATATATACACACACACTGTTCTGCACCTTGTATTTTTCAGCTAGCAATACATTCTGAATATTATTCCATATCAATACATGGAGATATTCTTCATTTTCCTTTAAGGTCTGCAGAGTACTTTATTGGGTATGTGTGTCATAGTTTATTCCACTATCCATAATGATGAACATCTGAATTACTTCAGCCTTCTGCCATCACTCCCCTTCCCCCCAAAAAGCATCCGTAGAATATCTTGCGCATGTGTCGTTTTACATTTGTGGAACTACCAGGACGTTTCTTTGGGAAGATTCCTGGAAGTAAGGTTTTAGGTCAAAGGAAAACGTGAAGATAATTTTGTTAGCTGTTGTTAAATCCCCCTTCAGGATTATAATATTTTGCACTCCCATCAGTAATGTATGCCTGGCCAAGTTGTTTCAAATGTTTGGATATGTGCCAGTCTGATAGGTGAGAAATATCGGTGTGATTTTAATTTGGACTTTCCTTATAGTAATGAGTGAGGTTAAGCATCCTTTCGTGTATTCAAGAGCCATTGTCTCTCTTTTATCAACTACCCATGTATTTTGCCCAATTTTCTACTTGGGTCTTGAACTTTTCCTTCACTATTTTAAGGTCCTCATATATTAGAACAGTGTAATGGTTCTCAACTAGGAATGATTTGTCACCTTCCTGCTCCCCTGCCTGGGACGTTTGGCAACGTCTGGAAGCATTTCTGGTTGTCACACCTGGGGAGGGGGAACTACCGGTTAGTGCTCAGAGGTCAAGATGCTTCTAAACATTCCACAGTGCACAGGACAGCGCCCACAGCGAAGAATTATCCAGCCTCAGATGTTAATAGTGCTGGGGTTGAGAAACACTGGGTTAGGCCCTTGACTATGATAGTCATTGCAAATATTTTCTCCTGTGTTAATGTACAAAATATTCAAACCTATAAAGAATTTGTGTGAGTTTATTTGAGCTAAACTGTCAACAATTGCCAGGAAGAAGAATATCAAGTGATTGTGATAATGCTCCAGAGAATGGCAGTTTTTCACCTTGTTTTATACATTACAATCAAAAGAGGGGATGTACGTGGCTTACATGAACTCCATTGGTGATAGATTAGGGAGGCGGGAGAAAGCAAAGCTGGGGAACCTCTGGGATTGGATAAAAAGTAAAATGGTAGACACATACTTCTTTTACTTAAGTGGGTGCAGGATAGTTAATAGTCAATAATTAACCCAATAACAATGAGGGGATTTGTGGTCTCTACAGAGCAGTGCCTGTGCTTTGAGGGGTCTGGAAAAAGGAAAAATTATCGTAGATACAAAAAGACAATAGGCTCCATTAAGGTAAAGATTGACCTTTGTCAGGGAAGATACCAGCCTAGGACATGACTACTCACCATAAACTGCTTTTTAATTTAAAAACTTTTAATTTCAGACTACCCTTTGTGGTTACTTTAGGTCTGAGTTTGCAAGCTACCACGCAGGCCTTTCCTGAGCTAGTCAGATTGGCCTGTGGCCCCTTTTTGTCCACACCTGATTTGTCCTCTGGTTTTACTTATAATAGAATACTTTTTTCTTTTTTTAAGTAGTGTGATTTCTCACTCTTTCCTTTTATTGCTTCTGTATTTTAAGTCATACTTAGATAGGCTCTGCCAACTCTCAGGTTATAATAGAATTCACTGTGTTTTCTTTTAGAACTTGTGTGGTTTTATGTTTTACATTTATGCAAATATGATCTTAGAATTCATCTGGAGGTAATAAGCGAGGAAGGGTTCCACTTTTTTTTCTTTTTTCTAAATGACTATCAAGCTGTACCAATACCACTTATTCTAAAGGTCATCTCTACCTCCCCCCCCGCACCCCCCCCCCCAGTGATTTGAGATGCCAACTTTATCATGGACCCAGTTTCCATATATACCTGAGTCTATTTCTAGATGTTCTGGTTTTCATTGTCCTTCTGTCTATTCATGGGCCAATACCATACTTTTAATTATAGAAGCTCTACAACAGAGGGAATAGGAAGCAGAGGGTTGGTTATGTGGATGATGGAATAGTAGAAAGCCAAACCGGGAGCAGTGAGGTGACCTCAGGACTAGCAGAGGCAGGAAGCCATTAGCATTGCTGGGCTGAGAGACAAAAGGAGACGGTGGTGTTATGAGAGCCCAGGGAACAACAAAACCAAGGGTATAATAACGGAGCCACAGAAAAGACACAGTCACTAATGGAGATGCTTCCCAGGGCAGACAGAGGGAGGGAGGGAGATACCCCTGGCATCTCTCTACCTAATACTTTGCAGTCTTTCGTAATAGCTTCTTACTAGCTAATCAAGTCTACCCAGAAACCAGCTGACTTGGAATTTTGGGGAAACAGCCCACGTATTCTCACACAGGTCAGACACAACGTTTCAGCGCACCCCTAGGCACGAGCTGTGGGCTTGTGCATCAGCTCTCACTGGTATGTGTTGGCCACTGTGCTGCCTCCAGTCTATACCCCTTGGGAACAGGAAGGGACCACAGGCAGCATCCTTGGCCCTATGCACTCTCAGCCACTTGCACCCAGGATGCCCACTTCAGTCCCGCTACAGGCTCCATGCCACAAGTCAGGGAGTCCTCTGGGGATAGCCATGCTGCTGTCCTCCAAGACCTATGAAGACTATTACTCAGCATTACCAATGGGCTGTTGTGGCCAGTGTTCTCCAGTTGACACATGATATCGTGCTCTGCAGAGGCAAGTCTAAGCTATGCTGAAGGAAAGATAGGCATTTCTTTTGCACAAACAGAACTTCTCTTCTCACATTGCCCTTAAGCCCCTTGTCTGTCTTCCCCACAGGAGCATAGACAACATCCAAAGCCATCCCATATTTAAGAATGCAGTGAGTTTGGCCTATAGTTCAGGAGAAATACAGTGGAAGCTACATTGAGTGTGTGCTATCAAATTGAAATCAGTAAATTTAACGTGAGCAGAAAACAGTCATTCTCATTTTCTGGAATACGTGGGAATGACTTGCATTGGTGGTCATCATTAACAAAGCCTGGGAACAACTCTGAAAGAGTCGTTGAAGTCAGGATCCACGGGTGGCCTGATGAGTGATGCAGTGACATGAGCAACGATGTAACCGGCAATAAGGAAATGGTATTAGGACTGCAGGTGCATAGGATGTGTGTTGTTTAAATACACACAGGTTCCAAAGAGCCATGACAATAACAATAACCATGTTGGCACCTTTCTATCATCCTGGGAGATATGAAATGGCTAGGAATGGCACATTTGACAATAAGGAACATGAAGATATGAATCTGAACAGGTAGAAGTAGTGAGCAGACACTATAAAGAGTCTTCATGTGTACTGATTGTACAATAAACAAAAATGTAAGCACCGTTTCTCTACCCATTATTTATTTGATAAATCACCATGTTTCACATGGGTCCATACTGTTTGTAATACATTTAAATCAAATTCTTATATAGATAAGAGTCCCACATAAACAAACTAATTTGCCTGGGGCCTTGTATACCTTATTGGTGGTCCTGGTCGGACCTTCTTCTTTTGCGGGGAAATGCTTGTTAATTCCTTATGTTTTCCTACTATGGGAAACTTGCCTCACTTTCCTCTTGCATCTGCAATTCCCCACCTCCCACCTTATTGATTTTAGATGATTATTTTTTCCCATTTAGAGGTAAGTTGACTCTGTCCAAATTATGCTTTGGCATGAGTCATGAGGATTTTATTTGCTCTCCTTGGTTTAATCTAAAAGATTTCTTGAATGAATATGGAGGGATTCAGTTAGGAAGCTTACATTACCCTACTAGAACTGAAACCTTAGGGTAAATTCAGATTTTGTGGCGCGTGGTGTTATATAATTTTTGGAGGCCCTCTTTAAGAAGAAGATTAGGTACAGGGCTCTGGAAAGTTTTGGTAAATCAGAGTTCCTGAAGCTTAAGCAGCACGAGCGTCATGGTAAATCTGCCATTGTTGGAATGACGATTTAAAAAATAAATTCTCAATGCAAAATATTACCTATCTCTTCTAAAGTTTATCTCATTAAATTTCTACCTCAGAGATCCTGTGTTGGTTATACACTAACTATATTATTCATTCCTCTTGCTTTCATATCATTTGTAAATTAGGAGTTAATTTATGATTTTATTTAAGTCACTGTAAGCAATAATGAATAAGTCAGTTGAAGATTTTACTAAATAGGTTTTATTGAAATAATTGTTACTAAGGGAAATAACCTCTTCCCTCCTTTCCTACCCCATTTCAATTTCTCCTTTAAAGTTGAACATCTTACCATACTGCACTCCTCTTTTTTACTGAAAGTGGAAATTGGGAAGTTTGCTAAAGACTTAATTATAAACAAGGGAAAGGAACTTGTCCTTCACTGCATTGGCCATAAAGAGGTGAGAGGAAAATTCACTTAATCTTTGTAAAATATGTAATGATTTCAGAGATGATTTGATAGTTTCTAATAATTCTTCCCGTTTCTAATAATCCTCAGACATCTTTGAGATGTACAATTTGTCTTTAAGTAGAATACATAATTATTTAATCTAAGATCAACTTACTTTGGGTATGTATCTCACAATTCCCTTAATTTAGTAATCAAATATGAATAAGCCATGGCTGGTGTGGCTCAATTGATTGGGTGTCATCCTGTGCACCAAAAGGTTGCCCATTAGATTTCTGGTCAGGGCACATGCCCAGGTTGCCAGCTCGATCTCCAGTAGAGGATGTGCAGGAGACAGCCAATTGATGTTTTACTCATATGGATGTTTCTTTCTCTCCCTCTCTCTTCCTCTCACTCTCTAAAAAAAACAACAACTAAAAATTAGAGAAAAAAATATGAATAATATAACAAAGACATCTTAGGAGTTAATTATTTTCATCCTCCTAGACCCCTACTGGGATAAAATGTATCTTTTAGAGGTTATTGAACTCTTCAGGGGAGAAAATGTAGAAATTAGCAGATTAATTGACTCTATTAAGGTATGTGACTATAAAAATATACTGAGGCTTGGTAGAAAAAATACATATTCAGAAATAAACTTTCAAGAACTTACTAGAAATTATTTTTTTAAAATGTGTGGTATAGCCCTGGCCAGTAGTTCAATGGTTAGAACATCATCCCACGCACTGAAGGGTTGTGGGTTCAATACCCTGTCAAGGGCACATACCCGGGTTGCAGGTGCAATCCCTGACCCAGATTGGGGTACATGTGGAAGGCAACCAATCAATATATCTCTCTGACATCAATGTTTCTCTCTCACTCTCTCTCTCCCCCTTCTTCCTAAATTCTTTCTCTCCTTCCACCCTATCTAAAATCAGTGGAAAAATATCCTTGGGTGAGGATTAACAAAAACAAAATATGTGATATAATATATTAGAAGACCATGCTAAAGAAAAACTCATGTTCTTGTTTAACTCCTATTTCTAACAAGCTGTGCAAATTTGAATATGATATTTAGTATTTTTAAATCTTAGGCTATGACCCAAAAGGACATTTCAGTTTCTTTCATTTATTAGAAAATGCTTTAACATGAAGAGTTTGAATTCTGAAATCATATTTCCTGACCTTAAGCCACTACCTTGGGCAAAGATTTTTATGTCTCCAAGTCTCAGTGGTCTTATCTGTAAAGACGGTCATGTTATTGAAGCTCACTCATTGTTGGTGGTCGTGTCAAGTTATTTCTAGGCATTGATAAAATCACTAAGGATGCAGCTGCCATAATACCTTCCCCTTCTGAACATGCCGGTAGATTTCAGCAATGGGCCATTTCATTTCACTGAGTTACACAGTCAATATCCTTGTGGTGCTTTAGGATATTGTCTACAGTGATGTTGGGTCTTAGGATTTCTTCATAAATATTTCAGATTTATAACATTCTTAGAAAATGTCTAATTATTAGATTTCTTAGATGATATATGTTTTGCTTTGCCTTTTTCCCTGGCATTTGAAATTTACATAGAAGCTTTTATGTACTGACATAGATAATCATCTTCTTGATTTCATATGTTACTATACAGGAAATGTGATGATAAAATTTAAAAGGCAGGACTTAACATTAAATTCTCTTTTGAAATTAGAGTCAAATGCTTAGCATTTCCTCTACTTCCAGTGTTGTTATAAAGCATAAATCACTAGTTATCCCAAAGATTATATAATTTTAGAGGTTTTTTAATCATGAATTTCATCAAATTAATTGGAAAACACCATGCAGATATTCAAATTTGACCGTTCAACAAACACAGTTCACTGTATCCTATTAAAGCTCATTTATTGACCAAGACATATTGACCATATATTGACAAGTGCTAGACGAATGACCCCAAAATTTTAATCTGTTTGTACCATTCACACTTACATTCTTTAACATTTAATTCTGCGAAGTAGCTTCAGATGATCTATTAACTCCCTACAAACATACCTTTCCGTTCCTTTTCCCCTGTGTCTTATTTAAGCTGATCCAGTATAATACCAAGCCGACAGGAGGGAACAAAGGCCCTGGCAATCAGGAGTTAGTTGCTTAATAAAGGGTTTGGAAGGAGGCTTTCAAAATCTTTTTGTTACATTAACAGAAACTACACCTAGTGCTTGATTCGTCAGTTATTGCTGTGACAATAAACAAAAAATTTTAACAACTTACAACAATGAAGGTTTATTTCTTGCTCACAGGTTTGCAGGTTGGCTGCACTGTACTGGGCAGGAATGGCTCAGCTGGGTTTGGGTTAGTCGTTCTACTCCATGTGTCCTTTCACTCAGGGACCTGAGCTCAAGAAGCAACTGCTATTTGGGGCACACTGTGCTTACAGCAGAGAGATCATCTTAAGAGAGTGACAAGAGGCATGTAGTGCCTCCTAAAGCCTCTCCTTGAATCACCACAGAGGCCCTTTCATTATATTCCAAGGTTAAAGCCTGTCACATAGCCAAACTCAAGGTCAATGGGGCAGGGATGATACTACATCCACAGGGAAGTATCCTGAAGGAGGAGGTGAATAATAGTGAAGAAATAATGCAATCTTTTATAGTGTTTGTGTTATTTAGCATAAGACATTTGGCCTTCAGAAACCCCTACATTCACCTGTGAATCATTAAGTACTTTTATGTACAAGGTAGAGTCGGAGAATTTTAGCATTTTAGAGGTGATGGGACTTTGAAGAGTCTGTAATTCCATTGCTTCATCATAGAGATAAAACAGTGTAATGTTAAGTGACTCTTGCCTACGATTAGGTTCTGTTGGTGGTGAAGATGGATGTGAAACTAGCTTACCATTCGTCACTATCAAAGCACTGTGCTGCCAGTTGGCTAATTATTTCATCTAGACTAGGCACTCTCTGAGAAGTGGAAAAGAAAGAAAATTCCAAATCAGAGTAGACAAACTAAAAGTTCACCATAGCTCTGTTCTCAACATGGAGAGATTTAATCATTCAATTTCAGTTCTACTAAAATTAGTTGACTGCTTATAGTGAGGAGTTCATAAGAATTCGTAGGAAAAAACACCTATATGTCAATAGAAAATTGGGTCAATAAAATAGACTATTTGAAGAATCTATTCAATTGGATGAAAGTGTTCAACCTCATTAATAATTAAATACAAAATAAAGCAACAATAGAGTATAACATATTATTAAAAATTTGAAAAAAATAAAAATTATAATACTTGATAAGAGTTGGCTAGAACTTCATTCTTACCATGTACTGTGGTTAGAGCAGGAATCTTTACTTTTCTGGAATAATGTAATTTAATAAGTATCAAGATTCTTAAAAAATGTTCATACTCTAAACTAGCAAAACCACTTACAGGAATTCATCCTATCTTAACCACAGATCTTGTTTATAAATGAGGGTTTTTTCATGTAATTTATTGCATATATATTTATTAAATTCCAACTATGGATGAGACAGTGTGTTGGATGTAAGGGATATAATGGTAAACCAAACAAGGTACTTGTATCTCTAGGGAACATACAGACACATAAACGGATGAAAAGTATAATAGCCAATACTTAAATGGGTTACATTTTCAAGCACTTTTCTGGGTGCTTTCCATATATTAATTATTTTATCTTCCCAACAACCTAAGAAAGTATCATTGCAGTCTCACTGAAGACAGATTATGTGATTTTTCTCAAGGTCACGCAGCCCATGCTGGAGATGGGATTTAAACTCAGGAACATAGTTACATTCACATTATTAACCACTATGTAGGAGTGGATGTAAGGCAGAGCACATTACTTATAGTGCTAAAAAGTTGTCCATCATTGGAAAAAATGTTACAGAAATTAAGCTACATTTAAATGCTAGAATTTTATTCAGGTATGAAAAAAAGAATGACACATTTCAAAAACTTATAGGGACATTGGAAATATTTATAATATAATATTAAATAAAGATGAATACAAAAAAAGATTAATACAAATTAGCATACGTATCATGAATCAAATTTTATTATTAAAAAGTGTTACACATATGCACATATACTATACATATTTATATCTATAGAAATACATTTATATACACATATTCATTTAACTTTGGTTTCACTCACTAGATTCTGATGAAGTAGTGCTTGGTTGGTTTGACAACTGTATACCAAACAATTACCTGTGCCTGGACCTAATAAATACTAAATAAGTTTAATTAGATGAATGGCCAATTAAAGTCTAGAATAATATGCACCAAAATGCTAGCAGTAGTTTTCCCTTAATTCTGGAATGGTGGGTTATTTTCATTTTCTTCATTATACTTTTAGTTATTTCCAAAGTTCTCTCTAGTGAACATGTGTAGATTTACCGGACTTAGTTTTTTAGAGTGAGTGGAGCGGGTTGTAAAGGGAAAGTGTGCTTAGCAGAATTAACAACCCCTGTCTTAGATGGCTTAGATATCTATCTGCTGGAAGATAGGAAGTTGAACCAGATATTCCCCAGAGATTCCTGTGAGATACAGGTTACCTGGCCTGTTATATAGAAGTTACCTGGTGTACCAGGCATCGACTTACCGTTTCTCGGATGCAAATTTATACTCCATTGCCTGTTCTGCAAAAATAGAGATGAGCCCTCGACATATTTTTCCTTTGCTAGCCTGCACCATGTTAAGCTTTGTCAGTTAATGGCACTGGAGACACATAATAGGAGAAAGGGGGTTCTCCTTCCTGGTTCTGGTGTGGGTACTCAGCAGGCTTCGCAGTGCATGGTGGTCAGCAGCACCCACCAGCCTGCAGTTTACCCCAGGGCCCACCTTGGGCAGGTGCGTAATGGAGTGACTCCAGTAGGACACCTCCCAATGAACAGTTTGTGCCAGCATTCTAGAGAGTAGGTTTCCAGCAAGTCCTGGAGGCCAGATCTTCATCAACTTACTCTGGCATGGCACCTTCCTCAGTGCCTGCAATGCAGTGAGCCATGGCTGTGCCCTCCGGACAGGTCTGGATCAGTCTTGGGGGGCAGGTCAACTTCCTCAGAACATCATCTACCTCAGCCGTAGGGGAGTGGCTGCCCCTTGGGTCCGCGATTCCTATACTCTGTGGAGTTCCTTTCACTGCTTACCAGCCAGTCCCTCAATATGCCAATCCCCTGTAAATAGTTCTTTTTTTTTTAAAAAAATATATTTTATTGATTTTTTACACAGAGGAAAGGAGAGGGATAGAGAGTTAGAAACCTCGATGAGAGAGAAACATCAATCAGCTGCCTCCTGCACACCCCCAACTGGGGATGTGCCTGCAACCAAGGTACATGCCCTTGACCAGAATCGAACCTGGGACCCTTCAGTCCACAGGCCGACGCTCTATCCACTGAGCCAAAGCAGCCAGGGCAATAGTCCTTTATATATGAAATTCTTCCTGTTCAGTTTACTCTGTGGTTTCTGTCTCCCAGATGGACCCTGATCGATACACCTGGGTTTTGTGAATTTCAATAATTTTATTATCATTTCCATCCTCCTCTCTTCACTAAAAAAAGGTAAAGGATATAACTAAAATATGGCAAGGGTTATGTTTGTTACTGAAGTCAAGAACCATACTTGCTCAAATATGAAAAAGGAGATATAAAGAAAGTTCCCTCAAAACATATAAAACTCCAATGAGCAGGTGCATGGTGTAAACTGGGTAAATAGCTCTTAAGCAGAAAAGGAGGAAACGTAAGGTGTTAAAAAGAAATATCCCACCCTGGCTTGTGTGACTCAGTTGGTTGGAGTGTTGTCCCATATACCAAAAGGGCGCAGGTTTGATTCCTGGACAGGGCACATGCCTAGGTGAAGGGTTCAATCTCTGGCCCTGGTCAGAGTGCTTGTGGGAAGCAACAGATCAGTGTTTCTCACATTGGTATTTCTCTCTCTCTCTTCCCCTCTGCCCCTCTCTCTCTTTCCTACTCCCTCTCCTTCCCTTTCCCCCATTCTCTAAAAATCAATGAAAATGTCCTTGGATTATAAAATAGAATAAAGAGAAATATCCCCGTCTGCAAATGGTAAACAGCATGAAAGCAGAGCTATTAGCAAAAAGGAATTATAGGAGGAAAACTATCAGAAGACAAAATGATATATGCAAATAAGAAATTAATTTGAATCTCCATTATAGAGGCCGCCAAACCAGAAAGCCAGGCAAACAGAAGTGAGCTCCTTTATTTCAGGGCAGTGGTGCTTGTCTAATTCGGAAAAAATACAATTCTTTCAAATTAGCATTACTCACCTTTTATTCAAAGGACAATGAAAAAAAGTTATAAAAGGGATAGAATGAACCCCAACTCGTGTTAAGGAATAAATTTGTCACAGAAAAAAATAAGATTTTGCAAATGCAGATCTGAAGTAATTATTAAAATGAATTATACAAAGAAATTTGCATTGAAACTAAGGAAATAATTCTAGCACATTTTAATCTGTTTGTGTGTGTGTGTGTGTGTGTGTGTGTGTGTGTTTTTACCAACTATGAAAACTGAAAAGCACATTTACCTTATTTCATGGGAATTATTGAGAGGATGTAGAAATTCCACTGGTTTAAGTCTTGAATGACCTGGGTTTAAAATTGGGGATTCAAAGAAGTAGTTATTTACAAAGATATTGATATAAAAACTTTATCAGTTAAAAATATTAAATGTAGCTCTAACTGGTTTGGCTTAGTGGATAGAGCGTCGGCCTGCAGACTGAAGGGTCTCAGGTTCGATCTGGTCAAGGGCATGTACCTTGGTTGCAGGCACAGCCCCAATAGGGGGTGTGCAGGAGGCAGCTGATTGATGTTTCTCTCTCATTGATGTTTCTAACTCTCTAGCCCTCTCCCTTCCTCTCTGTAAAAAATCAATAAAATATATTAAAAAATATTAAATGTAAAACATTTAGCATATTATATTGCATGTGATAAGCACATGATATTAGATATTATACCATTATTAATGTTAAAACAGCCAAAGATCATATTGCCCTTTTATTGGCATCACACATTATTATTTATTTGTTCAAAATGCCTTTGAGATGTGTTCTTTTCTATGAAGAAATACTATACTAGGAATGGTGGAAAATATATAAGATTGTTGGATTTGCTAGTACCCCCCTAACTTCCTAATTCCCTGTTCCTAAGACTGTTTAAATCAGACACTTGTCTTTTACTCAACTTGAAGTCAACAGAAATTTGAATGTTCTTTTGTCTGCCACCTGTTGTTATCTCACAGGACCCCTACCCTTTACTTAAGCCATTTGCCAGGTCCCTTGAAACAGCAATCATGGACCGGCTCGTCCAAAGAAAGAAGACTCTGTATTGATCTTTAGATTAAGAAGATGTGCCATACTGAGTCTAAAGAAAAAAGACTCTGTATTGATCTTTTAACACATATGCTTGCTAGCAGAGGAATTAAGGTTACTCCCAGTCAGACGGAACGTTTTATACAAGAAGTATGTCCATGCTTTTCTGAGGAAGGAAAGGTAAATGTAAAGGCATGGGAGGAGGTAGGCCCAAGGAACCTTATCCATAACCCCACTGCAGCCTTTCCACCCCGGGAAAGTGCAGGATTGGCAAGCTCTCCCTGGGGTGATAGATCAGGACTCAGGTAATAGCGGAAAGTGCCAATCCTACTCTTAAAATGGATACAAGAGAGCATTTGAGGTTTTTCTTTTTAATGCCCGCTTTTAAAAAAATAAAAAAGGGGGAATTTGCCGGGAGCCGGTCCATCCTTGCTGTTTCAAGGGACCTGGCATATATGGCATACTGTTCTTAATATGTTTGCTCACCTTCTTAGCACTATGTGTTTTAACCAAGGTCTCCTCTCTGAGAAAGGTTTTTTCCCCAGGTAGGGATTTTCCCCTGAAGTTAGGGAGGGAATAAAACCCCTCAACTAAGTGCCAGGCGGGTAATTAATCACTTTAACTACGAACAATCATGCTTAAGCTACATAATCTTTACTCCCTGGAATGGAGATAAGAAACGCCCTAACCTTTGTAATAGAGATTGATAGGATTGGAATCAACTGGTATAAATACAGATGTAACAAGACAGAACTTAGAAGACAGAACCAAGAGAGACAGAACCTAGGCACAGAACCTACAAAGAACGTTCTCTAGAGACAGAAGAACTTCGCTGGAGAAAACATGGCAAAAGATCCTGGACAGAAACTGGAGACTGAACCTAGAGACAGAACCTAGCGAGAGAACCTGGCTGAAGAACCTAGAGACAGAACCTGGCTACAGAACCTGGATAGAACATGGCAAGAGAACCTGACTAGAACCTGGTGACTGAACCTGGCTGGAGAACCTGGACAGAACCTGGCTGGAGAACCTAGCGAGGGAACATGGCTACAGAACCTGGCTGGAGAACCTGGAGAACCTGGCTGGAGATCTGAAGCAGAACCTCTCTGGAGATCCAGACCAGAACTTGGCTGGAGATCCTGGCTAGAGATCCTGGCTAGGCTGCTGATCAACTGAACGCTGTCTCTGTGTCATTCCTTCTTCGCCGACTCCGTCCACACCTTTGGGGACCCCTGGACCTGCTGGGGTTGGACCCCAGCAGCCATTGATATTGCAATCTAAGTCCACTGTCTAATTTTAACAGTATTAACGTTGTGGGTGTCTGGCCCAGTAGTCCAGGACTCAAGGTCATTTTGGCATTTGTTGTATCCACTCTCTTTCCCAATGTCTGGCAACCATGGATTTTATAAGCATTTCTTTTGGGTGGTCATCCAAATTAGAGGTAAGTGGCCTCTATTTAATGAGTGCCTGTTATATGCCAGACACTATACATATGTCACCTTGCTTAATGTTCACCATGTAGAAATACTGGTATTGAGTCTCAGAGAGTTTCAAGATCACATACAAAGAAAGAAATAGAGACAAACTTTGAATTGAGATCCTTGATTTTGAAGTACATGCTTTTGCCATTATTCTTATGGTTCCTGGCGCATGAGAAATCACATGAGAAACAATTATGTATTTCCTAGGCTTTTCCCAAGAGTATCTCATTCATTAGGTCTGGAGTAGAAGCTAGGAATCTGTATTCAAGAATTGCTACACTACACCACGGTGTCCCTAATGAACAGGACAGGTCTATGGCTCATATCAGATTCCTGTGGCATATTGCTAAAGATCTACTTCCTGGTTAATAGACCCATTCATTAATATGCTCTGGGGAAAAAATATATCACACTGTGCTATTATTTAATTTACTAGTAGCCCTGCACACGAATTCGTGCACCACTAGGTCTGCCACCCACCTGTAGCACTCCGCCTGCTGTCCCGCCCTCCTGTAGCTCTCTGCCCACTGCCCTGCCCTCCTTTAGCTTCCCCCATAGCTTGTTGTCCTGCTGTCTCCTGTAGCTCTCCGCCTCCAGCTTGCTTGCTGCCCTGTCCCATCCTGTAGCTCTCTGCCGCCCACTTGTAGCCAGTAGGTCACTTCCACCCTCCTGTAGCTACCCTGACTCCTCGGTCCTCCCCTCCCTCATAGCTTGCTGCCCTTCCCCCTCCTGTAGCTCTTCACAGCCTGCTTGCACCTCACTGGCCCACCCTCCTGCTGATTCGTGATCAGGGCATAACGGCTAATTAGCATATTCCTCTCTTATTATATAGGGTATGTGCTATTTAGTTCATAAGATTTTTGTGATACTTCTTTTATCTTGCATGAAGCAGAAGAGAACCCAGTGTGCCAATAAGAAACTTAGATGAAATCAAGATAATCTGCACAAACATAAATTCATCTTTTCTTTGTACTATGATTTGAGTGACTTCAAAGGAAAAGAAAATTATTTTCATATTTAAGTAGTGTTCTCCATTACAGTATAAAGTGTATGCCTGAAGTGGTAGAATTATATAGAAAGAAGAGCAGGCTCTGATAGAGAAAAGGGAGTACATTACAGGCAAAGTCCATCCTTTTCCCAGTTCCTCTGAGAGCTGGCATTAGGACCTAGAGAAGAAAGCAATAGGCTAGATTCCTCAAGGGAATCTTTTAAAGAGAAAGTGGATGGGACATGGGCTGAAACCTTAAGGAATGGGCAGGCCCTGGCAGAAGAGTAGAGGACATAGCAAGTAAAAGAAAAGAACAAAGACAACATCCAGGAATTGGCATGTTGAGTGAAAGAGGTCAAAAGGAAATTAGACTGACCCGAGTTATGGTTTCTAACCTGGGACCCTGGGAGAAGATTTGAAATTGGACCAGAATAGAGAAAGCATTAAAAGCACAATGGGAAAAATTATATTTAATTTGATATGGCCAGAGAGACTCATTCTAGGTTTTTTAGTAGGAAATAACATGAGGAAGTAATATGTTAGAAGGTGATTATAGTTAACAGTCACTACTATTTATTATGTGCCTACTGCATGCCAGGATTTTTATAGATAATATGGGCATTTATGCTCCTCCATAAATTATGAGATCAATATTCTCAGTTTTGCAGATAAGGAAACTAAGACTTAAGAGAGAGAAAAGACTCACCCAAGAGTTCACAATAGAATGGAGTGAAGCCCACATTTCACCCATATACAGGGTATCCCAAAAATGTATACACATACATTGAAAAATTATAAAGACAGTGTTTATTAAAATGCATTTCATTTTCAGAATTGAGCTACCAATTAAAGTGTGTATACATTTTGGGGGGACACCCTGTATATCTGAATCTAAAGATCACATTATCCTTTGCCTCCTCGTGTAAGATGGGTCTGGGATCCTTGTAATACTTTTATTGGCAAGAAACAAAGACTCCACTTAGGACAGTGATGGCGAACCTTTTGAGCTCGGCGTGGCAGCATTTTGAAAAACCCTAACTTAACTCTGGTGCCGTGTCACATATAGAAATTTTTTGATATTTGCAACCATAGTAAAACAAAGACTTATATTTTTGATATTTATTTTATATATGTAAATGCCATTTAACAAAGAAAAATCAATCAAAAAAATGAGTTCGCGTGTCACCTCTGACACGCGTGTCATAGGTTTGCCATCACTGACTTAGAAGAAAGGTAACCTGGGCTTGAGTACCATGGTTCAGTTGTGTTTGCATTGGACCTCAGGGGTTATATTAGACTAGAGGCCAGTTGCACGAAGATTCGCGCAATAGGCCTTCCTTCCCCTGGCTGCCGGCACCGGTTTTCCTTCGGCACCCGGGACCCAGGCCTTTGGTCTGGCCGCAGGGGAGAAGCCAAGCCTCTTCAGTCTTCAGTCATCTTCAGTCTTCGCTCCATGACTGCATATGCAAATTAACTGCCATCTTTGTTGGGTTAATTTGCATACTCATCCTGATTGGCTGGTGGGCATAGCAGAGTGACATCAATTTGCATGTTTCTCTTTTATTAGTGTAGATCCCTGTTAGGGAGTGGGAGTTGATTTACAATTTGAATTACAATACAAAGAAATTACAAAGTCACATCTACCCTTCATTTGAATGTATTATGAAGTAATATTTAAGAATTATGGAGGATCTTTAGCTATAGCTATAATAAACTCTGTAATTGAAATTTATTTAGGAAAAAAGTCTAGATTCTTAAGAAAATTAGCTTTCGCCGAAACCGGTTTGGCTCAGTGGATAGAGCGTCGGCCTGCAGACTGAAGGGTCCCAGGTTCGATTCCGGTCAGGGGCATGTACCTGGGTTGCAGGCACTTCCCCAGTGGGGGATGTGCAGGAGGCAGCTGATTGATGTTTCTCTCTCATCAATGTTTCTAACTCTCTATCTCTCTCCCTTCCTCTCTGTAAAAAATCAATAAAATATATATTTTTAACAAAAAAGAAAAAAAAGAAAATTAGCTTTCATTTGCCTCAAGAAACATTTAGGGAACCAATATTCAAAAAATAAAATTGCCAGTGGGGGTTGAGGAACTCAAATAATCTCTGGATGCTTATTCTTTTGAATGAATAATTAATGGACTTGTAAGATCTCTTTAAGGTTTTTATAAGTGGAGCGATTTTTATTTAAAGATAAGTCTTTTGCCTAATGGGAGTGACCTCTCAAAATATCTTGACTCCTTGATAACCTCTCCTTCTATTTTTTTAAAATATATTTTTATTTATTTCAGAGAGGCAGGGAAAGGGAAAGAGAGATAGAAACATCAATGATGAGAGAGAATCATTGATCGGTTGACTCCTGCACGCCCCCACTGGGGACTGAGCCTGCAAACTGGGCATGTGCCCTAACTGGGAATTGAACTGTGACCTCCTGGTTCATAGGTCGATGCTCAACCACTGAGCCACACAGGCCGGGCGATAATCTCTCCTTTCAGATTACATGTAACACAGATGACAAAAGATAATGGAAATAAGAAAGCAGGTTATAGTATAACTAGATGCCCGGGGCATGAATTCGTGCACTGGTAGGGTCTGGCTGGCCTGCCCTGATTGGGCTGGGCCGGCCGGTGGGAGGGGACGCAGGAGGTTGGCTGGCCTGCCTCGCCCCCTGGTCGAACTCACAGTCGAACTCCTGGTCGAGGGGGCAATTTGCATATTAGCCTTTTATTATATAGGATTCCATCATATTTATTAAAGATGAAGCAGGATTTTTGGTGGCTGCAGGAAAGTATTTATGGCAGGACTCAAGTCTGCTTCTCGCAGTGGTTCTCAACCTTCCTAATGCCGCGACCCTTTAATACAGTTCCTCATGTTGTGGTGACCCCCAACCATAAAATTATTTTTGTTGCTACTTCATAACTGTAATTTTGCTACTGTTATGAATCGTAATGTAAATATCTGATATGCAGGATGTATTTTCAGGGGTCGCGACCCACAGGTTGAGAACCACTGTGTTTCTCTGTCTGAGTAAGCGGCTCTCGAGCTCAGGTTCTCTCTTTCCAGATATTCAGCAGAATACTCATGCCTTTCTTATTTATGGTTTTGTTTTAAGCATTACTTCTCAATAACATGATGAGACCATACACATTCATTGAAACTGAATTATACACCATGAGGCAACAAAATCAGTAGCAGTAAAATGTTTTCCAAGCCAAGTCAGGTAGAATGATCCCAAAAATAATGACCAATTTTACAAACCCTGTGTAGCTCTTAGGCCATTCCCACCCAGGTGTGATGGAGACAGGTGTGAAGTAATTTAAAAGCAAGTATGAACTAATTTTATGCAGGTTATCCATACACAGAAAAAAATATATTACAAAGCACAGTTTTCTGGCCTAACCTGGGTACCAACCACAGCATTTGGCTCAGCTCTGCAGGTAATGCCAGGTGTTTTTTAAAAAGGTCTGCGTACCCTTTTAAAGGATTTGCGTTTCTGGATCAGAATGAAAAGAGACCCATTTCCTTTCTTCCCTTCTGTGTTCTTCCCCATCCCCACCATAGGAACCCACAGACACTGTTTTCACTAACTCTCTGTGCAACCTGGGTCAAGTGATTTAACCTTTTTAAAGGTCAGTTTCCTTCCCTTTAAAATGAAAGGGTTGAGTTATAACAGTGCCTCTCTAAAGTCCTTTATACTCTTCAAGCTCCATGATTCCTTCTGACACAATTTAGAATCTTTATATTCTGTCTTCTTTATATATATTAACACTTGAGCCTCTATCTCATAAACTATATTAACATCACTTTCCATTGCTCCTCGGAACTATCTCTTGAGTTATGACCCACTTCCTAAACTATTTTGTGTTTCTTCCAATTAATATGACCTTGCCTAAAAGAAGTGTCCTACATTTCCTCCCATTTAAATCAGGTGCCCAACTTAGGGCTGGAGAGAAAGAAATGAGTTATTCCTCAGGGTCCTAGATCTTGCCTATCTGACTTTTCAGAGTATTTTATTGAGCCATTGGCACAGTAACAATTTGACTATACCCCAACCAATGTCACTGGCCAATATCTTTGAGAAAAGATGAATTAGGATCATCTTATCTGATACCCAAAAGTGGTTCTGTTTTTAAATCACTCCTAAAGTTATTAAAATTGTTTGTTCTGAACACAGACATTTCCAGGTTGTCTTTTGGAATTGTAAAGGACATGGTCCATAGCTGACAAATGTCAAAATAAGCAGTTTCATCTGTTCTAAGAATTAGCTTAAATGCTTTGCTTCTTTTTAATCCTTTGGAAAACAGTCGTGATCACTATGAGAAAAATGCTGCCTGTTTAAGAGGTGATTATAAGGATATGAAATTGACAACAAAATTAGTGTTCCTAGTTGTTTTTTTAAAATCATATTAGCACTTCCACAGCAGACTGGATAAATCTCTTTCCTATTGCTTATAGCTAATTAAAATATACATTTGGAATACAAAAAAGGTGACTGGTATTCTTTGCAAGACCTAAATTTATTGTGCATAGAAAAGCACCTCTAAGAAAATTAGATACAGGGATTTATTTAATTCATGTAGTTGTTGCCCAAAGTAATATTTAAAACCAGTGGTAGGTAAGAGTTTATTTTTTAGAAAGTTATAAATTTTTAATAGCTAGGATTTAACTACAGGAAAACAAAATATAAAACCATGAATGTGTTCTTTTTTGCCAGAATCTAATGTTCTTATAGATTTTCATTTAAGGGACCAGTGTTTATCATTTAAACCTGATTTCACACAGCATACATGCAGTTCTTAAAATTCATGTATTCTGTGAACCTAAGATCTTGGCATGCGGCAGACATAATGCCAGGCAGTGGCACTGCTACTGCAAATACACAGTGTTTGCCCCAAAGCATTCAGCTGGGGACAAACAATGCCTGATACGATATTGAGTACTGCAATAGAGGGGTGTCTTAGTCAGCTCAGACTCAGGCTGGTATGAAAACACCATAAACTGGAGGACTTATAAACAGATTTATTTCTCACAACTCTGGAGGCTGGGAAGTCCAGGATCAAGGTGCCTGCAGATTCGGTACCTGGTGAGAGCCCACTTCCTAGTTCATTGACAGACATCTTTCACGGTGTTCTCCGATGGCAGAAGGGCCAGGAGCTCCCTGGGGTCTCTATTACAAGGGCACGAATTCCACTCGTGAGGACTTTGCCCGCTTTACCTAATCACCTCCCAATGATCTCATCTCCACATGCCATCATATTGGGGTAATTGTTTCCAACATAAGGATTTAGGGGACACAAACATTCAGTCCATAACCAGGGATTTATGGGGTGCAATGGGAGTAACTATGCTTGTCAGTAACAGGGAAACTTTCTCAGAGGTAGTGAGGCTAAAAATATGATTGTGTCAACAGATAATAGGAAGAAAGGAATTAAGAACAGCAAGGGCTATAGCACACACAAACACACACAGTTACATATACACCCATAGTATTTTGTATGGCTAGGCCATAGAGTTCACAGGGATAAAGAGAATGTTGAGGCTAATCAAGGAGACTAGGTAAGGAATGATCTAATTAGCCAGGGTAAAAATGTTGGGTGCTATAACACTCCATAAGCTCCCGTGGCTTAACACAAATAGCACAAGGTCATTTAGTGCACACATAGTAGTTCAGTTGAGTGCAAGGCGGACACACTTCCATGTAATGATTCTGGGAATCTGGCTTTTTTTTCCTCGTGATGCCATGAGATTCAAGAAGTATCTGGTTAATATCAAATGCTGCTGAGAGGTCAACCCAAGATGACCTGAAAAGTGCCCATTGAGTATGGCAATGAAGAGGTCGCTCACTGGTGCAGCTCTCAGAAGCAGTTTCATTGGAGTGTGGCTGCAGAAGCCAGACCACAGTTGAAAGGTGAAAGAAAGGTGAAAAAGAGGAGCCAATGAATACCAACTACTTGCTGGGGTCCAACCCCAGCAGGTCCAGGGGTCCCCAAAGGTGTGGACGGAGTCGGCGAAGAAGGAATGACACGGAGACAGCGTTCAGTTGATCAGCAACCTAGCCAGGATCTCTAGCCCGGATCTCCAGCGAGGTTCTGTAGCCATGTTCCCTCGCTAGGTTCTCCAGCCAGGTTCTGTCCAGGCTCTCCAGTCAGGTTCAGTGTCCAGGTTCCAGTCAGGTTCTCCTGCCAATCTCTGTAGTCAGGTTCAGTCCAGGATCCCTTGCCATGTTCTCCCGCTAGGCTCTGTCTCTAGGCTCCGAGGCCAGTCCCTCTCCAGGATCCTCCGGCATGCTCTCTCCAGCGAAGTTCTTCTGTCTCTAGGCTCCGTGTAGGTTCTGTCTTCTTGATTCTGTTCTAAGTTCTGAGTTCTGAGTTCTGTGTTCTGTTTCTAGATTCTGAGTTCTGTGTTCTAAGTTCTGTGTGTTTCTGTCTTGTTACAACTGTATTTATATCAGTTGATTCAATCCTATCAATCTCTATTACAAAGGTTAGGGCGTTTCTTATCTCCATTCCAGGGAGAAAAGATTATGTAGTTTAAGCATGATTGTTCATAGTTAAAGGGATTAATTACCCGCCTGGCACTTAGTTGAGGGGTTTTATTCCCTCCCTAACTTCAGGGGAAAATCCCTACCTGGGGATTCAACCTTTCTCGGAGAGGTGACCTTGGTTAAAACACAGCGCCAAGAAGGTGAGCAAACATATTAAGAACCGTATGCCATATATGCCAGGTCCCTTGAAACAGCAAGGATGGACCGGCTCCCGGCAAATTCCCCCTTTTTTATTTTTTAAAAGCAAGCATTAAAAAGAAAAACCTCAAATGCTCTCTTATATCCATTTTAAGAGTAGGATTGGCGCTTTCCGCTATTACCTGAGTCCTGATCTATAATCCCAGGGAGAGCTTGCCAATCCTGCACTTTCCCAGGGTAGAAAGGCTGCAGTGGGGTTAAGGATAAGGCTCCTTGGGCCTACCTTCTCCCATGCCATTACATTTACCTTTCCTTCCTCAGAAAAGCATGGACATACTTCTTGTATAAAACGTTCTGTCAGACTGGGAGTAACCTTAATTCCTCTGCTAGCAAGCACATATGTTAAAAGATCAATACAGAGTCTTTTTTCTTTAGACTCAGTATGGCACGTCTTCTTAATCTAAAGATCAATACAGAGTCTTCTTTCTTTGGACTCAGTATGGCACATCTTCTCAATCTAAGGATCAATACAGAGTCTTCTTTCTTTGGACTCAGTATGGCACATCTTCTCAATCTAAGTTCTGTACTATCCACCTTCTTACCCTACTTATCCTCTATAGGGGGGTCTGTAGCACCCTGGTGGAGTCCTATCCGTCCCGAATGTGGGGGTTCTCAATGGGGGGGGCTTACCTAGGGGAATCCTTTCCAGGGGTTCCCAAAGGTGTGGACGGAGTCGGCGAAGACTATCCACCCTCTTCCTACGGTGGAGTCCGATCCGTCCCGAGTGTGGAGGTTCTCAATGGGGGGGCTTACCTAAGGGAATCCTGTTCCAGGGGTTCCCAAAGGTGTGGACGGAGTCGGCGAAGACTATCCACCCTCTTCCTACGGTGGAGTCTGATCCATCCCGAGTGTGGAGATTCTCAATGGGGCGGCTTACCTAAGGGACCTGGCAACTACTCTTTAAAAATATTGGATGTGAAGAAAAAGAGAAAACAAGGGTTATAGATCAAGGGAGACATATTTGAGGGCTTGTTGTGTTATTTGTTTTTGTGTCTTTTTACCAAAAGGGAAAATGGAGCATGATGATCTGCTGAGGGGAAAGAACTAGTTTAGAGGAAAAGGTTGTTCTTGCTGAGAAGAAAGTGGAGTCCCCGCATAGTCAGGAGGCAATGAGATTCAGAGGACAGATAAAGGGAATAGCCTTACACTGGAGTCCCTATGTTTGTCCATGAACCTGGGAGAGAAGCAGATAAGAAAAAGAAAAGTAACTCTAAGGCTGTTTTATGAATGTCAAAGAACAGTGTTGGAGGCTCAAATATATGCCTATGATAACGTACATCAAATAATAGAGAAATAAACCATCTATTTTAGAACAGTTGCAGATTCATGGGATTTTGGATCTATTCCTGAGGAGTCCAGAAAGCTACTAAATTTTCTTCACTGAACATGACTTCTGCTCATTGAATGTGTTTGAATAGCCAGACGTTTCATTTATAGACTTAAAAGATATACATGTCAATGAGTATATGATTTTAACCATTACTTTGGGTTGCATAATAATGTAAATCTTTGAAAAGTTTGAAAATTATATTAGTTATTGATGGAGCGGTTTCAAGGATTCTTCTTACATACAGAAATGAAATATAATTGCATTTTTCATATGACATATATAGGGCAATTTGATTTTTATTTGACTCAAAATATGTTGAGGAAGAAATCATAGTATTCTGAATGTAAGGGTTGTGTGCATTTTCACTGTTTGCAAAGGAGTTTTAGGTAAAGTTCTAAAGATTGGTGTTTATTCATCAAGACAAAATGTTATCTCAAAGGCTAAATTAGCCATCCACTTAATTTTAACTGTACTAAGTGATTCTTTTAATTTGCTTTCAGGTGTGTTAGATAATTGTGTCCATTCTACTTTTCTCCTTGTAGAATCCACAGCATCCACAAGATTTAAAGTGTTAAGGTAGACTATCAAGATATTCTAATAAGTTTAGGGCAGTTTATCATTCCGGCCTCACTTTTCCTTTTTGAAATAAGCATCAATTTACTGGCTTTCTTTGGAATCATAGGACCACAGTGTAAAAGGAAGTTTAGAAGGCTTCATGGCTACCCCTCACTGGTGCGCACATTGATTTAGTAACCATTGATGAGGTCCCACCCTTTGGTCTTTTTTTTTTTTTTTTTTTTTTTTTTTTTTTACTTTTAATTTCTTTGTTGATTAAGGTATTATATGTGTGTCCTTACCCTCCCCCGCCACACTCATGCCCTCACCCCTCTGTTGTCTGTGTCCATTGGTTATACTTATATGCATGCATACAAGTCCTTTGGTTGATCTTTCCTCCTTATCCCCACTCTCCCCTACTTCCCTCTGAGGTTTGACAGTCTGATCAGTGATTCTCTGTCTCTGGGTCTGTTTTTGTTCATCAGTTTATGTTGTTCATTATATTCCATAAATGAGTGAGATCATATGATATTTATCTTTCTCTGACTGGCTTATTTCACTTAGCATAATACTCTCCAGTTCCATCCATACTGTTGCAAATGGTAAGAACTCCTTATTTTTTACCATCTTATCCCTAGTCATTTTCGTCCTTGTTGTCTGTACTCCAGCCTCACTAGTCTTCTTTGTATTCCCTAACTTCCTGTCATCCTCCAGACCTTCTCACATTCTATGTTTTCATGTGTCTACAATATTCTCTGCTCAGAACCTATCCATTACTCTTTGTGGCACCTACTCATTTTACAAGTCTCTATAATTCAAGTTACTAACCCAGGGAAAACTTGCCTGTCCTCCATAATTAGCTTAAATCCTCCATTTATAGGCTGTCTTATTTTCATGTATATTTCTGTCATGTCACATGTAATAAAAGTTGTGTTTAATTAATGTGCAATTTTTCAAATCTAACGACAGCCACTAAACACTAAGCCTCACATGATTGAGAACTATACCTATTTTGTTCACCTCCATATTCCTAGGTCCCTGGAAGAGCACCTGGCACATAGTAAATATTCAATAAAAAGTTGTTGAGTGAAGGGATAATGGCACCCAGTGTTTCATAGTGAAAAATACTTACTGAATCAGAAAGATTCTTTTTTTTTTTTTTTTTTTTAGAAAGATTCTTGTTCCTCAGAAATTCATGCTCTATTAGGAGAGAAGTAATGTAAATAAGTAACTATTAATATCACAGTGGCTTAGAAGGCCAAAGTTGGATTGGAATGCCGGGGTTGAAATCCTGGCTTCCTCCTATACTGACTGTTTATCATTTAGCAAAGAGCATAATTTACCTGAGACTCAGTTTCCTCATCTATCAAATGGGAGAAATTATAGTACCAACCTGTAGCAGATAATACAGGTTGCCTTACTCATTTCCATTCCAGTTCCTTATATCTCCCCTTCTTACTACAGAGCCTCACACAAACAAACAAACATACTAACACTTTATTTCTATATTTCCTTGAAGCTAAGTTTCTACTTAGAACTTGTTTCTACTGAGCAAACAGAAAGCTGAGAAGGCAGCAGCCACATGTGACAATCATGGTGGTAGTGATGTCCAGTGAAATGTCTTAAATCTAGGCTTGAGTGCTGATTTTCGTGGGTCAGATAGTATGAGTTTGTTGCTTTATTTCTGGATGCCTTGTTTCCGATTGTGAAACTTTAAGTTTGGTTCTCTAGCCTCCCAAAGATTCTGTGAGCTACTTAATACCATGTATAAATCCATTTCTGTTCCAGACAGCTAAAGGGGATTCTATAGTCTGCAACAATTAAATCTGGATAATCTATTCACTAATAGTTTGTTGAAAAAGTTAAATCTAAATGGAAGCTTTGTCCTTGAGATCTGGGCAACAATTAAATCTGGATAATCTATTCACTAATAGTTTGTTGAAAAAGTTAAATCTAAATGGAAGTTCTGTCCTTAAAATCTGAATGCAAAGAGTGTAGCAAATCAAACTAAGACAACCAATACTACATTTGTGAAACAACCTAATATTATTTTCTCTGATTTTAAATCAATATCCTTCCCCCAAATTCCTTGAAGAGTCCATTTTTTTCATTGATTACATGTATAGATAGGTTTGGGTAAAGTTTTAACAAGTGTTCAAATAAGTTGCTGAGAGAGAAGGGGTGGGAAGGA
The DNA here is from genome assembly GCF_963259705.1 of Myotis daubentonii. Taxonomy (NCBI): domain Eukaryota; kingdom Metazoa; phylum Chordata; class Mammalia; order Chiroptera; family Vespertilionidae; genus Myotis; species Myotis daubentonii. The sequence continues at coordinate 17,092,064 of NC_081841.1, forward strand.
AGAGAGAGAGAGGGAGATCTTGAAAAATACACTGCTTAATTTATTACAAGTTATTTTTTCTTTCTAATTATCTGTAATTTATTATTTCTCAGAAATAAATACATTACTTATATATATTTTAATTATTTTAGATAAAAAACACTCCACATTTGTATTGTCCTTTCATTTTTTTAAAGTTCTCAGATGCACTAATCTCATGACAACCCTATAAACTATTTAATAATATTGCCATTATACAATATGCAAACTGAAGCCAAGAGAGACTAGTAGGTGACAGAGTCAAAACTTGAATTCAAGTCTTTAGACTCTAAGTCATGGGCTTTCTTGCTTTACCACAGTTGATTAGCAGTTCATTGAGAGCAGCTCTCTGTAAAATGAAATAAATTTTTATTATCAGGGCCAAATGAGAGAGGTAGGAAGCTTGGGTTTCTAGGTTTTCAAATGCGAAGAATCCATGTTCCCTAGCAACACTATGTGGATCCATATAAAGGAACTTTCAGATACTATTTATAGTAAGCTCTTCCCCCCTCCCCCCATACATTGCCACTTTACTCTGAAGTCATGATTACTAGAGAGAAAATGAGCTTTAAAGATTTTAAGTAATGCTTCTAAGAGGACACCATGGTGTTCAGCCAAATGAATGTTGTTCATAATATTGCTTAGGCTTATTTAAAATTCTGTAGAGCCTCACTTTATTTTTTCTCACTGTTACACTGATTATAAAATATGGTTATTATAAATGGTTATTAGAATTCAGTGTTACTAGCAATGAGAAGTTTGTCAATTGTCCTGAAAGAAAATAGGCACAGTATTTTATATTCCCTTCTATATGTGTTTATAAATATGAATGTATGTGTTTATTTGTGAGTAGCTCTATGTGTAAATTTGTGTGTATACCTTTGCACACACACCTATACATTATGAAATACCACTTGATCCCTAATGGCAAGACATTGTGCATTCTACTTTGAAAATCCTTTTCCCAAACAAGACTTTCAGCTGATAATATCAGAATTCATAGGGCTGTAAAAATTAACTGGTCATTATCATAGGAATATAAGGATGTTTCATCATATGAAAAATTATTAATGTCAACAGATTAAAGGAGAGAAGCATATAATTATTCCCAGTAAGGATAATAAGATGAAGTTGATAAAATTTCATACTCATAAGATTAAAGAATAGTTTTAACAAGCTATAAATAGAAGGTAATATCTTTAAGCTGATAAATATTATCTATCTAAAACATACAGAAAAATATATTACTGCCTATATTCAAATATACTGGAGTCATAACCAATGCAGTAAAATAGGAAGAAGCAATATGAAGCATAACAATTGTAAAGGAATACACATGTGGTTTATATAGTTGTATCCATAGAATATTCAAAGAAAACTACAAACTATTATGGACAATCCCTTCACCTTTTTCACGCAGCCCTGCAACCCCGCTCCCCTCTGACAGCTGTCATACAGAGAACTGAATTCTGATTTTAGCTGTAGAATATTACTTAGCTTCCCAAGAAGAATTTCAATGAAATAAGAATTCCGATTGTGTCTATATTTTCAAGGACTAAGAATCTAAATTGCCATATTCCTTCTCTTTCTCTTTAGAAATATGAAGAGAGGTTTTTTTCTACCCTTGTAACTGCAATGAACTGCTTCTTTCTGATATGAAATATTCCCCAGACCTTCATCCTATTTCTAGTAGGCATCATAATTCCTGGTAAACAGCACTTTGCAACTCTTACATTGTACAAAGCTTTTGTCATCAATTTCATGGTAGTCCTTGGTATAAGCCAAAGAATTTAATTATTAAATTAAAAATATACAAACAATATTTACAGAAAAAGATATAAAGACATACTCAGAAAATGTACAAAATGTAAAATTCATTAACCTTTTTTATGAATTCAAAGGAATCTCAAGGTACAAATTCATTGCAAAAGATTCAAGATTACTTCCTAGCAAATTTAGAAATGAACAAATTAAAACAGTCTACTAAACTATAATATTTAATGTATATGCCTTGGAGTGCCAGGCATATCCCCAGAACCTAGATAGGCTGAGGTCAGTCCGAAAACCAGGCAACTCTCAATTATCCATTGATATCTGAGCCCAGGGTGGCATAAAAAAGTATTGTTAGAATCCAAGAATATCTCATTTTATCCATTATTGTCAGCATCCTTTGAACCAAATTTCTCTGTAGAACTATCAGCAAGAACATTGTCACATATTATTTCCACCTCCTAACTCACTCTTCCTTAGAGGCAAAAACTAGGTAAAATTAAATAGTGGGAGGGGGAGAGAAGAGCCAAGAATCAGCACTGCACAGGAAGTGCTCAGTCTACAGAAAAAATGACAGATTAGGGAGAGCAAAAAAGAACCCTCTGCTCAAGAAGGCCTTCCCTGGCCCCTTAATTTAAAATAGTCTTTGCTCCTCCTACTCTGCATTATTTTTCAACATATAACTTATCAATATTGAAATAGTTTGATTAATTTTTCATTGTCTTTTTATTTCTCTAGAATGAGTATAGGCACCTTGTGTAGTCACTACTGAAACTGCAGGGTTTAGAACAACACCAGTATGTACCATACCCTCAATTAATATTTGTTTTAGATAGATAGATAGATACAGATATAGAAATGATGGATGGATGGATGGATGGATGGATGGACGGATGGATGGATGGATGGATGGATGAGTAGAGCCCCAAATAGGAGTGGATTAAGAAAATAGAGTAGATTTCTTCTCTTTTAAAATATACTTTTATTGATTTAAGAGAGGAAAGGAGAGGGAGAGAGAAATAGAAAAATCAATGATGAGAGAGAATCATTGACCAGCTGCCTCCTGCACGTCCCACACTGAGAAACGAGCCTGCAATCCAGGCATGTGCCCTGACCGGGAATTGAACCATGACCTCCTGGTTCATAGGTTGACACTCAACCACTGAGTCATGCTGGTTGGGTGAATAGATTTCTTCTTGAAACAGAATTCTAATCAAGGATAAATGGCCAAGTCACTGTCAGATCCCACATTTCATCTATGATGGGTTTTCTAAATTTTCTAAGTGTAAAATGTTTTAGATCAGAAATAACTGAAGCATACATTCCCTATGATATGACTTTCTCAGAAGTTGCTTTATTGCTACATTAAAAATATTATGCGGATTTTATTCAAACATGACCATTCATGCCAGCATGAGCATTTGCTAAGCTTGCTTAATAATCAGGCGGCCCGTCTATATTTTTCACAGAGGCAAATCTTTGAATCTAGTTAGCCTAAAGAACATGAAAACCAATCTCTAGGCCTCTTGTGGCATGAGATTTTTGAGCCCTTATGAAATTTAGAATTATAGGTAGCTTTTCATGTCATCTCCACTTTTAGCATACTTTGTACTAGTATTCTATGAAATGTGTTCTATTAATTAGATGAGACAAGAAGCAAATCTAAACTAAATTAGTTTGTATTCATAATTTTATATTTCATTATGTAAGCAGAGAAAAGCCAAATCTATCTTGCTAAATTTGATTATTTGGGTTACTTAACAATTGGTGTTTTTTTTGTTTAAAATATTTGATAGTTGACACTGGAAAAGTGACATTGAATGAAAGAAAATTAGCAAGATGTTTAGATGAAATTTTCTCCCAAGCCATGATAATAATTCATATACCTGGCACATCATTGGAAAACAGTGTTATGCTTGCCATGCATTCATTCCCTCTCTAAAATTCTATATAACATACCCTGCAATCACCTCAAAAAGTGTTTTCAAAGGGAATCATGAAAACATACTTTAATAGAGCCATCTTGATGTTAATAGCCAAATAAAATGAAATCGTAGAGCTGCTGTTTTTTTTATGGAAAGGCAGATGGATACATTCTTTTGTACAATACATGTGTTCCCAGGAGGAGAAGATATAAAACACATTTTAGAAAATAGCTTTATGTTTTTAATATGTAAAGGAATTTTGCTATTTATATAACAATGCTGTGGCAAAAAAAAAATCCTTTGTAAATCAAATAATTATTTTTTCATGCAAATAACCAACACCTCATTTGTTCTGAAAAATCTGATGAAATGTCCTCCCAGGGGAATAAATCTTCACTGTTGTCCCACTGGAACCAGAATCTCTACACTGGTGAGCACCGTGTGACTCTCCTCTCCGTTGGGAAACATGCAGAGTTAAGAACCCAGTACATTCTTCACACCCACGCTCTGCATGTCAGCTACGAAAACTTTCACTTGAATGTGTTTCCCCTACCTGTTTGGCCTGCCTGAGATGCCCTTCCCACTCCACTTGAACAAATTCTGCCTTCTTCCTCTTTATAAATGCAAGTTCCTACTTGGCCTCCTCAAACTAACTTTATTTGACCCTGGTCACATTTATGCCTTTTTTTCTTTCCTCTTTTTTTTTTTTTTTTTTTTTTTTTAACACAACATTGAACACTTCTTTATACAGGTAATATTGAACAGTTTTCGTGAATTTTGTTGTTTCCTTTTTACTGTAATGGTTATGTTTTCTTTTTGTGTTTGTTTTTTAATCCTCACCCAAGGAGAGAGAGAGAGAGAGAGAGAGAGAGAGAGAGAGAGAGAGAGAGAGAGAGAGAGAGAGAGAGAGAGAAGATAAAGAAGATAGAGAAACATTGATCAGTTGCCTTCCATATGTGCCCTGACCGGGGATCGAACCGAGAACCTTTCCATGCACAGGATCATGCTCAACTGAGCCACTATGACGGGGCTTGTGTTTATTTTTCCCAAGAGTTTATCTTCTTTTCTATCTAACTTGAAAACTTGATCAAGGTAAAACCAAGTCTGTTTGGTTCACCCACAGTGCCTGGTTCATAGTATATACTCAATGTTTTTGAGCAATACAATGAATAAGTATATTATATACATTTATAATATGTGCAGTTTAATAAATATATGGTAAAATCCTTTTTGTCACCGGGTTTCCCATCATTTCCTTTCCATAATCCTAAAATAGTATGCCAAATTCATTATAATACATAATTCCTATTAAGTATTCCTTTGTTTCCTTATTAAGAGAGCTCAATTTTTCACAGATTTTTTTCATGTTTTTTGAGCCTTTATATCCACATCAAACTCTCAACAAAACTACACAACCAAACTATGCTTCTAAATTTTCACATTGCACACCAAACAAGACCTGGACTCACTCACAGAGAGAAGCAAAAGTGAAGTTATGTACATTTTATCTCCCACTTATACCTACTGAGTTTTGAACACAATGTTTTACTTCCTAAAATTCTCCAGAACAGGTGGGCATGAGCCTGTTTACTTCTCTCTAACTTTCTTTTATTGGGAAAGTAATTTTGAAATATCTAAAAAGACAAAATCAGAATGTAGATGTTCCATGGAGTTTGTTATAATAGGTTTTGATCTGTGTTTTGTGTTTGTTGTTTTTTTTGAAAGACTGAATTTCAGTGATGTTCTACTGTCAGTAGATATTCAATAAATGGGAGAAATCAAAAGCCCACTGTAATATGTCATCCACATTACATTTTATGTTGGAATGATAGTTTATTTATATTTATCTTTAATTCATGTCCTTCTAAAATTATAAGCTACATCTGTCATTGTGAGCAACCACTCATTAGATGGATCATAGGCCTGTATGAGAAATCATTTAGTCATCTTGTGGGAACCCTTTCCATAGGCCTAATTCTTTTGCGATTTTACCACTCTTGATTAGATTTTTAATTTTACTCTTTCAATGTAGAGTTTTTCCCTCCTAGTAAATTAATTAAGACATTTTTATTTTCCTAACGCATACCAATTGTCAGGCTGTTGCATGATTTCCATCATCTGTTAGGTTAAACCATTTACATCAAACTTTTAACATTCAGTGTGACTTGTCTCAGAATTGATTTGGTTACAGCCATCTCTTTTGACCATGAAGACAAACTCAGTAAACTGATGGAAGGAACTGTGATTTTTCCCACCAAGAATTGAACAGCAATAGATTCAGATCATTTATTGCCCCTTCCTAGGAGAAACAAGAAATTAATAAAGCAAGTGCTCAACACTGTAACTGCATAGCTGGCAGGATGTCAACATCTAATATCAAAAAGGAAACACAATGTGCCTAACCAAAAAAAAGCAAAAATATATTTTTTAAACTACTTAGTAGAAAAACTTGTGTTTTTTTAGTTGATTAACTTTTTTTTTTTCTGTATATGGGCTTGCATATGGATATGTCCTAAATCCGCTTTCAGAATATGATCTTTGGAAAATTGAGCAACTGCTAATTCTGAAAGGTAGATAACTTAAAGATGAGTTTATACAGTAATAACAATGATCACATACAAAGATTCAAAAGTAATAGAAGCTTAAGACCAAGAAAAAGTGAAAAGTAATTATAGTTTTCATTTTATTAGAGTTCGGAAAAAAAATAGTGAAGTAATTTGTAGAAAGGTTTGCTATGAAAATTATACCTTTATTCATAAGATATTGACATATTTATGTTTTATATGAACTCACTAGAGGTCCAATGCATGAAATTCATGCATGGGTAGGGTTCCTAGGCCTGGCTGGCAATCAGGGCCAATCTGTGGGGCAACCAGCGGGGCAGCCGGGGCTCCTGCTGGCACCTGCCCTGGCCGACCTGGTGCCACCTGCTCACTGGCCCACTCCCTGGTGAGGTCATTGAGGAGCGGCACCAGCCTGCTTGCTGGCCAGCCCCGCCCCTTGGTCATCCCCACCGCTGCCGTCAGTCACCTCCCTTTGTGGGGTGACTGGCGTGTGATCCGGGGCCCCCGCTGGCACCTGCCTTGGCTGGCTTGGGGCCTACAGGCTCGGGGCAGCTTCTGCACTGAGCATCTGCCCCTGGTGGTCAATGTCCATCATAGCAACCACTGGTCATTTTGCTGTTGGGTTGATTTGCATATTAGGTTTTTATTATTTAGGATAAGTTCTCCCTCTCACTCTACAGAAGCTACAAAGATGAAATAGAATAAGTGGCCTAGAATTTCACTGAAAGGTCAGCTGGAGCCCTGGGTTTCTAGATTCACAGAAATTTTACACTAACAGCTTGTTTTTAAAAAACAGAATGCCTATAAAGGCATTAAATTAATGGGTTCAGTTTCATTACCCTGGTTACTAAAGCCTAGAAAATGGAGTTGCAAAGGGTACAGAAATAATTTTTATTTTTAATATTAGATATTTTCTAACTTTAAAGTGTATGTTTATGCCAATATAGTGACTATAAGTATATAGGCTAAGACTAGACAGGCAGGATTAAGTTAAAATCCTATTCTCGTCACTTGCTAATGTACTGTAGGTCAGATCATTCATCCTATCCGAGCATGTTTGATAAAATTTAGAAATAAGACACCCCATGTTAGAGGATTAATGCAAAGATAAAATGAGAGCAGGCATGTTGCCCAGTGTCTGGTCCATAAGAAACATTCAATAAATGTTAGCTGCTATAATTATAGAAATCATGAGTTATGAGTTGTTATACAAGCATCCTATTAGCTCTCATCCTGACATCTTTAATTCTAGAGCCTCTGGATACTGCAGGGGAAGGAGGAAGGCTGCCGACAAGAGCCTAAGGCCTTTATTCAGAGTCTGTATTTAATACTGTAAAGTAAAAGGACACACACACCTCACATGGTAAAGGTACCAAAGATCATAAAAATGTGGATTAATTAAAAAACAAAAGCAGAGTCTCTAAGCCACAGGGAAACTTGGTGAAAAATCTTGAGATTTAGATTGATCATGGAGAGTTATATTTAAACATGATTACCAAGTCGCCAGTGGGAATTGTTTCTGAGAATAATCAGACTTGAGAAGGCTAATAATAGAACACTAGAACGTACTTGCCTCTGAGTCACTTGGCTGAGGAAGGGGAAAGCTAAGCCCACCACCAGGCATAAGTATTGAATGAAAGCCGCCTAAAAACCATGTTGGAAAGAAATCACCAGTTTCATGATTTCAGTTCTTTTAATTGTGGTTTTTTTCCTTCAGTCAATGAAATGATGAAATCTGTGACTTCTTCATTTGTTTCTTATTCCTATTTCCTAGCATGGATCCCAGAACACAGTGGGTGCTCAGGACACGTTTAATGGGTTAAATGAATGAAGTTTCTGTGAGAGGAAACTAGCACAATGAGGAAAATTCTGCTTTTGCTGCCACAAGAGATCTTGAGCCAGCCTTAGGTCATGCAGTACTTGTGTTGCATGAGCTCCTTAAGGATAGAATTCTCTTCATACATTTGAAACATGGGTAGGGTTCAGTAAATTGATTTTGTTCTAATTTGTTAACTTTAAACCACTGAGCACCTTAATAAAATACTTTCTAAATGTTGCCCCCATTGTGTAAAAATTATGGTTCATTTCTTTTCTTTTAAAAATCAAATATTATTTTGAAAACGCCCATAATTTCTCAAGGACCTGAAACTTTCTACTTTTATCTGTAACATTTGGGAAAGATTTTATTTTGTCCAGTTTATTCATTTTTCCTAAAGTCATATGCATTTCCTAAAGATCTCCATCTTATGTGAGATCTCTTTTAAAGTCTGGTAACAAAGCTAATGAGCCAAACTGAAGATGTGTGGGTTTAAAAAAACCCCCACTATACTTTGAAAATGCCATCATCTAGCCCAACAAACACAATTGGCAACCTTAGGGCACAGCAGCTTTAGGTTACATGCATGTCCCAGAGTATGCCCAGAGAAATATTTCATAATAAGTTATATGTGCTAGTTAATATTGTGATATTTCCATTCCAGTTGAATATTACTTAGAGGCACAGTTGTCAAATAGTCATTCATCCATTTGACAAATAGTGTCTGCCTGTCAAAGGCACTTTTGGGCTTTAGGGATACAAACTAAATAAGACCAGCAAGGTCTCACTTACATTCTAAGTTGGATAGTCAGCTAATAAGCAACTAAATAAACAAATGGACAAGATTAATTTCAGATGCTAATTAATGCTGGGAAGTCAGTGAAACAGAATGTTTTGATAGAGGGAGAATGAGGGGTGTTAATTTAAATTGGGTAGTCTTAGAAAGTTATCTTTGAGGATATTTTATTTGAGCTGAAATGTGAATGGTGCAAAGGACCCTGTCATGGGGAAATCTGTGGAAAGAGTAAACAGCCAAAAAAGTAAAGGTCTTAAAATGATAATAAACTTTTAATTTTCTTAAAAGAAAAAACAAAAACAAAAAACAGAAAATGTCACCCTAATCAAAACCCAAATAGGCTCCCCCCCCCCCTTAGTAAATGGGAAGATCTTCAAATTCATATGTAAGTGTAAAGGATACAGAATAGTCCAAAACCACTTAAAGTCAAACTTACCAACTTACACTAACCAACTTTAAGACTTATTATTAAGTCACAGTGTCTAATATGGGTCAGTATAAAGTTAAATAAATAAACTCATGGAACAGAATACAGAGTCCAGAAATAGATTCATATTTACATGGCCAACTGATATTTAGCAAAGATGCAATTTAGTGAAGAAAGGAAAGTCTTTCAACAGATATTCTTGTTAACATTGGATATCACTTAAAAAAACACACAGGCCTGGCCTGCGTGGCTCAATGGTTGAGCATCGACCTATGAACTGGGAGGTCATGGTCCAGGTCAGGGCACATTCCCGCTTTGCAGGTTTGATCCCCAGTGTGGAGTGTGCAAGAGGCAGCCGATCAATGATTCCCTCTCATCATTGATGTTTCTACCTCTCTCTCCCTCTCCCTTACTCTCTGAAATCAATAAAAATATATTTTTTAAAAACCACACAGTATTGATCCACATCTCACACCATATAAAAGTTAACTCAAATGGATTATAGACATAAATGCAAAACCAATAACTATATATAGAAGAAAACATAGAAGAAAATTTTTATGACCTTGTATTAGGCAAAGATGTGTCCAGAAAGGACACCAAAAGTATAATCCATAAAAGAAAATTTGATAAATTTGGACTTGATACAATTTAAGAATTTCTGCATTCAGAAAGACATTGCTAAGAGAATGATAAGACAAACCATAGACTGGGAGAATACATTTTCAAATATAATGTATGAGAAAGGACTTATCCAGAATATATAAAGAATTCTCAAGTCCAATTTAATAAAATGAGCAGAAGATTTTTGCCCAGCTGGTATAGCTCAGTGGTTGAGCATCAACCCATGAACCAGGAGATCACGGTCCAATTCCCAGTCAGGGCATGTGCCGAAGTTGTGGGCTTAAGACCCTGGTGTTTAATGAAAGGTATCTCTGCTTGCTGGGGCTGACTAGCAGACCCTGAGCAATGGATGAATGATTACTCTGACACAATGTTTGCTGTGAAAGAGAGGGCTAAGGGAATGCCTGGCTAAAGGAACCAGACAGCCTGGGTCACCTGCCTCATTAAGCTTTTATTGTAACCGCAGTTTGAGATAAAGTTTTTCTTTTAGATACAATCAGTAGGATAAGTAATCTTGAAAGGGCACAAGTGTTTGCAGTGTCCTTTAAGCAAGGACACCTAAAGATTGAGCATAAGGATTCCAGTAAACACCCAGGGGTCTGCATGTGCACAGACTTGTTTGGAAAGGTCAAGGAATAATTAGTGGCACCGTCTTTGGCACTCCCGTAAGTTGGAATTCTGATAAAAAGGGTAGGCCACCTTCAGCACACTTCCATTTTCTTGAAATGTCCTCCTTACAAACTTTCCAACCAAGTCTCGTGTGCTCCCCAACGTCTACTTACTGATTCTTGTGGTAAAGAACAGATCCCAGCCTAATCCAGAACGTATCCAGAATTATTTAGGAGGATTCTGACTAGGGAAAAACAGAAAATCCTTTCATATATGAATTAATTCATTCACTTAATTTTTCCATTCATTCTTTCAATAAGCATTTCATGGTATATGTTGAAAACAGAGAAATGAAATAAAAGCAAGTGATTGTGACTGAGTATTATTTCAGGTACCCCTCATTTATTCAGTAAACACTTTCTCTATCAGTCCTAAGTAAAGCTTCTTTTTTTCATAGCTAAAGGAACCCACTTTTGCATCAAAGAAAGCATAGACTTTCTCCAAGGACAGATGATCTTGAATCACTACAAGGTGTCTAGCTACAACAATAGGTTTCAACAGCTGCAGTGAAAGGTCTACTTAACTCAGCTATTTATATACAGATAGCTCTTCCACAGCACTGAAAAAATCTTCTGAAATTCAGTTATTTGGTGAGCAGTGAAATGTTGAAGTAATGGCACCCTAATACCAGCTGATAAATAACCCATCACCAAGCCCCATTCCCCCCAAACCCACTTCATCCCCAGTCTAGTGATTATTCCACCTCTAACCCTGAGTCCACTTGAAAAAAAAAGAAGAGAGGGAGGAGCAAAGACAAGTATCTAATAATAGTGAGCTTTGCAATTGAAAGTGTGTAACTAATAATGCAAGAAAAATAGAGGTTCTTGTTTCCGTAGCCAACATTGTGGAACTATCCTATATAATAAAAACCTAATATGCTAAGTGTCTGGTTGTCTGGTCATCTGGTCAACCAATCAAAGTGTAATATGCTAATGATATGCTATGACCGCTCAACCTCTTGCTATGATGTGTACTGACCACCAGGGGGCAGACAGTTGACCAGTCACTATGATGTGCACTGACCACCAGGGGGCAGATGCTCAATGCAGGAGCTGCACCCTAGTGGTCAGTGTGCTCCCATGGGGAAGTATTGTTCAGCCAGAAGCCAGATTCATGGCTGGCAAGTGCAGCAGCAGTGGCAGGAGCCTCTCCTGTCTCTGCAGCAGCACTAAGGATGTCCAACTCACGGCCTAGGCCTGCTCCCCATCAGTTGGACATCCCCCAAGGGTTCCTGGACTGCAAGAGGGCGCATGCCGGGCTGAAGGACCCTCCCACCCCCAAACCCGGGTGCAAGAATTTCGTGCACTGGGCTTCTAGTAGGATTCATATTTGAGGATCTTACTGAGAGACAAAAAGTGAAGGGAAGCATAAGAAATCTGACATTTATCCAGAATTTCACCAATTCAATTCAATTAATAGGTGTTTTTTTTATTATTAAAATACTGAGTTTTATTTCACATGTATATTTTTGTCTCCCCACCATTCCCATTTGTCTGACCACTACTACTACTATGTCCTATCATAACATTCCATACATACTTAAAACCAAGCAAAGGGTGGAGTTCCATCTTTAAAAACTAAACAGGCATTTTGGACAACACATTCTTGGCAATGGAACCTGGACAACATTTATCAGACACGGTAGGGAAAGTTCTCACTCTGCATTATAAAAAGGACAGCCAGATATCAACTGTTACAGAAATGAAATAAGACGGAAAATTTTAACAAACTGTTTAAACTATTTTCTTAAAGAGACTTCCTCCACTGCCAGAGATCTTGAATAGCCTCCACGTCAGTCATCCGGAAGCAATTCTTCACATAATTAATGAACTTGGCTTCCACTTTGGGAAGAGAACCACCCTTTTCTATACTTGCTTGCATTTTTGCTTTAATGTCTTCTACAGAACTAGGTCCTTTCGGTGTTTTAGGAGTTTTTTCCTGTTTTTTGAAGGATTCTTGACCTTTTGATCTTGGTGTTGACGGTTTTGAGTCTTTTCCATTGATTTTTGTGCATTTTTGGCTGGAGTATCTCATATGGATTTCTTTACTGGAGCTTTTTCTTCTGCTTCCTCATCATCAAAATCATCATCATCATCATCTTCATCATCATCATCCTCCTTATCATCATCCTCATCATCTTCATCAGCAGCAAGTTTTACTTTTTTCTGTGGGACCTTGCTGCCACCTCCAGGGGCTGACTGCTTTCCAGACATACTTAGGAGTTTCACATCCTCCTCCTCTTCATCTTCTGACTCTGCGTCTTCCTCCACAGCTACTAAGTGCTGTCCACTAATATGCACAGGCCCTGAACCACACTTCAACCGTAAAACCACAGGTGGTGTTATTTCAAAGCCACCAAGGGAAACCGTTGGCTGTACAGACATTTTCAAAGTTGCCAGTGTTACTTTAATTGGACTGCCTTCATAATTCATTGCCTCTGCTTCAACAATGTGCAGTTCATCCTTTGCTCCAGCCCCTAGACTGACCGTTCGTAAAGATAATTGGTGCTCATTTTCATCATTATCCACCTTAAAGTGGTAATCTTTGTCGGCCTTTAGTTCACAACCGAAAAGGTAGTTCTGGGGCCTCAGAGGGCTCATGTCTATGTCCATAGAATCTTCCATGGGGTGGTAGCGCGCACTTAGGTGAGAGAGAAGGCGGGCGGAGACAAACGGCTTCAGCGCTGCAGCACAGACGCGCAGGACAGAATCGCACCAAGGAAAGCCAATTAATAGGTTCTTAATAAATGCTTGTTTAATCAGTGAATAAATTAAACTTAGGATGACCTAATTCCAAAGCTTATGTTGTGCTTAGCATATAATTCTGCTTCTGTTAAGGAAGTTGCTTTCTGACAAGACATTTCCCACTTTTCAGAAGCTCTTTCTTGTGTTCAAGGTCATGAAGTTTGGTACATTAGTTACTGGCATTTGTATAGCTAAAAAAAAATAATAATAAAAGTATTTTTGTGCTTGCTAAAGAGCTATGACATTACCTACCAACAGATAGAGCCTATTCTTTGTCTCTTAAGAAAAGCCCGACTGGATGAGTCAGATCTGAACTCTAAGCAGACTCAGCTACCTGAGCTAGACCCACAGCCTCCATGTGAGCTAGGAGCTGGCTGTGTAAGAGCACTCCTCCACTAGCAGCTTATGAATCATTTTTCTCTAGTGGTAAGTTTTAAAAACTCACAAGGGAAAAGATATTCATTTGACTGAGATAGTTAACTTAGTTGCACTTTGACTTGGAATGGGTTTGCCTTCAGTTCCACAAAAAGCCAGCATACAGTATGTGTAAATAATGCTGCTGGCTCCTAGAACCCCCAATCTCAGGGGTCAACACTACAGATGTTTATTTCTCATTCATGGTGCAGTACAAGGAAGGCGGACCGGCTGGCTCTCTTCTCATTCTTTATTCAGGGACCCAGATACCTTCCATTTGTTGCCCGACCTTCCCTTTGCTCCTTAGAATCCTTCCCATTCATTCAGGAGATGAGGGAAGAGAGCAAGATCCTCTGTGGGAGGGTTTATGTTCTGGGCCCATGCATTAGTCCGTTTTCAGAGAAATAGAGTCATAACACCAATGGTATGTACTTCTAGTCTGAAAGCTGGTGGGTTCAAGATCTGGCATTTGTATAGCTGATCTTGTATGTTCTTGTACGAAGGCCATGTTTCAGTTTAAGCCTGAAGGCAGGAAAAACCCCAGAGTTCCAGCTCAAAGCAGTCAGTAAGGAGGAGTTCCCTCTTACTCAGCCTTTTTGCTCTATTTGGGCCTTCAACTGATTGGATGAGGACCACCCACATTAGGAAGGGCAACCTGTTTTACTCAGTCTGCTGATTAGAATGTTCATCTCATTCAGAAACAGCCTCACAGACACACCCAGAATACTGCTTGACCAAAGATCTGGGCACCCCATGACCCAAACAATTTGATATGTAAAATTAACCACATCACTATAAGAGGCCCAGGGGAAGGGTCCAACTGTGTGTCCAGAAGGACAAAGAGAGGACATATATTGGCAAGTACTGGCAGAGCCTGCCAAAGAGCATAGCTGGTTATTTACTTGCTAATGTTCCTCAATGTTAGTGCTTGTTATAACATTTTACAAAATTGGTCTGCAATAAAAATGAAGGGAATTTGGTAGCATTTGGAGAAAATATCAATTTTAGAATTATTGGTAATAAAATTTCAACTGCTGGCTCCTTTCACTGTTATTTCTAAGCAATTCAGCCAGTTATAGGAAACCCTATCCTGTTTCTTTTTTTGTGAATTTTAAGAACATATTTTATATATTCAACTGCATGTTAAAATGATATCAACAGTTTTCAAAAGAGAAAACATGATTTTAAAAACCACCACAGATTGCCTGATTCTGTTTTTAGATGTCCAGAAAAGGCAAATATATAGAGATAGAGGAAGTAGATTAGTGATTGCTTAGGAGTGGAGATGGGAAGAAGTGAATAAGGAGTAATTGCTACAAGGTTTCTTTTTTTGGTGGTGGAAATGTTCTAAAATTAGTTTATTGGGATGGTTGCACAATTCCTTAAACATACTAACCATCATTGAATTGTACACTTTAAACATGAATTTTATGGTATGTAGATTATATCTTAGAGGCTTTTTCTTATAATGGAGCTAATCTAGTTCACTTAACTTTTCTTATTGATAAAAGCTTTTCAATGACCTCTGAAACTATGGCAGTCAGCCAGTCACCAAGTCATCACATCAGTCAGTAGGCATCTATGGGATCTACACTATTTCAGGCACTGTGCCAGGATCTGGAAACAGAAACATAAATAAAACCATGGCCTCTGTGCTCAAGTTCAAAATCTAGTGAAGGAGTTGGACTGTGTGGAGTACACTGTGCTATACTTTAGGTGCTATAATGTAAGTGCTATAATTTAGGTTAATATTAGGTAGTATAGAGCCAGAGAAAAGATTTATAATATATGGGTAATATTTAGGGCATTGCTGGGAAAAAAGAATTCCTGGATGTGCAGCTTCTTCCTAGCAACACAACCACTCTATTCCACGGGAGAAAACATAAATCTGTGGTGGACAGCTTTATTTCTGACATACTCACTGGAATAGTTTATCTTTTATGTCACAAGGTGTAGAATAACATTTACAGATTATTATCACTTTCACAACTACGCTTGGGAATCACGTGACTCTGTGGAGAATGATCACAGCGCATGTTCAGATTACCTGTGGAGAAGGAAAGACACAGGCCCATCGTGCAGCCTACCAGAGGAGACGTGTTTGGGAATAGTTTGTAGAGCAAAACAATGATCTCTTGCATCCTATGAAATGTGTATTCATCTTACCGTGATCCACAACTCACTTCTTTATCCATCTGAGTTCAAACAAGACCAAACACTAGTGAATTACACATACCAATTTGAAGGCACTTAGCACCCTGAACAAGATCCTGAATGCCGAGGGTCTAATTTTGCTTCTGAAAGTTTTTTTTTTAAAATATATTTTATTGATTTTTTTACAGAGAGGAAGGGAGAGGAATAGAGAGTTAGAAACATCGATGAGAGAGAAACATCGATCTGCTGCCTCCTGCACACCCCCTACTGGGGATGTGCCCGCAACCAAGGTACATGCCTTTGACCGGAATCGAACCTGGGACCCTTCAGTCCGCAGGCTGATGCTCAATCCACTAAGCCAAACCAGTTAGGGCTGCTTCTGAAAGTTTTGAACAATCCTGAGAACTTGGGCATCTTCTGCATAACCTGATGCCCTCAAAGTAAAGGGAAGAACTCCTTACTGAGCCATAGGCGCATCTTTGGTTCCAGCTCCCACGTTCCATGTATATATGTAGCTGAAGACCCTCCCTCCCATTTATTGCCTTAGATTTCTCTTAGAAAAACAATTCCTACTGCTGGTAAGATTGATATTTCCTTGGCTTCTCAGCTGCCATTGTGCTCTGTGGCATCAAAATTGCTTTGATAATGTGATTCTTAATGTGGTCTCTGAAGGAATCCAATGATTCCATTTTTGTTTTTGCTTTCGCTTTTAATTCAGGTCATAGTAAGGATAAGTAGGAATGAGCTTTCTTTCATTGGGTGCTCTTGTAGGAACTAAACAGACTTAAACTTTAAAATAAAACTTTGCCAGTACTAAGAACTGCATGGCAGACAGGAATGAAGGAGGAGGAGGGTTCAAAGCATGGAGATCATCGCACCCAGTTTCTTAACACAACAGAATTATAGGTTCTCTTTTATGTGTGAATATATCACATGACCCTTCTCAAGAACTGCCTTGTGTCATCAAGGGAGGGAGGTCCTCATGGAAGATGAGGGAGAAGGGATCTAGTAATATTCATCAAGGAACAGAAACATAACATAAGTAACGACTTCAAAAAGGTATCAGGGTTATACTCTGGTTTTTCTTCAGATCGCATAAATCTTTCGCCTTTTACTAAAAAGATATTAGTGTTTATCCAATAAAATATTAAGGAACTATAGTGAGACCTCATAACTTATCCAAAGAAGCAAAACATTGAAAAACTATAAAAGGTTCTCAGTATTTGTTGATACTTCAACTTTATTTCTCTGATTACAGATATATAGCACAATCTTATCACAGAGGGGATGATTTCTTCATCTGCTCCCTATAGAATGCCAAGCACTGTTTGATGTTTTATAAATGTCTGATTCAATAGTCAGATCATCCCTATAAAGTAAGTAGGTATTATCTTCTATTATCCTCATTAGAAGATGTTGTGTTCGTTTACTAGGGCTGCCATAACAAAATACCACAGACAGAGTTGCTTTCTTCTAAGGCCCCTGTCCTTGGCTTGCAAACAGCCACCCTCCAGCGGCCTCTTCACCTGGTCATCCCTCCATACATGTGCACTCCTGGTGTCACTTAGTGTGTCTCAGTTTACTTTTCTTGTAAGAAAAGCAGTCATATTGAATTAATGGAGTGATATGATTAGACTGCATTATAGAAAACAACCCAGCAATAGTGAAGGAAATGGATTTCAGAAGGAGGAGTCTGATGTCAAGGAGACCAGTTAGGGAACTCTTATAGTTACCTAAGCAAGGTATTATAAGGGTCTGAATTAGGACAATGGATTATTTAGGTATTATTTCAAGTTCTTACCAGATACCTTCCCTCCCATTTATTACCTTAGAGTTGATGTACTAGGGACTCAGTAGTTATCATTGCTGACCATGTTGCTTCCCCCATTAAGCTACATTCTAGTTGGGGCACAGGGAGGAAAAAGACAATAAGCAAGAAAACAAAGATTACTAATCTCGAGTAGGTAAGAAGAGCATGCATTAGAGAGTAACTGACTAGAGAAGTAGGAGGCAGTGAGGGCTAGGTGGGGTGAGGGCTGGAGAGTTTGATTACTATAGACTAGGGATCAGAGTAGGCCTTGCTGAACAGGTAACATTTAAGCTGAGCCCTCAATAATAAGGAGCCAATCATGAGTAGGAGAGTGGGATCTTTGGAGTTTAGAAATATTTAGTAGGTAAAATCAGATGGGCTAAGATACTGACTAAGTAAGAGAGAAGGAGAAGTTAAAAACTGCCTAATTTTAAAGTTATATTTTAAGTTGGAATTGATCAACATAACTGGGCTTTTTTCAAGTTCTACCTTGCTTTATCTCACTTTTACTCCAATTCTCTATTAATTGAAGAACTTGATTACCTATTACACGTTTGAATATTGAAGCTATGTCTTCTGAAAATTTTACTATGTATTACCCTTTGATTTAATGCCACAAAGTTCTCATCTGAAATGTCTCCATATTTCTCTCTCAAATGAAACAATGGCCTATCAGGTTATCAAGTCCACCCTGGTATAGACCATGTAAAATATGATTTTAAAAGTCATGACCAAAGCCTTTGAATTGATGAATTTAAAAGAAAACTTTTGACAAGAAAATATCTGCTGATTTCATCCCAAATAAGTTAATAAAATTCCTAAGGGTTTGTTGAATGCAATTTTATGCTAAATATATTAAATATTTTGTTGGAGTGATAGATTTCTTTAGCAGTGTTGGAGACTGCATACCAAAAGCATTTAATTATGAATGCCATAATTTGCTCAATTGATGCTTCTCTTTTATCTGCAAACCGTAGATAATTTTCCCTAAATAAATTCAGCCATGAAAATAATATTTAAAACAGGAAAATGAATTTGCTTGATATCAACCAAACACTGCATAGTCATAATTAACTACCCCAGTGGCAAATAAACATCTCATAAATTCAAATTGCAAAGGTATTATCTGTTCATTGGAAGTTATTTTTCAAACAAGAATCAGAGGATTTGTTTTTATAAATAACTTGGGGATTTTATTTTTAATCTGAAGCCGATTTTAAAGTAATATTAAAATTCTACTCGTTTGTGTATTTTTAATACTTTTCAGCAAGCCATTACATAACAACCAACGACACCTGATTTTATGCACAATGAATTCGTAATGTGTATAAATTTCATTCTCCTCCCCAAGCTAGATTTTATTCCTAAGACAGAGCTTATTGTTTCAAAAGAAGTTTCCCAATGGAAAAGATAATTAAAATACAAAATATTTGGACATTTCAATATCTGTTCTTTTTGTCTTGAATGAATCCATGCATGCCCTTGACTCTCATAATTGTTGAAGTTTGCACTTCTAAACCAAGTTGAGGTTTTTTTTAAAATTTCTTTATTGATTAAGGCATTACATATGTTATCTTATCCCCGCATCATTCCCTGCCTCCATTTCCTCATCCCCCTGTTGTCTGTGTCCATTGGTTAGGCTTATACGCATGCATACAAGTCCTTTGGTTGGATCTCTCCCCCTTACCCCCACCCTCCCCTACCTTCTCTCAGAGGATTGATGGTTTGCAAGCCAAGTTGAGGTTGTTTTTTTTTAACTATCCCCATACCTATTGTTCAGCTTTATTGAGCTATACTGGGTTAGTCAATTTGAAAGAGAATACCAGGGAGGTGCTGGATGCTGATAGAAAGAGCTCCAACCTCAGAGTAAGAGAACCTGGGCTTGCATTCTACGCCCACTGATTACTTTGGTTAGATTCCTTAAACCCCTAAACATTATAACCTACCTTTGTAGCTACTCAGTTTTCCCATGACATCTGGACTTTCCTTTCTCTATGTCTTTGCCTACATTTTCTCTGCTTGCAACATCTGTCACTCATTTCTACATATCTAAGTCCTACCCATCCTCCAAGGCTCAATCTTTTTTCAGTGTTTATTCTTCCTCTGAAGCCCACTAAACTTCTTTAGTGGTGCACATGTTACAACATATTGCATGTTTCCTAACTATAATCTCCTCAACAGGGTGGACCTTATTTGATTAATTTTTGTTACTCCAGTGCCTTGGTATGATATATATATTTGTTGAAAGATTGGATGGATGGATGAATGAACAGCCAAAATAATCTTCATTTTCATTTTGATAAAATGAGTGAAAGAGTACCTACAGCCCAGATTGTCCTGAATATTACATTTAACTAGATATTGTAAATGAATACCCTATTTTTTCTATTTTGTAGAAAAAAAAATTCTACCAAAATGTAAGGTATTTGAATACTACCTTATGAGAAGAATTAAAGTAGAACTGACTGATCCTGACATAGGGAGAAAATAAATATTGGGGAGAAAATGTTCCTCTGTGTAATGAGGCGGGCTTCAGTGAGTATTCCTTTGATGGTAACTGTGGAAAAGTGCGCCGTATGGGAAATTCATAGTTTGGTCAGTTGTAAGCAGTTCCTTACCTCTGAATCATTCCTATCAAACTGGTGTGGACAGTAAGGGTTGACACTTGTCCTCCATAGATGCACATGTCCGAATGTCAGCAATTTGGAGATGGAGTTTTCTGTTTTAAATTTGCAGCTTCGAAGCCACAGAGTTCTTCATAGGTGACCTCAAACTGCCTATTTGCTGCAAATACTCTTGGATGATACTTTCTTTAAAGTGCTAGTGACGTTTTGAACGAATCCGTCAATGGTAATGGGAACAAAGGCAGATGAGCAGGAGAGTTTGGCATTAGTCAGACCATCTCCAAGCCTCTTATCAGGGTAATTACTCTGCCATCTAGCAAACATCGGGAATACAGCACCCAGTCTAGTGGCTAACGTGCAACAAATTATGCAACCAATATTTAGAACAAATGGAAGGTGGAAGTCAGGACTTGCATCATTTTAAGGATTCTAGACAGAATAACAGAAAATAAGCAAACGATTACAACAGATTAATGTGTTTCTCTAAATTACTAACCACATAACTCTGAACTTGGTTGCCATATAGAAAATAAATAATAAAACAGCCCACTGTGTGACAAATGATGAGATATGAAGAAACCCTCTGATTACTCTGCAGGCTAAGAAACCAGTATAGTATAGTCAGTAAGAGCACAAGCTATAAATTCAGACGGACCAGGCCTGAAAATTGGCAGTTTTACTGACTGGTTGTGTAAGTTGAACAAGTTATTCAACCTCTCCAGGTTTGCCTGTCATCTATAGAGAGAAATAATGATAGCACAGATCTCATAAGGTTTTCATAAGGCTTAACAATGTACTAGATATGAAGCACTTAATATAATTCTCGGTCCATAATAAAAATCGAGTAAGTATTAACCATCACTTTCTGCATGTGAGGGACCCTTACAAAGCAGATACTCTATTCATGTCTATTGTCTAGATAGTTTAAATCATGAAAGCTTCTGTTTCCTTGTCTGTACAATAGGAATAATAAAGCCACATCAGAGGAACATTTGGGAGATTAAATGAGATAGTACATTTGAAAGAGCACTAAAGAATTAGATGAAAAAGTAAGGTAATAAGAGGGATACAAAGGATTGGGGAGGGGGAAGCAAGAACGCATTTCTCTGGTTCATCTCAGTTTGTGTCATTTCAGAAATGACCAACAGCTATAAAATAAGGAGGAATAGACCTATATCAGCATGGCAAATTAATCATGTGTGACACCTAAATGCCAGTAATTCAAGAGTTTGTGCAAAATAAAAAGGAAAGTGAATAAGATAGAAGACATACGAGATACATGATTTCCCATATAAGAAGCAACAACTCACTAAGGTAGTAAAATGAAGAAGACTTAGAAAGTTCAGGGCAAGAATCAAAAACATCCATGGATGCAGTGAGGAGGTATTTTTGGATTCTACCAAGCGCCACAGAGAAGCCAGGGTCAGGTAACAGGCTCACTCCTGACTTACGCTTAGGGGACACATTGTCACAGTTAGTTCCTAATGAGGACGACCGTGACAGGTAAAGAACGAGGACACTGTCCTAGTTAACTCCTAGCTGCTAACCTCAGATACAGGGAAGAAACACTGGGACAGAGAGAAAACTCCCTCTTGCGACTGCTGTTAGTTCTGATCCTCTCCTAACTTGTGATCAGTAGATCATTGGTTCCCAGTTGTTATTCCAGAATCACATGGTGGGTTTGTTCAAACATAGCTGGTAGTCCTCACCCTCAGATGCTCTAGGGCAGAGCCTGGGAATGTGCATTTATAATAAGCTGCCTGGAGATGCTGATGCTGCTGGTCTAGGGACCACACTTTGAAAACCACTGCTCTAAGTTGCTCTGCTCTACACAACAGCCGCTATCACAGGAGATTATTTAAAATTAATAAAATCAAATGAAATTGGAAATTTAATTTTTGATTTGTACCAGCTACATCTCAAATGCATCATAGCCGTATGTGGCTACTAGCAGCTACCATATCGGATGGGGCACAGATAGAGAACATTTCTGTCATCACAGGAAATTCTGTCAGACAGCCCTGCTCTAGATTAAAAAATAAAACTTCAGTGAACAGGGCACCATGCACAACTTTAGGAGGCATGTTTGTGCTGTGGGAAAGAAGGCCCCTGGAACTGTGCAGGATGGCAGACCCGGCAGTTCACCTAAACTTCCCACCCTCCCGCTCCATGTACCCATCCATCTCTCTCTCCTTCTCTTTCTGGCTAGCAGCTACTGTATTGGACAGCATAGATATAAAACACTTTTTAGAACCTAAAGCTAGAAAGAAAGACTCCCTCAGTCTCTGATAGAACTCATCTCAATTCTCCAAAATAAACAAGACAAATCTTCCTCTGCAAGAGTGAGCAAGTAGCAAAATAACGAGATATATTAAATGACACCTCAAAACAAGAAGCTTATTTTGGCCCAGTCAGTGTGGCTCAGTGGTTGAGCATCAACCTATGAACCAGGAGGTCATGGTTCGATTCCAGGTCAGGGCACATGCCCGGGTTGCGGCTTTAATACCCAGAAGGGGGCATGCAGGAGGCAGTTGACCATGATTCTTTTTCACCATTGCCATTGATGTTTCTATCTCTCTCGCTGCTCCCTTCCTCTCTGAAATCAATAAAAATATTTTTTAAAAGAAGCTTATTCTGAAGAATCAAAACAATGCCATCTTATGAAATAAAATTACTCTTAAGAAAAAGGAGTTTTCTAAACTACTAACATCAAAACGGATCTAACAGTATTCAGCAGACTAATGCTGTGTGAAGGCAGAAGAAGCTGTTATTAAGAGTCAAAGTTATAGAATCATAAAGGCTTCAGCTGAATAATATTCATGTCAAATTCAAAACTATAATGGAGGTAAAAATGCATGCGTCATGAGAATCCCAAGTTAATGAAGTAAAAGATAACTCAACACAGTCAGTAGACAGAAGACATGTATAGAAGAAGAAAAATTATGAGATAAAACATAGAGGAAAACTCTAAGAAATCCAATATGCATAGGTTATAGAAATGTCAGAAGTAAGAGCATAACAGTTTTTAAAAGGCATCAATGAAAGGAAAAATTAAAGAAAAATTTCCTGAGCTAAAGTCTTGAAAAATAAATCACAGATGATTTGCTGAATATAGGCAAACTTTCTAAAATAAGCAAAGTTATACTTGAAAATTTGAAAATTTCATTAATTTCAAGGATAAGAAAAAGCCCCCTGTAAGGATCTAGATAGACATGACCAAGCCAAAACAAGTTACCTACAAAGGAATAAAACTTAATCTAATCTCAGACACTTCTCAACTCAAAGCACTCAGAAAACAGTGGAGAAGAGTCTAAGCATTTTTAGAGAAATGGGTTAGGAATCCAGATTCAAGAATTATGTGCCCAGCCAAGGTATGCAAGGTCGTAGGAAGTAAGTCATTATCAGATATGTATAGGAGAAAACAACCAACCCTTTTGAAAGAGTTGCTGAAAGATACACTTCAATTGATTAAGGGATGAATAATAAAAATCTCAAGAATGGGCAAGGAAAATATCAGTATAAATGATCATGGAGTGTAAAGTGAAACTTGTAATAAATAGAACATATTTTCAAATAGTTATTCTCAATATGGTTTTAAATGAATGTAAATGTTAACACTTTTGAAAAGAAAAATATAGTATAGACTTTATCTAAAACCCCAGGTTATTTTAATATAAATTGGGAAGGGCGGAAGAGTTTGGAGAAGCGAGATGAGTATACTAATTTTCTCATTTTAAGAATGCAAAATGGTTTAGCAGTCAAGAGCATCATTGCCTGGTTCATATGCTGCCCCACCAATTAGTGGCTGTGTAACCTTGGGGAGTCACTTAACATTTTCAGGATTCCCTATTACATGGGAATACCATAATACCCCAGAGTTGTGTGGGAGTGAAACCAGGTACTGCATGTAAATACTTAGCACCCATAAGCAATCAGTAAATATAAACTATTAACTTATAAAGAGAGAAATCAAAGATACTCTTGATAAAAGGAGGAAATCGATCTGAGGGTGAGTTTTGTAACATAAAAGTAATGAATAATAGAACACATACATACACCCTCCAAATCATTGTAAAAGACCAAAATGTACCCTAAAAAAAGAAATGATAAAATATATTAGTAATTTGAATATGTCAAAGATTAATACTCTAGAGCCATTCAAATAAACATGTTCTCATTGTTTAGGTGATATATAATTTTGAAAATTTTCAAAAATACATACAATCATTACATTTTTGTTGGAGGAATTTATAAGTGCAAAGAAAAAAGACAATAGCCCAGCCAGCATGGCTCAGTGGTTGAGTGTTGACCTATGAACCAGGAGATCATGGTTCAATTCCTGGTCAGGGCATATGCCCGGGTTTCGGCGTTAATCCGCTGTGTGGAGCTTGCAGGAGGCAACTGATCAATGATTCTCTCTCATCATTGATGTTTCGATCTCTCTTTCTTCCTCTCCCTTCCTCTCTGAAATCAATAAAAATATATTTTTAAATAAGAAAAAAGATATATATACACACACACACACACATATACATATACATAAATGTTAATAATCATTGCTAGGAACTATATTTCTCCTCCCTATTTTCACTAATATCTATAATGAACAGACATCATTTTTACAAACAGGGAAAATATTATTTTCTTTCTAAATAGCTTTACTATTAACCACTGTTAACATTTAAGTGAATATTACTCTAGAATTTTTCTTTATGTGCTAACTAGGGGCCCGGTGCACAAAATTCGTGCACTGGGTGTTGTGTGTGTGTGGGGGAGTGTCCCTCAGCCCAGCCTGCCCCCTCTCACATACTGGGAGCCCTCAGGCGTTGACCCCCATCACCCTCCGATCGCAGGGGCCCCCCATTTCCCTCCGATCACTGGCTCTGGCCCCCACCCAGGCCTGAGGCCTCTGGCCCAGGAATCATGCCTGGGCAGGGGACCCCCATCTCCCTCTGATCGTTTGCTCCACCCCCCGCCCAAGCCTGACGCCTCTGACCCAGGCTTCAGGCCTGGGCAAGGGGACCATCATATCCCCCCAATCCCCGGCTCCGCCCCCCACCCAGGCCTGATGCCTCGGCCAGAGGAGTTGACCCTCATCACCCTCCGATCACCAATCACCGGATCGGCCCCTTGACCAGGCCTGAGGCCTCCGGCAGAGGTGTCAGGCCTGGGCAGGGGACCCCCAGATCCCCGCGGTTGCAGGTTCCGCCCCTGCCCAGGCCTAACGCCTCTGGCCTAGGTGTCAGGCCCGGGCAGCGGGGACCCGCAGCTGCAGCGGCCCTGCGATCGTGGGCTTCGCTTTAGGCCCAATCACTGGCCAGGGCGGAAAAGGTGCCTGATCCTCCGATCATGGCTGGGGAGCAGGGCAAAGGCGGCCCCAGGGCCGCCTTTGCCCTGCCCCCCAGCTCTTAGCTCCCCCCTGGGTTTCCGATCACTGTCAGTGGCAGGGGGCTTCTTCCTGCTTTCCCTTTCGCCTCCCTGCATTGTGCCTACATATGCAAATTAACTGCCATCTTGTTGGCAGTTAATTTGCATATAGCCCTGATTAGCCAATGAAAAGGGTAGCGTCGTACGCCAATTACCATTTTTCTCTTTTATTAGTGTAGATGTTTATTCCATTCAAAGAATACGTATTGATTGCCTACTATGCTCCAGACTTTCTTCTAATCTCTGGATATAGCAGTAAAAAAAAACAACAAAAAACTCCACTTTCCTGGAATGTAGTTGGGGGAGAGAAAACAGCATTAACAGGTAAAATATACATTTTTTATATTGCTAGGTAGATGCTGAAAATATGAAGCAGGGGAGGGGGATAAGATTAGTGGTTGCCATTTTAAATAGGGTGATCTGTGGAGGGCTTATTGAGAAGATAATGAATTAAGGTCTCACTAATGACAGTAGTTAAAGGGAGTACTAGAGGGGGCAGCCATGTGACTTCTTAGGGGAAGACAGTCCCAGGAGAGGGAACCACAAGTACAGAGGTAGCCGTGCAGAAGAATGCCTGATGTACTGGAGAAATAGCCCGGAAGCAAGATGGCTCGCTCTAAGTAAAAAGGAGAGGTCTGGGAGCTTAAATTACAGAACTGGGGGAGAGTGTGCATAGGGCCCAGATCATGTACAGCCACATAGACAACTGTAAAAATATTAGATTCAACCTAGCGTGAATTGGGGTTCCAGTGGAGAGTTCTGAGCAGAGGGGTGATATCATTTGACTCAGTTTTACTAGGATTGCTCTGGCTACCACATTGAGAATCATATGAAAAGTTGCAAGGGTAGAAACTGGGAAACCAGTTAGGAGACTATTGCAGTGACCCAGAGGAAAGATAGTGGGAGAGAAACAGACAGGTTGTAGGTATATTTTAAAAAATAAAGCCACCAGGAGTCACTGCATGATTGGGTATGAGGTGTGAGATGACTCTAAGGCACCTGGATATGTGCTGGGAGCCGGTCCATCCTTGCTGTTTCAAGGGACCTGGCATATATGGCATACGGTTCTTAATATGTTTTCTCACCTTCTTGGCACTGTGTTTTAACCAAAGTCACCTCTCAGAGAAAGGTTGAATCCCCAGGTAGGGATTTTCCCCTGAAGTTAGGGAGGGAATAAAACCCTTCAACTAAGTGCCAGGCGGGTAATTAATCCCTTTAACTACGAACAATCTTGCTTAAACTACATAATCTTTTCTCCCTGGAATGGAGATAAGAAACGCCCTAACCTTTGTAATAGAGATTGATAGGATTGAATCAACTGGTATAAATACAGTTGTAACAAGACAGAAACACTCAGAACTTAGAACACAGAATTCAGAACACAGAACCTACACGGAGCCTGGAGACAGAAGAACTTCGCTGGAGAGAACATGGCAATAGATCCTGGACTGAACCTGACTACAGAAATTGGCTAGAGAACCTGGAAAGAACCTGGTTGGAGATCCTAACCAGAACTTCACTGGAGATCCTGGCTGGAGATCCTAGAACCTGGCGACCAAACTTGGCTGGAGATCCTGGCTAGGCTGTTGATCAACTGAACACTGTCTCCGTGTCCTTCCTTCTTCGCCGACTCCGTCCACACCTTTGGGGACCCCTGGACCCGCTGGGGCTGGACCCCGGCAGATATGCAAGTCTGGAGTTCAGGGGAGAAGTCAAATTGAAAACAGAAATGTGGGTGCTGTCATTGTTTAGGTGATATGATGAGCCCTGAGACTGAATGAACCCAGCAAGAGAATAAATGTAAACAGAGGAGGGGAGAGGTCCCACTTGCCACGCCTGGGGCATTTCAAAATGAGGCAGCGGGAAGGGGGGAGGAAGAGGGGGACTAGAGGAAGGAGCCAAGGAGAGTGGGAGGTAGGATGAGCACCAGAAGAGTGTGGTATCTTGGGAGCTCAATGAAAGTGTTTCATACAGGAGGGATAATTGTATAGCTGGCAGATCAAGTATATAGGGATTAAGCAATGTTTATGTCAGTAATGTGGAGATTTTGCTGACATTGATAAGGGACATTTCCGTGGAGGAATATGGGACAAGAAGCCCACTCAGAGTGGATTAAAGAGCCAGGAGATAAATGAGAACTAGCTCTTCTTCTGCAGAGGCGGAAGGAACTCTGCTGTCCACTTTCCTGTAAGTTACATTTTCTCTTTCTGTATTAGAGTTGTAGAAATTGCACTTTGATTGCCTTTCATTTTTACCTATCCATGGACAATGACATGATGCCCCCCCACCCCAACCTGAAAAATGCTGGGAGGCATTTTGCTCAATGAACATGCCATTTCCCCAACACTTAGCTAAAGTGGATCTCTCCTGCTTCCATAGCCCGGAGAAACCCAGACATACCCTTTGCTTAGGCTACCTGGCTTCTATTTCTGCAGTGTCTTCTTTAACCAGTCCAGGGATTATGTGAAAGATAGCAATAAGTGATGTATTTTCTAGGTCATTTTACATACATTAAAAGCACATCTTGTTCCTCTGTCTGGATCCGATGAAAACTAGCAGAGTTGAGCAGTACTAGAATCATCACCTCATCGTTGCCATGGCTATAGCACCGAACCCTTATAGGGGATTTTTATTTTACATGACATATTTCTTACCATAGCAACAGCATGTTGATTTAAAACATAACTCACCAGCTATAATTTATCTCTTACATTTCTGTATATTTTCTTGTTAATGGGATCATGCTTTTGATGACTCTCCTGTTCTTTTGAAATGAGACATCTCTTGGGATGCATGTGACAAAAATCTAGGCGACTCGTTGCTTAGAGGAATAGAAAATTTACAGGATACATCTGAATGCATTACATTCCCAGAGCTTTTATTGAGGATGTTTGGGTGACTTTGAGTTCACATTTAGGATAGATCTTTTGAAAATTGAATCACAGTGATTATGCATTTTAAAGTAATTAAACGTAATTTTCATCCTTTTTATATTGTAAAATTACTTTTCGTTTTTATACTCTTCAAATAAAACCACCCAGTGTTTTTTTTTCTTCAGGTACCAGCAGTGACCTTGGGGTATTTTGTGTTTGTTTGTTCCATTTCTCCAGAGCAGTTCTTCATTTCACTTTCCTAACCAGTTGGGAGAATATAAAAACGGAAAGTGTTTTAAAAATGTTAAAACCAAAGGACCAAAAACACTTGAAAACAATAGACTTGAGTTAAAGGGGTTCTTTCCTCTCTTCCCCCAATACAGAATCTTCTGTTTGGGAAAATACATGGGTACAGTGACCACACTATTACAAAGAAATACATTCTGGGAAGAGAAAAACAAAACCTCTTGGTTTCCAATGTAGTTACTCACTATAGGCCATTTATCGTCTGGCTCTAGGCTATGGGAACTACTCCTAGCACAGAACACTCTTTGAAATCCCTAGCTCCCTAGGGGGTCAGAGATAGATGAGAAACTGCCCCTATGAACTTGGCTTCTACACGGGGAACAAAGAAGCTAGTGGTTGAGGGTAACAGAGGAAAGGCGTGTGGGAAGGGTGAATGTCTCTTAGCTTCCTTTGCTTGCAACAGGAGCCCCTTTCAATGCGAAGCCCGTGCCAAGACAGATCAGGCACTCTCCCAAAAAGATACAATAATCTAGTAATACAGTCTGCCCAGGCAGTTCAGCAGCTGGAAACGAGGGAGCCTTGGGATTTGCTATAAACGGTGGGGAAATTGGCCCCTAGCCCCTCTCCTATGTTGAGCAAAGGGAGCAAGAGAAAAGATTATAAATGTGTGAAATCGGAGCCAAACAGCATGGTCTGTTCTGGTCCAGGAGCTGCCAGAACTCCAGCATCCTCTGGCTTCGGCGTTAAATGCTGAGTCTGGCAGAGTGTAGGGGCTAATAGAGCAGAAAACAACAGACTTCACCTGGATGCATTTTCTGAAAGACAGCTGCTGATCTTAAATTGTTTCGGGGAGGGAATTTCATTATTTGCTGCATCCAATGTCACACAGCATCCAAGCATAGCAAGGACCTTTGGGCTAATTGTCCAATCAGAAAAAATACCCCAAGGTCACTGCTGGTACCTGAAAAAGAACACACTGGGTGGTTTTCAAACTCCAGTCATACTCAGATAGGACAGCGCAGGGCAGGGTACAGCACGTTGGGCTGATGCCATAGAAAATTCTGTAGTGAGCCATAAGCACAAAGCCTTGGAATGGAACAGAAAAAAGCAGGCTTTGGACTGGCCACATTTGTGTCCTATACTGGCTCCCGTATCTACTAGTATTAGCTGTGTGATCCCTTTTCCTTTTGAAGGTCAGAATACAGTAGTCCCCCATGATTCACAGGGGATATGTTCCAAGACCACCAGTGGGTACCTAAAACCACACATAGTGCCAAACCCTACGTACTGTGTTGTCTTCTATACAAACATACCTATGATTGAGTTTAATTTATAAATTATGCAATTTCGCAGATAAATGATTCATTCTTACTCTAGATCTTAGCAACCTCAGCTTACGATTTTTTCCCCTTTCCTTATTAAGTCAAGAACATATACCTTTTTACTTAAAGGAAGCACTTTATGGCTTCCCTTTGGCATATGTCCAGCATCACTACTCTTGTGTTTTGGGGCCATCACTAAGTAATATAAGAGTAACTTCAGTACCAGCACTGAGCTACCCTGACAGTCAGTCTGATAACCAAGATGGAAGCTAAGAGATTAAAGGGTGGAGAGTTTATCAACATTGATAGGCTGGACAGTGGGGTGACCCACAACCTGGGTGGGATGGAATAGGGTGGCCCAAAATTTCATCAAGCGGCTCAGAGCAGTGCACAATTTACAACTTAAGAATTAATTTATTTCTGGAATTCTCCAGATCATGGAAAGTGAAACCACAGATAAAGGAGAGACTTATATGAGGATTAAATGTGATAGAATGGCATTGAACATAGAAGGCACACAATAAATGTTCCTTCTCTTTCTTCACCTAGTGTGGAATCTTAGCCTTTGCAATTTTTGAGGTAAAATCTTTTCCAGGGAGTTCGCATTTACTTGAATTAATTTTATGTATTTTAGAAACTTTCATTGATTTTTTACCTTGGGGAATTAAGGGAATATAAATTCTATATTCTATATTCTGTGACTAACATTATCTGATTGACTCTCACTTTTATATCAATGTGTAGGTGAGCTGGAAAGACATTCTTAATATTTGGATGTAAATGGACATACTACCTAGAGCTCATGAGCTCCATGACTATGAAAGCAAGGCAGATGAGTAGACTACAATAAATTCATATAATTTACATTATAAATGAAAAAAGTAGCACTTCTCCCAAATTTTTCTGATAATACTCAGCACTTCTTTAAAAGCCTGTTGAGACATGTTGACAGTATATGTTCTGAAAATTTAGCTCTTTCTTCTCTTTAGTTGATCTAGAATTTAAATACAAAATATACTCTATGGTTAATTTGCATATTATCTTTTTTCCTGAATATCATAATAGTTGGAATGCTTTAAAAATTACCAAGCCTCCATGAATTTTGTGTTCTTTATAAATATACATTTTAGAGGGATCTTATTTAAAAAGTATATGCTTTATTTGAGTCCACAGTAAGCATGTTCTTCATTTACATAATTCTCAAGATAATTTATTGATTTGTATATTGCATCATACATTACACAATACTACCATGCACATCAAACAACTCATTATTAACTCTACCTATTTAGTAGGGTACAAATCATTTAAAAAGTCATATTTAAAACTTTTGAGTCCTAATAAACTGGGTTTTTTTTAAAAAAATTGGAACCTTTATGAATGTATATTTGAACAATAAAAGTATTTTACTACACAGTATTACAGCAGATTGAGAGATCTTTATTCAGAAGAACAGTGGGGCAGTTCTCTGAGACATTGCCTGCTCTAACACTCTTGGTTCTCTAAGAAAGTGTGTTAGAAGACAAGTGAGTCAATGTTGCACCAAGTGCAGATGTCAGTAACAGCACTGCTAATGAGACACTGTACCTTGGTTAAGTGGGAAGGTTGGAAGGCTGCATCAAGACTATTCAGGGAAACTGAAGGTAAATATAAATCTTCTGTGGAAGAAACCTTCTCTGCTCAGATTGACAAGCTTCCATAGATTAAGATCAACTAATGGGGTAACAATAAATCATTTCTAATCACCTTGGAAAGCAAACCACTATAAGTATCAGCAAAACTAACAAAGGCATATATAGTCCCCAGTGACTATAGATATTGTTACGGAAAATAGAAAATAAAGTGTTTAAGGAGATAAAAAGATGAGTAAAAACAAGGACTGTCAGTAAGTAATAGGCACGTTTGAAAAAATAAATGCCATTTCCAGATGTGAAAGATATAATGCTTGAAATTAATTTTGAAGTTCTAAATAAACAGATGAACAGCATATTGGGCAGAGTTGAAAAGAGAATTGTGGCATTGAAAAATTAATTTGAAGAAATTATCTAACATATGGCACAGCGGGCCAAAGAGGCAAAAACTGTTGGAGACATGAAAGGTGTGGAGGGTGGAATAAGAAGGTTAATCCACATCTAATCAGAGATATGATGAAATCATAATGGATATGTAGGAGAGGAAATTCCCCATTCCTAATGAGCTCATGTTTTTCTATTTTATTCAATGAGTTATAATCCACTACAGTTATTTATTTTGTTCCTACAATTTAACCAATGGAGCCCATTCAAGCTGGCTACTCTAGCCTCATGACGTGCCTCACCATTCTTTGAGTTCTGCCTTGTTTTCTGGCACAAGGTGTTCCAGGCTCACCTTGCACTTGCCCCACCCTGGCCCTGATATCAGTCACTTCCCAATGGATCTCTGTTCCTTTTAGCGGAAAATATATTTAGAAACCAAAATCCGGGCTTTACTTATTGCTACTGGGGTGTTAATTTCCCAGGTCTTCTTAGGGGACAGAGTTAGGTCACACACACACACACACACACACACACACACACACACACACACACACACATAAAAGAGTAATATGCTAATTAGACCGGGAGACCTTCCGCAGACCTTCCAAATGTCCTTCCAGACAAAGCCAGGGGCTTGGCCAGCTTGCAAACCGCCCCCAAATGGCCCTCAGCCCCTCGCCCAGGCTGGCCATCCCCCCCAGCAGGGACCCTCACCCCGATGGGGGCATAGCCAGCCTGAAAACCACCCTCAGACCCTCACCCAGGCTGGCCACACCCCCCAGCGGGGACCCCCACCCCAATGGGGGCATGACCAGCCTGCAAACCACCCCAGCCCCTTGCCCAGGGTGGCACCCCCCCACAGTGGGGACCCCCACCTCAATGTGGGCGTGGCCAGCCTGCAAACTGCCCCAGGCCCCTGCCCAGGCTGGCCCTGCCCCCCAAGGGGACCCCCACCCTGATCCAGGACCCCCTTCAGGGCAGACCAGCTGGCCCCCACCCATGCACTAGGCCTCTAACTATACTAATAAAAGGGTAATATGCTAATTAGACTGGGAGACCTTCCGGACGTCCTTCTGGACAAAGCCATGGTGGCAGGGCTGAGGCAGAGGCAGTTAGGGGCGATCTGGCCAGGAGGGAAGGGCAGGTGGGGGTGATCAGGCCGGCAAGAAGTGGGTAGTTGGGGGCAAGCAGGCCAGCAGGGGGGGCAGTTGGGGGCGATCAGGCCAGCAAGGAGGAGCAGTTGGGGGTGAGAAGGCCAGTGAGGGAGCAGTTGGGGGTGAGCAGGCCGGCAGGCAGAATGGTTCAGGGCGATCAAGCAGGCAGGCAGTTGAGCGGTTAGGCGCCAGTGGTCCTGGATTGCGAGAGGGATGTCCAACTGCCAATTTAGGCCCTGTGGCATTTGGCCTAAACCGGCAGTCAGACATCCCCCAAGGGTCCCAGATTGGAGAGGGTGCAGGCCAGGCTGAGTGACACCCCCCGCCCATGCATGAATTTTGTGCACTGTGCCACTAGTATGTGTATAGATATAGATATAGATATAGATATATAGATATAGATATAGATATAGATACACACGCACGCGTAAATACATATTCATGTCTATCTCTATCTCTATCTCTATCTCTATCTCTATCTCTATCTCTATCTCTATCTTGATTATTTCCAATTCTAATCTAATATCATGAAGTTCACTCTATTTTTCTCCCTTCTCATATTTATAAAAATTCCTCTTCAGCAGTGAGAAATCTGGCTCCCCTGAACCTTAATGTAATTGCTTATTTGATCAACCCATATCCACGGCCACCTCCTTCCCACTCAGACATTCCTCACACTGACTAAGACTTGATGCCTTAGGCCAATTTATCTCTCTGTGTCAACATCCCACTCGTATCTTGAGACTCTGCACCTTCTGGCAGGCCATCCCTACACGTGGTCACCCTCCTTTCTCCTATTGGGCTCTGTCAACTCATGCCAAGCTACCCAAGGCAGGAACACTTTCCTGCTGTATATGAAACCTTCCTCACCCTGTTTGGGTTTTGACATCCCTGACTAGGCTGCGCCTCTGCAGGGATACCCTCTCGCCTTGCTCAGTTTCTGACTCCTTTTGCACTAGGCTACTCCCTGTTCTTGGATTCCCTCCTCACCCTTCCTGGGCCCTGACACTGGGCTCCTGCCCCCTTAATCCTGCTTGGTTCAAACATGAGTACTACCATTACCCTACTTGGGTGCTGGTACCCTACTCTGGGCCACTGCATACCCCCTTCTCCATGGAAGGTACAGCTGTCTGTCTCAGTCTTCTCTATCTAATGACATTAAGACTGAGCTGCTCATGGAGTGAAAGGGGAAGGGCAAAGAGAATGACCAGCTGCTTCTATTTTTATTTTAATTTAAATTCTTTATTGTTGCCCTAACCAGTTTGGCTCAGTGGATAGAGCGTCGGCCTATGGACTGAATGGTCCCAGGTTCGATTCCTGCCAAGGACAGGTACCTTGATTGTGGGCACATCCCCAGTAGGGGGTGTGCAGGAGGCAGCTGATCGATGTTTCTCTCTCAATTATCCCTTTCCCTTCCACTCTGTAAAAAATCAATAAAATATATATATATATATATATATATATATATATATAAATTCTTTATTGTTTAAAATATTACAGAAGTCTCCTTTTTTCCCCATTGACCTCTCCCTGACTGCCCCTTATCCTCCCCTCCACCCCAGTCTGTGTCCATTGGTTATGCTTATATGCATGCATACAAGTCCTTTGGTTGATCTTTTACCCCCTCACCCCATGCCTTCCCTCATAGGTTGGACAGTCTGTTCGATGCTTCTATGACTCTGGTTCTATTTTGTTCATCAGTTTATGTTGTTTATTATATTCTACAAAATGAGTGAGATCATGTGATATTTATCTTTCTCTGACTGGCTTATTTCACTTAGCATAATGTTCTCCAGTTCCACCCATGCTGTTGCAAATGGTAAGAATTCATTCTTTTTTACAGCAGCATAGTATTCCATTGTGTAGATGTACCACAGTTTTTTAATCCACTCATCTGCTGATGGGCACTTAGGCTGTTTCCAAATCTTAGCTATTATAAATTGTGCTGCTATGAACATAGGGGTGCATATATCCTTTCTGATTGGTGTTTCTGTTTTCTTGGGATATATTCCTAGAAGTGGGATTACTGGGTCTAATGGAAGTTCCATTTTTAATTTTTTGAGGAAACGCCATACTGTTTTCCACAGTAGCTGCACCAATCTGCATTCCCACCAGCAGTTCATGAGTGTTCCTTTTTCTCTGCATCCTCTCCAACACTTGTTTGTTGATTTGTTGATGATAACCATTCTGACAGGTGTGAGATGGTACCTCACTGTTGTTTTGCTTTGCATCTCTCAGATGATTAGTGACTTTGAGCATGTTTTCATATGTCTCTCGGCTTTCTGTATGTCCTCTTTCAAAAAGTGTCTGTTTAGGTCCTTTGCCCATTTTTTTTTATTGGATTGTTTATCTTCCTTTTGATAAATTGTATGAGTTCCCTATAAATTTTGGAGATTAAACTCTTAAAAGAGATCATTGGCAAATATGTTCTCACAAACCCACTGTTCTCAAAACTGCCTGGTACTGGCACAAAAACAAACATATAGACCACGGGTCCTCAAACTTTTAAAACAGGGGGCCAGTTCACTGTCCCTCAGACCGTTGGAGGGCTGGACTATAGTTTAAAAAAAAACTGTGAACAAATTCCTATGCACACTGCACATATCTTATTTTGAAGTAAAAAAACAAAACGGGAACAAATACAATATTTGTGTTTGCATATGGCCTGCAGGCCGTAGTTTGAGGACCCCTGATATAGACCAATGGAACAGAACAGAGAATCCAGACATCAACCCAAGCCATTATGCTCAATTAGTAGTTGACAAAGGAGGCAAGGGCATACAATGGAGTCAAGACAGTCTTTTTAATAAATGGTGTTGGGAAAATTGGACAGATACATGCAAAAAAAATGAAACTAGACCACCAACTTATACAATACACAAAAATAACTCAAAATGGATAAAGGGTTTAAACACAAGACAGGAAACCATAAAAATCCTAGGGGAAGCCTTAGGCAGCAAAACAGCAGACATTTGTCGTAGCAATATCTTACCGATACAGCTCCTAGGGCAATGGAAACTAAGGAGAAAATAAACAAATGGGACTACATAAAGATAAAAAGCTTCTGCACAGTGAAAGAAACCATCAACAAAACAAGAAAGACCAGATGCCTCTTTCCTGAGCTCTTCTACTTACATGTAGTTTAGACTGTTCTTCCAGAACTTTGACCATTTTTAAAATTTCTTTTATATAACTTTGAATTTTAGGTTACAGCTTTTGATTGCTTTGGGGCTACATTTCTGGTTTGTTTTCATTAGCTATTAGACATTCATTTCATTTCTTTCTCTTGCAATGTCTTTAAATAGGACTCCACCAAAAAAATTATTTTCTCCATATTTCATGAGAAGAGATGTCGTGGACTATCCAGAAGCGGTCTCCGTGGGAGAGCAGGCATGCATCTCACAGCTGTCCCCACTCCACAGCTCAAGGACTTTCTCCTTTGTTATTACTATGAGGTGTTAAGAAGTATGGGTACTTCTCTGCTTAATTCAGAAAGGCTTCCTGTCATTAACCTCAGCATTCTCCAGAGTTCCATGAACCTTGCCTTCCAAAGCAGTGCTCTCACAAGTGAACACTGTATTTTGCTATTATTACATTCAAGGTCCCCCACCTCTGGACCTCTGCCTTCCCTGCCACTCCCGCCTCCTCATTATAGGAAACATTTTACTCCCTGAGAGCTCTGGTGTTTTCACCCTGTTCAATTTGGATTCTGCTCCTGAAAGTTTTTCTTCAGTGTGAGTCTCTAGCCTGCCAAAGGCATGGATTTGTTGGATATTTCTGAGATCTTCAATAGCTTATGCTTTCTGTTGTCCTTTTCCAGGATTTTTTTTCAGGTTTTGCTGGTTGTTCTCAAGTATCCTGCTGAGTGCCAGGCCCTTTCCTTTTTGAAATCAATCTAATCGCAATTTCTGGGTCCTGTGGTTTGCAGGCTCCATAAAATTTTCTTTTCTTTTTACTATTGCAGCTCGCAACTGCTAGTCTAGTTCTGGACCCAGCCATCATCACGTGATTTGACTATGCCCACCCATTGTCCAGGACCATAGGGATTGATCCCTGCCTTATTGAGGATATACTTGCACTTGGCTTGTGGGGTTGTGCTGTTGCTGTTTGCTACCATGTGCTGCCATTTTATTCTTTTACATTCATATATATTGTTTTTATGAGGAGACAAGGGAAGATTAATTTCTTAAAATACTACATTATTGTCATATTCTGGCCATCAGAAATAGCAAGTGATCTTTTAAAAGTGTAAATCAGACCATGTAAATCTTACTCCTGCCTTTATCTCTGACCTCATCTTCATCCCTCCTATCCACCTGTGGTAGTTCATTTTATGTGTCAACTTCACTGGGCCATGGGGTGCCAAGATATTTGGTCAAACATTATTCTAGGTATTTCTATGAGGGTGCTTTTGGATGAGATTTAAGTGGGTAGACTGAGTAAATTCAGGTGACCTCCCTAATATGGGTGGGCCTCATCTAATCAGTTGAAGGCCTGAATACAACCAAAAGACTGGCCCCCACACTGATCAAGGGAGAACTCTTACTGCCTGACACTCTTTGAAGTAGTACATCAACCGTTTTCCTGCCTGGACTCAACCTGAAATATGGCTCTTCAGACTAGAACTGCATACACCATCAATTCTGGTTCTCAGGCCATTGGTTCCAGACTGCAACTACACTTCTCTCTCTCTCCTTTTCTCTGAAGACTGCTGGCTCATACACCACCCTCTTACCACTTTTTTTGTGGCTACACTGGCCTTCAGAATAGCCTCAGAGGATTTCCATACCTTCTTTCCTGGGCTGGCAATAGCAATTCCTATCTCATTACTTGCTTTATTCTCTGTATAGAACCTACCATCATCAGAAATTAGATTCTTTTGATTTGCCTGCACTTGTTTCCTTCATTGGAATATCATCACCCTGAGGTCAGGGCATTGTTCTGCCACTGCTGAAACACTGACACACAGGACAGTGCCTGGTACACAGAAGGCATTTATGCATATTTGTAAAATGAACTTAGAATTTCTATAATATCAATATCAGCACTAGAATCCCTGAAAATGAAGACATTTTTATTTTCTAAAGAGGAATGCAATGACCCAATACTCGGAAGGTATGGTCTATAATAGAAGAAGAAATAGCTTGTTTTCTATCATTTGTTTTTATCTTAACATGACATTTTCGGTTTTATTGTTATTCAGGTATTTGTATGGGTGATAAAGATCAGGGCAAAGATGGATAAAGGGAGACTGAACTGCTTACTACTGGGTACTTACTCTGACTTTTCTTTGAAATGCTAATGGTGCTTTGAATAACTATCAGATTGGAATTCACACATATTTAGTTCTGTACTTTGGCATGAAATAACCACTTATCAAGAGAGAAGTGTGAAATCAAATGAGACAAGTTATAAAAACAGTTTAATCTGTATACTTTTCCTCAGTTTCATCTAAAGAAATAGTAATAAAATGCAGATATTCTTTCCAAAATACAGTATACTTTTTAAAAATAGACAAGCAGAAACAAAGGAGTAAATCCATGTTTACCATGTCAAAAATACCACTCTGTATTGAGTGCCTGATACGATTAATTACTACAGCATTTCTTTGTAAAAATGAAACCCTGTAGGTTAAAAAAATTATTATTATAATAACATGAACACATGCTTAATGTGTTCTGTGCCACAGGCTTACTTCTATTCTTTCACTCAGTCTTCACAACACTGATAGATATTTGAAAAATGTATTAATACTTCTTTAAAAGTTGGAATACAGGCAGAATCAGTTATGTACTGCTATATATCAAACTGCCCCAAAACTTAATGGCTTAAAATGATAGCCATTTGGTTAGCTCATGATTCCGGCGGGGTTCTGGTTTGGGTCAGCTTCAACTGATCTTGGCTGGGCTCATGCATGCATTTGTGGTTCATAGGCTGGCTGGCCTGGGGCTGGTTAGTTCTGGATGGCCTCACTCGCATATTTGGAAGCATGTCCTGTAGTTTTGCAGTAAACATCTTTGCTGTAAGACAATTCGTGGTAAAAGATAAAAGAACAAACAATGAAAGAGGAGCATTAAAGGACACAATGAAACTTTTAAAAATTAATAACAAAATTTAACACTCTGCTGAGAAAAATGAAATTACATTGTCTTTGAAAGTTTTTGTTCATTATATTACACATTTTTCTTTCTTTTTCTTTTTGATTATGGATTTGTCTTCTCTTTTGGCTCTGCACTTTTTTTCTTTATCAAAAGATGTATCAGCCTTGGCCAGGTAGCTCAGTTGGTTAGAGAGTTGTCCCAATACGCCAAGGTTGCAGGTTTGATTCCTGGTCAGGGCACATACAAGAATCAACCCATGAATGCATAAATAAGTGGAACAAAATTGATGTTTCTCTCTCTCCTCCTCCCATCCCTCTCAAAGTCAATAAATTAAAAAAAATTAAAAGTGGTATCAGTTTCCAATTAAAGAATTGGTAATTAATGCTCTGGAAGACTTGTGAACTAGCTGCCTGTTTTATATTTGCCATATCTAGCTTTTGACAGGTGTGAGGGATGACTGTGCTCACCAAAGGATTTACAAAAACTGATATATTATCATTTTCTACTATGGTATGTTATCTAACTTTACCCATAGCTTTGCAATCTGGCTTTATACGTAGTTATTGTCATCCAGTATTTTAGGACTACCATGTCTACTCATCACAGTATAGACCATTATGAGGGCTAAAATTTATATAAGATGCAAATGGGAGTACTGAGAGAACTTCATCAATGGAGAATGAAACCAAACTGACAAAAAACATGAAGTTTCCCAAATGTAAACCAAACTGTCAGCCAGTTATTTTAACTTTTATGGCAAAATGGCCTTATGGCCAATGTTTGCAACAAAAATGTTTGCAGCAAACATACTTGTGGCAAAAATGTTTATGGCAAAACTACCTAGATCCAACTGGAATTTTGCTGACTATGGACCGAGGTAAGGGTGGGTGGCTGGGATATTAAGGTGCCTTTTTATTTGTTTTGTTTTGTTTGATGCTTTGACATCTTGGGACCTTGTTGACTCTGGAGGGGTGGCCTCTCCCAGGACTAGCAACTTCTCAAGGATAGAAAACTCACCTACATACATGCCTTTCATATGCAAACCAGGAAATCCAGAGCCATATCCCAACAGCACCCTTTCTCAGGTCCTCACAGGGAGCCACCATCCACCTGTCCTAGTCACACCAACACCACACACCAGACCACTAGTGACAGTGCCTATGCCCTAGGGTCAAAATAGCCAACACTAAAACTTCTTATGGTTTCCCAAAGGCACCACAATAAAGGCTCTTCCCACCTTTTCCTTCACCCATTCCGCCTCCTGCCCAATCCTGGTGCCTCTCTGGTGGCATGGCATCTCCCTCCTCTTGGGATTTGAGTATAACAATCTGTCTTTTCCAAGTGGCAACTCCTAGTCTGTAAGCCTCTTTATACTTGAAAAATAATAACACCTACAACTTCAGACAGCTGGGTCACGTATCATTTCCTCATCCAGCAGGCCAGCCTGGCCTTGCTCACACGCTGCAAGGTTCCAAGAGCAACAAGAGAACAAGGCCTACCATACAAGTGCTTTTCAAGGCTCTCTGAACGTTCCTATCACGTTTGCTGTTGTCTCACTGACCAAAGCAAGGCGCCTGGCCACACCCAGAGCCATGTGGGGGGAATGGCTGCAGGGAGCCAGGGCAGAGCGGGGGTCATAGCTGCAATCAGTCCATCAAACAGGTGTCTCAGGAGGTTTCAGATCAACTTCTCTTTGTCTTTGACAGTCATCCTTAGAGTTTG
Source organism: Myotis daubentonii (assembly GCF_963259705.1). Classification (NCBI taxonomy): domain Eukaryota; kingdom Metazoa; phylum Chordata; class Mammalia; order Chiroptera; family Vespertilionidae; genus Myotis; species Myotis daubentonii. Next base: position 17,133,279 of record NC_081841.1, read on the forward strand.
GCCACTGAAAGAAACAGATAATATTTGTAAAAATGTTACCAACTGTCATGATGCTAAGAAGTGTGATTCAAAAGCCTAATCTTATAAGCTGACTAAATTCTCTTTTACTTGAGGAAGTGACTGCTGGTGATGCGAGAACTTGGACAATATTAAGCATTTTGGGGTGGTGGTTAGAGTCATTTTTGTCAAAATGCAGAGGGGATTGTTACCTAATAATACTGACCACAGAAAACTTGAGTATTGTGCCCCTAACACTCTCTTTGTCATGAACATGGTCACAAACCTTTTGACTGAGATTTACAGCATCTTTTTCTTGCAGCAGGCTGATTCTTTTCAGGTTGCCATTCAAACGCAAACTATTGGGCCTTCCTCAGCAACTTTCAAAGTAACATTCTGAACTTCCTTTTCAAATTCCTCCTCCCCTTTACAATTATTCACCCATTATTGTCATCCCACACCAACTTGCTTACGTTGTAAAGTGCTATGGGGAACAGAATGCCAAGCTGTATTTCCTCCGAGCATCAGTTACTTCCATGAAGCAGGGGAAAAAAACCTTTCAGTCCATTTATCCCAAATTCCTGAAACAGTCATAAACAGGAGTAACCATATCCTTCCTCACAAAGAGTCTACTTGCTTGTCCTTGAACCTTGGATTTTTCTTTTATCTTAACAATGAAATATGTTCCAGGACAATTTGGTGTGGGAATCCAATAGACCTTAGTTCAAATCTTAGCTTAACATACTGGCAGGGGAAATTGCTGCAATTTAAGTTGTTTAAGTGTCCATTTTGACTTCTAGAACATGTATAGAATAGGTCTTATATAAACACTACCCTTTTAGAGAGTTCAGGGCTGCCTTGCCTCACCTCCCCCACGCACCCCCCCCCCCCCCCGCCCACACACACACACACTATTCTACTTTAAGAAGAGTCCTGAGGGGAGAACAAAATGGATTTTTTGACGAGGACATAGTGTTGCTACACTCTATAGGGACAGAGTTTTTGTGGGACGATGAAGTAATTATAATAGTACTGGGTGGGTGCAAATTGTTTCTCTTTTAGATTGTGATCTCTTGGACCCCTCTTCCTGTCACTCTTCTCTTCCATCTCAGGATACCCTTGTGATAGGTCTGGGAAAGGGGACATCTTCTGTTTGGAGAAGTCAAATAGGAACAAGGGTGAGGTCAGGGGACATGCTTCTGTCAATTCCGAGGGAGAGAACAGTATAGGGACCTGGGACCAAACTTCAATGAAGAAAATCAATTTGTCTCTACGTAGCATCCTCTAGGTAAATGTCTATTGTGGTTGCTGATTTGTGTAAATATGTGAATTCAGTATTCTGGCCATATCTCTTTCTATCAGAAAGTCATGATGTTTAGTAATCATTTCACAGGATTAATTTGAGCTTAAATGAGATGATGTCAATATAATCCCTCATTAAGTACCTAGCAAATAGATATACCTACTCACAATATTACTTGTTAATTTCTAAAAATGTAGGTGTTTGGGGTTTGTAATAATAACTAACTTCTTTAGAATGTGAGTCAGCATGTGAGCTTTGGATTTGTGATTATTATCTACCACATTGGCTATACAGTGTTTTATTCACAAGACTGGGTTATGGGCTTATTAATTTTGTAGCAAATATTTAGCTAAATAAATTAAAATGAACTGTCAAAAAAGTAAACTGACTTTCTTCGTTAAATTATTTGGCCAAGATTTTAACACCGTATCTTTAAAACACAAATTAGGTAATAAAAAAAAATATGGTATATTTTAAATTTCATAGAACATTTATGATTTAATCTTAGAAAAAATATAAAGTGATAAAAATTAGCAGTTTTCTTTGGTTTCTTGAATGCATTACATTTTTCAAAGACCTGAAGAAATTCAAAGGTAACTAATGTTATTTCAGAGAAGAAAGGAAAAGAGAGTTTTGTGTTAACAGCTCAATATCAGTTTCTTGTAAAAGAGTCTTTCCCTTTTTAGTGATAGAGATCACATTGTTGGCCTGTGTTAAGCTTGTACAAATCCTTTTTGTCTAAATTATATAATTTGTATAGAATCTTTCTTAATTTTATACTTAAAGTAACAATATTAGGATTATTTACTTTAAATTATGTTTAATAATACTTCTTTTCAAGTTTTGTTTCTGGGTTTATTTGCTGGGAGAAGGGCAGAGGGATGTCATTGTGCATGACCTTGATTTATATGCCTGATGTCCACCTGAACAGTGACTCATTTATTGCTGGGTTAGGATGTGGGTGTCTCATGTTAAGAAGACCCAATTTTGTTATTTAATATAAAACATACACCCTGGGGATAAGGGAGAGGGATATGCAATTACTCAGTTAATACCCAATTCATACTTTTGAAATACTCCCTAAGGTATATCAGGAAGATTTGGTGCACAGAAACAAACACACACACACACACACACACACACACACAGGCGCACATTTATTTTATAGGCAGTACAATAGAGTCATGGGTGTTTCATAAAATGGGGATATCATTGTGTAGCAATAAATCAAATGCCTGGATATAGCACAATTTCAAAAGGGCACTGCTGTTGTATCAGGGCTTTCAGGTTCTTTTATAAATATGCTAGTGGCCCGATGCATGAAATTTGTGCAACAGTAGGCCTTCCTTTCCCCAGCTGCCGGCACCGGCTTCCCTCTGGCACCTGGGACCCGGTCTTCCCTCCAGCCGCAGGCAGGCACCCAGGACCCAGGCTTTCCTCGCAGCCCTGGCTTCGTCCAGAAGGTCGTCTGGTCTAATTAGCATATTACACTTTTATTATTATAGATATCCTGACCTCTTTATTTTCTTTTGCAGATGACCTCTCTCAACAGGAGGACAGTGATCCCCCAAAGGAATATGATCCTGGGCAATTTGCAGGCCTTCTCCATGGATCCTCTCCAGCCTGCGAGTCTCCTGAAAACCCATTTCATCTCTACAGGAAAAGAGATGAACGTGAAGAAGGACAAGATGAAATCATTTTGGCCAAGAATCCTCTGTCTTTCAAGCAGTCTCCCATAGAAACTAACTCAGAACCTGTGGTAAAGAAAATTAAACCCAAGGTGGTCAGTAGAACAATTTTTCACAAAAAACCCAACCAAGTCGAAAACCATACCATTGTTGGTACAAGAACAAGTAGGAGTGGATCCCGGAATGGGGACCAATGGATTGTGAACACGGGGGGATTTGTGGAGAGAGCCTGCACCCTGGGGAGAATCAGGTCATTGCCAAAAGCCCTGATTGACATGCATTTATCAAAAAATGTGTCTAAGTCAGATTCTGATCTCATTGCCTACCCTTCAACTGAGAAACCATCGAGAGTTAACTGGAGCGAATCCTCCACTACTGAACACAGCTCGAAAGGGAATTCTGAAAGAACGCCATCCTTCACCTCAGAATGGGAAGAAGTAAGCCTTATTCTTCTTTATATGAAGCTTCGGGATCGAGGAAGGTTTTGGGGGGAGGATTTTCAGCTTTAAGTCTTTCAGAGGCAAGCAGAAAAAAAATTAACAATGCATACAGCTCTTAGTAGAAGGGAAAATTCTAGGGACAGCACATGATAATTTAAAAACAAATAGAGTTTCACACGTGTGGGGAAATCTATTGTTTCCATAGAAATTGATATCAAGCAGAAGTAATAACTAGCTATGAGGTGCAAGAGAATGTTCACATTATGTCTTCCCAAGCACTGCAGCTGACAAATTGAGAAAAATCTCCTTGTTTTTGCTGCCCTATATCATTTTGCTTACTTACTAAACTCTTTGTTAGCTTGTCTCCCTTCTTTAAAGAATCTTAGATATTCAGGGGATCTCCACATAATCTTACAAATTACTTAATATTTCCCTTTTACAACTATCAGAGTGACTTTAAAGAAAAAATGTGTTGAGGTCACGTATCAGCAATTTAAGCTCTACCTAAAGACAGTATTTAATTTCATAGAATTACTCAGAATGCAAGGGCCCTTGTAGGATTATGAAATATCATCCTTTGTCCCTAAAGAGGACTACATCATGAAATAAAAACATTTCTTGCTTTTTTCTTGAAATTCTTCAAAGATTGGACCACACACTCCTTTGACATTTTATTCAAACATGTCACATTTTGTCTCTCAAAAGACTGTGCCAGTTGGATTGGGCTTTGAAACACCATAGGTCACTATAATATTCTGAGAACTAGAAATTGGAATGGTTCTGATATTGACATTCTGAATTGAGCTGTTAGGGAAAAATCACTCAATCTCCTTGCATCTGTTTCAGGGTGAACAAAATGAGACATTGAAGTAATGCTTCTTGTCCCTTCTGAAACCTGCTGTCTGACCGGGGATGCTAAGATGACAAGGAGGGGGATTCAGCCATAGAGGGCTAAAGCTTTTTACAAAGTCATTTCTTCCTATATATTTCATACTACTAGATAGATAGTGTCTTTGAGTCTACCCTTTACTTATATTTATTAACGCTGTGAATAACATCTGAAATTCTTTTTGGAACGAGGCAGGATTAATTAACACTTAACTTACCTCTTAGAATGAAGTTGTTTCCATGCCTCAATTCTTGTGATTACATGCCACAAGTCAGCTTGTGGCTGGTCAGACCATTTAGTGAGGACCTGGTTCCAATGGCCGTGCCTACGAACTGAAACCCAACCGTCAGCAGTCAGAGGAGACACGTGCCCCGCCCTTCTAATTCTAAAGAATGCACAATTCCTAATGTCCTGACCCAGGTAGTTCCAAACAAAGTTCATTTTAGGAAATACAAAGAAAAGTTGATTTTCAAAGCTTAAGAAAGGGAAACATAATTTATGTTTTTAAAAGCAATTCACAAGATGTCTGTTTCCCTTTAAACCTTTGTCTGTCAGTCTCTTAATTGTGGTATTACAGTGGTAATAACATCAAGAATACACGGTGGAGCAAAAGTGGGATTATAGTTGTGTGAATGGAAAGTAATACCATAAGTAATAATACAAGAATAAACTCTGTACTCACCACGGTAAACCTACTTTTGCCCCACCCTGTATAAGCTTGTAGCATTTGAAAGTTATTTTAAAATGCAATGCTAAAGGTGAATGTAATCATTCACTTATATCCTTTTTGTTTCTTGCAGATTGACAAAATAATGAGTTCCATAGATGTTGGAATTAACAGTGAACTTGAAGAAATGAATGGTGAGGCCACAAGTAAGGAAATCTCTCCTGTATGTTATAAATGAATAAATGTGCACAGGACCTAGCTAGAAAATGATAGGAGTCTTTAGATAATTTTGGTTTATCATAACAACAGCAGCTATAAGTTATTTCCTTTTATCCATTTCAAACAACCACAACCTCTAAACAATATCAATTATAAGTATATTGATTTATCACACTGAGATATTTTTTCCCATGTGCTGTTTAACTATGCCAGTTAACAGTAATGGAGTTTCAATTTTAGGTAGAGCTAATTATGAAGCACTTCAAGGTGTTGTAGAATCTGATGACTTACTATACTACTGTTGCTCATTCAGTGAAATGTCCTGTTTTTCCTGGCCAAAATGATTAGCAACATGTAAGTTGTCAACTCCAGTATGGCAAGAACTCTGTGTTACTCATCTTCATGTATTCCAGAATATCTACCAGGGTGTCTCACTAATAGTCAGTTTTTCAATCTCTATTTAATCTGTTACCCGTATGAAATACTGTTCCCTTCCCTACAATTAAGGCTCAGAGTAAAGGCCATTTGAAACTTTCTTTGAAGATTTTTTGCTTAATACTGATGGATGGTGTCAATTACCGGATAGCTACACCTAAAAATGGCTGTAATAGTCCTACTAAAGAAACTACTATTCTGGAAAGAGTCAAAGGATCTGGCTCCAGCTCTACCCTGCCACTAAGTAGAGGTGTAACTGTAGATTAAATAGATCTATAGAATTTGGAGTTAAAGATAGGTGATTTCTAAGCTCCCAGAAAAACTCGTGTTGTTAGTGGTAATAGTTGATGTTTCTACAGAGATAATGCAATTAAGATTTGTGTAAGAGAACTCTGAATATATATCATTGAGTAAATACTGTAATTACGGGATTTTGTGGCCCTTTAACTAGTTACGAGGGCCCTTTAAACAGCATTCCAAGTGACTCTTAAGCACAGGTAAGTTGGAGAATGGTTCTCTTGTGAGGCACTGGGCCTGGGGGGATAAGCAGTGACATTGAAATCGGGTTACCCTCACTGGAGACCCCTGTAGGAGTATCTCACTCATGTCTCAGGTGTGGGATAAGTAAGAACTTAAATTATTCTGACATAATTGGTCTCCATGTCAATTAAGTGATAATTTTTAAAAAGCTTAAATAATTTTTTATGAAATGCTTATTCGTTTTAGATTTTGAAAACTGAAACATTATGGAAAAGCACCAGGATTGTGTGTATATGTTTAGTGACCCAAGTGCATTAGCTCTGTGACAGCATGTGTGGCCAGGTCTCTCACACAGAAATGCTGACAGAACTTAAAGACTTTTCTAAGTGTCCGTAGAACTGGTCTAGGAATGTATGTTGCCACACAGTTCTTTCAATCGTGCTTATAGAATAATTTCAAGTTAGCTGTAGGAATGCAGTGTCTTGGTCGATATAAAGGTAAGACTTTATTTTCTTAAACATAGTGAATTCTCTGACACTGAGACTGTCCAAGCAGAGCCCTGGTACTTTTCTGGCGGAAGACTTAAGTGCCATTGAACATTAATGTTCTAAAATTCTTCAAACACCATAATATTGTGAAAGAATGTTACAAACATGATTATAATGAAAATAAGGGTAAATGTTAAAAATGCCACTCAGGCAAAACTGCCTCTGTAGTGCATTTTAGCCATAAACAAATCCATTTTCCCTTAGTTCACCTCCTTCCACCTCTCACACTCCATCCTACCTGCTGCCTTTTTTTTTTTTTTTTTACTATTTACTACAGTGGTAATGATAATAGACACTCAGTCCCCAAGACCGAGTACTGTATGCACCTTAATTGTCACTTCTTAATTACACACTAATTATGCGACTGACCATAACAATTGGCATTCCAACTGGCCATGAGGCTGTTTGTGGGTTACAACCTTACTGGGCTGCAGGCTTTTGCCTCTGGAGGCTGGATAGCACTAGAGAAGTGATAGCCCCATGAAGGTGACCTTCCACAAGTATTGTATCAGGCATGAGTATGGTGGGAGAATCACATGGTGAAATTAAAAAGTCAGACTGACATGAATTCAAATCTCAGCCCTGCTGTTTACTAGCTCATGATTGTAGGCAACTCACTCAGTTTCCCCAAAGACAGAAATAGGGATATTGATATCGAGTAATGCTGGAGAGATGCAATGGAATATTTGTAGAGTCTGACACCTGTAGATATGTATTCTATTTCATCTCCCCCCTTACCCTACCAGGAGGGAGACATTGAATTTGATACTGTGGACACATCAAGATAAACACATATCAGTGTTTATCTTTCTTGAAGAGCTAATGATGGTAGCTAGTCTCATTGTCTTCACATTAAATTTGCTGTATTTCCTGAAATTGTAGTGTGTCAATTGTAATACAGCTGGTAGTAAGCCCATAGTCAATTGGTACCAAAGAAGAGTACTTACAAAAAGAGAGTTTAAAACTTCAGGGGACCCTCAAAAAGAAAAGAGAAAAATGTAGGATGTAGTGATTTAAGTGGTCTAAAGTATTTTTCTGAGGTCTGAGTATCCTCTTTTTGCCTGACAATGGGGAGGAGAGGCACAATGAAATTAACAACAGGTAAATTTGGAATGAGCAAGAGGAAATACCACTCTTGTCAGTGTCTAGAATTTTGCGTTGGAAGGCCACTGAGCCAAGCACTGTGCCTGGCTTTAACAGAGCTGCATAGTTTTATGAGCATGGATGGTATTTGTAAATAGAAGATGATGAATAAAATCATAAGCAATGGAAATACATGAAGAATCAAGGATCACTGTTTAATTGTCCATGCCTTTACCCATTTTGTTTCAGTGTTTTTGTTTGCCTGTCCCTCAACCTGCACATCTGCAATTTCAGGTATTTTATAAACACAATACTCATTGGACCAGGAAGGGATTTGAAACACTCTCATCTTCACTCCTGTTGACCAGTCTCTATGAATCATATAACTAATTCCATTCATAGAAACCACTTTCTTCTTTTTTAAAAAAATTCCTCAGCAATTAATAGTTTGAAACTTATCCAACAATCTCAACTGTCCAGTGCTAAGATAGAATAAAAGCAAATACAATTTGCTGCATTTACTTTCAGTCAGTCCCTTAGGGTTCTCACTCAGAGTAATACTAACTCAAGATTTCCACCAATATAATTTCTAGTTTCCCACTTGAAATCAGATTTACGTGCCCAACCAACCAGCATTGGCAGCAGGATTCAATTATATTGAACTAGTAGCCCGGTGCACAAAATTTGTGCACTCGGGGGGGGGGGGGCTCCCTCAGTTATTAAACATTTTACGGCAAAACACTGACCACATTGGTGGTAGTGGTGGTCTTGTCAGAATGTGTTATATTATCCAGATGAAAATCTATTTAAACAGATTTGATGTAGATATTTTCAAAGATGGAAGAATTGTCCCTGTCAACTATTTTAGTTGATTCATATCTTCACTAATTGTCATCATTGCAAAGTTTTCAGTCCCCATATGGGTTGCTGGATATAATAGGTCATGCGCTGTCCCTGTCCTTTGTAGCCTTTGTTACCTTAAGGACTCTTGTTTTCCATTTATATGTTTAAGTACCAACCTTACCGGCTTAGAAATGTCAGCTTTTAACACTGCTCTCTCTGTTCTGTATCCTTCCGATGAAAAGTGGAGTTGGGTTGCAACACAGGAGAGAAATTCAGAAGGGGAATATTGAAGTAATGACTACAGTAGGAGAAGAGGGAAACTGTTTCCCTGGCCACAGGCGCTGGCACCCTGGGCCACAGGGCTGGTAGCTTCTCCGGGTGGCTGCAGCCTGGGACCTCTGGCCGGTAGCTTGTCCATCTCCTGGGCTGCAGCCAGCCCCAGGCGCTGGTGCAAGGACCAAAGGTGGGCGGCTTCTTCTTCTGGGGATTTCTTCTTCTGTGCTTCCAGGGAGGGTAGTCAGTTAAGTGTCATGCAAAAATAGGCATCACCAATTACAGAAGCCGGGTGTGGGGCAGGGAAGCTGCAGCCGGGGAAGCTGTCTGAGGCTGCTTCCCTGCCCAGCACCTGGCTTCTGTGATCACCCCTGCACTGGGCTTCTGCGGTCACCGATTGCAGAAGCCAGGTGCGGGGCAGGGAAGCGCAGCTAGGGATGCTGGCAGCGGCTGCTTCCCTGACCCGTACTCAGCTTCTGCCGTCACAGATCGCAGAAGCCGGGTGCAGGTCAGGAAAGCTGCAGCCGGGGACTCTGGCGGCGGATGCTTCCCTGCCCCTGCATCTGGCTTCTGCATCGCTGTCTGTGTCCGCTTCCCTGCCCCACCCCCCAGGCTTCTCTGATCACCCACTGGTGGCAGGGCAAAGGTGGCCTCCAGGACTGACCTTTGCCCTGCTCCCTGGCTCTTGCCTGTGCCTGGGTTTCTGATCACTGTTTTCTATCCTTCCCCTTTCGCCTTCCATCATTGCGAGTATGCAAATTAGCCGCCATCTTTGTTGGCGGTTAACCGCCATCTTGGCTGGCAGTTAATTTGCATATTGCCCTGATTAGCCAATGGGAAGGGTAGCAGTCGTACGACAATTACCATGTTTCTCTTTTATTAGATAGGATACCTCATATGATGTAGCACATCCTATTTTGAGGTGATGCTGTGATGAGTTAGTACATTCTACAGAATCATGAAATCTCATGTATAGGATTTTTTTCAGAGAACAAGTCTTTAAGTTATGTGGACTTGGATTGAGACCCCAGCTTTGCTTTGTGATCTCTTTGATGTCAACTTCCTCACCAATAAATTCAGATTTTTTTATAATCATCATCAGAATGCTGCAAGATTAAATCACACAGTTGTACTACTGTAGCCTAAAATGTACCAAGTGATCAATAAATATAAATTCTCTTGCTTCTGATCCCAATATGCTTGGCCATCTTTCCAATTAGAGTGTACACCACAAAGGAAGATACTTGGGAAATCTTGCTTATCTTTTTGATCAGTGAGGATTGTAGTTAAGAGAGAACTGCTTATATTCTAAGTTGCTTTCATGTGGAGTCTTTTCTGAAGTTTTACTTCTTTTTTTAAAATATATTTTTATTGATTTCAGAAAGGATGGGAGAAGGAGAGATAGAAACATCAATGATGAGATAGAATCATTGATTGGCTGCCTCCTGCATGCCCTCCACTGAGGATCAAGCCCGCAACCCAGGCATGTGCCCTGACCAGGAATGGAACTGTGACTTCCTGGTTCATAGGTCAACACTCAACCACTGAGCAACATTAGCCTGGAAGCACTTTCAAGGTAGAAAATCTATTGAAAGTACTACTTCAGATTGTCACACCTTATTAGAGTCAGTTTGATGATCTTCTTGATGAGACTGAAGATCACTTAAGTAAAGAGGAGGCTATAATTGGCTCCAGAGCAATCAAATGCCCAGACTTTCCAATACAGGGGTGGCAGGTAATCTTAGAAACACTGTCCTTGAATAATGGGCTTGAATAATCTCTTGTTACACCAAACAAACTTCAGGTCTATGGACTGTATTAGAATGAACTCAAGTACATGAATGTGAAAAATAGTATTTAGTTCACAAGTACTTTTTTTTTAAGACTGGGATTTTTTTTTCTTATACTTAAGGTTAAATTGTATTCAAAGAGAAATATTCCCCAGTCTTATCTTTTAAAACCTACTTTTGTCAATACATGAATTCCATCTAACTTTTAATTATCAATGAAAGCAATTAAAATGAATTTATAAAGGATTTTACCATGGGCTACACTGTCTATATTGGGTAAAACATAATTCTTAAGCTGGAAAACACATAGCTCTAAAAACAGTAGCTAACATTAATCCCACAACCCGACTTTCTAAGCTTTTGCTCCTCTTCCTCCAAGAATCTGAGGGCCAGGTTAGAGTCCCTCATCCTCCATGAAGAGTTTCTAGGAACTGAGGAACTCTCTAAAGCAGTGGTTGGCAAACTCATTCATTAGTCAACAGAGCCAAATATCAACAGTACAACGATTGAAATTTCTTTTGAGAGTCAGATTTTTTAAACTTAAACTATATAGGTAGGTACATTGTTATTAACTTAATTAGGGTACTCCTAAGACTTAGGAAGAGCCACACTCAAGGGGCCAAAGAGCCGCATGTGGCTTGCGAGCCGCAGTTTGCCGACCACGGCTCTAAAGCATAGGCCATGTTCTGTCTTCTCATGGTCCAAGTCTCACCTTCTCCTTGGTCTGCAGGAATGGAGGGAGTTTACATGGGCTTTTCCCAAAGAAGGGCTGGTAAGGGCAGACCTCTCTCTCCAAGCTCTGGAAGCTGCTCCTCCCTCACGTCTTGGCTGCCTCCAGGCCTCTGAGTTTTGCCCATGGAGCTCTAGATCTGCCTCAGGAGGTACCTAGCCACCGGGGCAGCTGATAGCTGTCCTCCAGCTGGGACTGCTGATGGGACTGTCATTTCTCAAGCTTTAGGAGAATGCTTTTAAAGATGCATTTACAGTTTTCCAGAGTTGCTCTATTAGAGAAATGACAGAAGAAAGAAGCTAAAATGTATTGTATTCTTACTGTGTGTCAGATGCTGTGCAGTTTACTCCTGTGAACATTTTTGCATTCAATTCTCAAAATAACTCAGTGGGGTGTTATTATACCCACTTTATAGATGAAGAAAGGCTCACAAATTTAAGTTACTTGTCGAGTCAGCTGCTTCAAATGTAGTTTTTCTTCTTCCTGAAGTCCATACACCTTTTGATAAAATGTGCTGCCTACTCAGGATAATAGAAGCCAGCTCTTTGCCTCTTTCTCTTTAGTTCAAATCATAGGAACTAAGGGCAGACATCTGAGGGTGTTTAGATGTAGAACCAATAGCTTTCTTTTAGCAAAGCTCAACTACTGGTGTGGAAGGCTTTCACTCAGACCCCAAAGCACAGGCCACTTGGTCATATATTTAAATGAATCACAGCCCTGAATATCTTCTACCTCCCAAAGTGAATGCATAAATCCTAAGAAAGACCCAAGTTTCACTTATTTTTCAGAGGAAGAATGTTCCTTGCCTTCAGTAATATTCTTTTTTTCATGAACTGTTAAATTGCACATAAAAGCCTTTCTGTGAAATGCTTTGCAGCGGGCATAATTTATTTTGATCTTTACTTCTTTTTACAGCACTATTTTTAATAGAACCAACTGGGGGCGGTGGATAGTAGAATATGTTAGCACGCAAGCACACTATTTTGTCTAAATCACACTATTTTCTAGTGACTTAGTTATATTTTAGATAGATTAAATCTAAGAAATTCCTTAATAATAGAATAGAGATATAGAAATGTGAACTATAGTAATCATCAGGCTGGCATGAGTTAACTAATCTTCATTAAGAGATAATATTGAAGCAACCAAACAATTGTGTCCCTAGCAAAAGAGACACTAAAATTTATTTAACACCATCATTCCAAATACATCACCATTAAAAACTAAAATAACCTATGTAATATAGATTTTTTTTCATTAGAATATGGCTTAGATTCTCTGGTTTTAAAATTACCATATTCATATGTGAAATTAGGTTTCATTTAAGTTTGAAGTAGTTGAGTATCATTCTGTGGCCTAATATCAATAGTTATAACTTGGTACAGTTTTCAGTTTAACAAAATATTTAACCTTCTAGATGAGGCCTAGAGAAATAAGCACAGTCTTCTGCTTGTACTGGAACACTTCCCATTACATCTTTCATGTATGATCCACCAACACCTGCTTCCATATTTCCCATGATGATACACTTACTACTTTCACAGACAAAATATTTTATCACTGGGAAGCTCAAATTGTTAAGACACTTATTTTTTGAGACAAAATGTGTTACCTACACAGACATAGGTTTGAATACTCACTCTACCAATTACTAACAATGGGACCTTGGGGAATTTATTTCATCAACCCACACCTCACTTCTTCATACAAACAGCAGCTATAACAAATAATATCTACTGCCAGGGTCCAGCCCCAGCGGGCCAGGGGTTCCCAAAGGTGTGGACAGAGTCGGCGAAGAATGAAGGACACAGAGACAGTGTTCAGATGATCAGCATAGCTCTCTTTAGTCTCCATGGATCTTCCTGTGCCTGGCTGAGGCCACAGAGAAAGATCCAGAGGCAAGCTGAGCCATTATTTTATAGTCAGAGGTAAACAAGGTAGTGGTTACCATAGTTACACTGTTCTTGTGAGTTTCACTTGTTTTGGCAGCACTTCCTGCACCTCCCTCAGCCCATTAGCTTCCCAGATAAGATCTAGGGAGCTTACAAGGTCAAGCCTAATTATGCTAAGAGGACTGTGCCCTCCAAGCTGGGACTTGTTTGTGACTTTGCCAACAGATCAGTCCAAGGCTTAACCCTATAGCCACGCCCCACAATCTACCTCTCCCCAATATCATTGGGTAGATGTAATGAATTACTATATGAAAAAGTAGTTAGCTACATTCTTAGTACATAGTAGACCACAAGAGTTGACATCTCCCTTCTTTGATTTATTTTTTTCCTATCTATTCATTTTTCTCTTAAAAAAAAGTCCAACGAAACAAAAAATGGATAGTAGCTCATTATTTAAAATCTATCTATATAATAAAAGCCTCAGTGACCGTTACACGGAACTACTGAAATGACCAGATGCTATGATGCGCACTGACCACCAGGGGGCAGACGCTCAATGCAGGAGTTGCCCCCTGGTGGTCAGTGGGCTCCCACAGGGGGAGCGCCACTCAACCAGAAGCTAGGCTCATGGCTGGTGAGCACAGCTGCCACGGTGGGAGCCTCTCCCGACTCTGCGGCAGCACTACCGAGCTGTGGCAGCAGGAGCAGCGGGCTAGGATGAGCATGAGCGGCACACGCCTGCCCCCAATTTGGGCTCCTCCTTGGCCACCTGTCACTTGGTGCACTGCTAGATCCCTTTAGGGGTCTCAGACTGCAAGAGGGATGTCCGATTGCTGGCTTAGGTCCGACCCCAGTGTTGTTCTCCATAGAAGGCAGTCAGTCAGAACAACTCGGTGACTCAGGGAAGTGCAGGAAACTCAGGGTGAGCCTGCCCCCATGCTTGACTCACCAACTCGATGGTGTTCGCAGGACAGACCATGGTGCCCCAGGCCATGCACATGCAGCAGCTGCTAAAGCTCAAGCAGTAGTCCATGCAGCAGCAGAAGGCTATCCAGTCACAAGGGGTCTCGGACTGTGAGAGGGTGCAGGCCAGGCTGAGGGATCTGCTCCCCCAATGTACGAATTTCATGCACCAGGCCTCTAGTATATATGTGTGTGTGTGTGTGTGTGTGTGTGTGTGTGTGTGTGTGTGTGTGTATGCCTAAGCGACTGTTATGACCAGTTGACCCAAAGACCGGTCGACCAGTTGCTATGATGTACACTGATCACCAGGGGGAAGACGCTCAATGCAGAAGCTGCCCCCTGGTGGTCAGTGCACTCCCACAGCCAACCTCCCTCAGCCAGCTAGCCCCAATTGGCCCCAATCGGGACTGTGCGAGATGGCCCCTATCAGCCCCAATCGCCGGCTAGAGCAGGGATACCACCCATGCACAAATTCATGCACCGGGCCTCTACCAGGATATTTTTGATAGAGTATACCCCTTGCACATTCAACATAAAGTTAAAAACAGTTGCAAAGAGTGTTCTTTGTAGACACTTTAAAAATAGTTGAATAACTACTATGTAAATGTCAGTGCATTTTATAAGGGCCACCATTAATGATCTCATACCGGTAAGAGAGTAGGACCTAAAAATAATTGGGAATAATTTGAAATATAGATAGTAGAACCTCATTAGTTATGGATAATCACAATGATTGCTTTTAGATACAATTTTGTTTTCCCCAAATATAATGAAGAATTAAGTGATAAATATGGGTCACTTATCCATGAGAAAAACTATAGCTTGTACTGGTTGTACCTATGATACACTGTCCTGATAACAAAAGGCTTCTCATCTACTAATATTTTTGATACTCAAGTATAAACTTCTAGAGTTATATTGCTCATAGGAATGTTTCCTAAGGAAGCAACAGGACCAGAGCAAAAAATGTGTAGGTAAAGATGGCCATTTCAGCATTATGATCATTTAAAAAATAAAATCAAACCAAAAGGCCATTAATAGAAAATTTGTAAAATTAATTACTATAATTTCCTATGATGAAATGTCAACTATCTAATTTAAAATTACATGTATCTGCATTTATTTTCCTGGAAATATAGCCATAATATATTAACTAAGTGAAAAAGTAGATAAAGTAAATTATAATCCCATTTTTGAGTACACATACATAAAAAGATCTGGAAAGACAAATGCAAAAAGATTAACTGTGGATATCTCTAGATAAGATTATCATTGATTTTTACTTTATGCTCTCCTACATTTTCTGTAATTTTTATAGTGAGTATGTGCATTACTTTTATTTTCATTGTCCACAGAATTCAATAAAAAGTATATGCCCATTTAATAAATATATATTTATATAGAGACCTCTATACAAACACATATATGTAAACATTTGCATGTGAAACATAAAATGTTATAGCTCTCAGTGCTGATAATGAAAGGTTTTCCCAGTGAATACTGTGAATGAATACATGAGTAAATCTTTTTTTATCAGATTTGAGTTAAAATAAGTGTGTTTCAGTGGTTTTAGAAAAGAGATTCATTTGACTTGAATTACTTTTATAACTCTGCAAACACTATTTAAAAATAACTACACAATTTAAAAAATATCCATAACCCAATTCCTGATCAAAATGACACTTTCTTTTGTCCATGTTCTGGTCTGCATGCATAATCGAGTGACTTTATAGTCATTGTCTATGTGAACATTTAATTTCTATGCATTAATAATAATCTTATAGATAGAATTTCACAATCTTTATTTTGTGAAGATGTACAACTTCAAAAACTGCTATTTTATTACATTTTTTTCTTACCCTATTGCTTTATCCCTCCTGTGAATAGCCATTGTTAGCCTGGTATAAATACTTCTGCTCTTTTCTCCAATTTCATGTGAGCACAGATAGGAGGTGGATTATGGATGGATAGATAGATAGATGTTATATTTTAAAAGCATGAAATCACACTGTATACATTTCTCTCCAATTTGTCCTTCCCATTTAACAATGTGTCAAAGCTTC
The DNA here is from genome assembly GCF_963259705.1 of Myotis daubentonii. Classification (NCBI taxonomy): domain Eukaryota; kingdom Metazoa; phylum Chordata; class Mammalia; order Chiroptera; family Vespertilionidae; genus Myotis; species Myotis daubentonii. The sequence continues at coordinate 17,149,582 of NC_081841.1, forward strand.
ACCTGTTTTTATAATCAGTAAATAACCTATGAAACGAACTTGCACTGGTGAAGTTCACCCTCTGAGAAGAAAAGAACACTGACCTGGTTGCTCCTCTGACCTCTGTACTAACTTGCTGTGTGATGTGGGAAATATAGCTCACAATGAGCCTCAATTTGTTTATTTGAAGATGAAATGGTGATGCTAGATCCTCCCCAACTCCCTAATTCTATGACTCATACTTTTATCTTTCATTTAATGGGTTACACTTTGGCAGGAGGTCCTTCTTTAAAGCTTTCCACTTCTTAATTTCTTAAGGACAAGTGACCAATAAATCCCAGGGATGCGTAATTCAACCAGTTTCTTCTAGGAATGTTGCCAGATTCTCATTTTACAATGCTCTTTAGATATATTAATACAATAAGTGCATAATTTAATGGATATATGAATGTAAGATAAGTTCTTTGTTTTTATATGCAAACTTTCTCCTAAGCTGTCTTAATAAATCTTATCTTATGTTGATTTGTCAGAGACTTAAATGACTAACTGAAATCATGTGCACTTTAGTAATGTGAATGGAAATCAATGCAGAATTTCTGAAACAGTAGTCCCTCCCTTATCCACAGGAGAAACCTTCCAAGACCCCCAGTGGATGTCTAAAACCATTGATAGTACAGTATATAAATATACTATTATTTTCTATACAAACCTATGATAAATAATTATAGTACTATACTAAGAAAGCCATGAGAAGGTGGTCACTCCTTTCAGAGGATCCCTTGCTGAATGAAGTCTTTGTAGAGGCTGAGTGCTTTCTGGTGCAGCACGTTCGATCAATTGGAACACATTTTCTGTTCATGCCTTCCACCCACAAATTTAATGTCTTTTCTATGTTAACTAAGCACTTACCACACACTGTGACCATAACTTTTGCAGCTTGAGGGATAGTAGCAAAATGAGCAAGAATTTCTTTTTTCCTTCTTTACAATTTTGCAGACAGATTTGTTCTTATTTGATCTTGCAAACTCAGCATACAGTTATTTTTCTTTCCTTATTAAGTAGAGAATGTTTACCTTTCCGTAAAGGAAGCACTTTATTGTTTGGCATATCCAAATTGCCAACATCACTACTCTTGTGCTTTGAGGCCATTATTAATTAAAATAAAGGTTACTTGAACTCAATAGTTGATCTGATAACTGACAGTTACTGAGTGAGTAACAGCTTATACAGCATGGAGACACTGGATAAAGGGATGATTCACATCCTGGGTGGGATGAAGCAGGAGGACATGAGATTTCATCATGCTACTCAGAACAGTGTGCAATTTAAAATATATGAATTGTTTATTTCTGGAATTTTCCATTTAATATTTTTGGACCACAGGTAATTGAACTGCAGAAAGAGAAATCATGGATAAGGCAGTACTACTGTAGTATACTTTGTCACTGGACTCTTTCTGAGAATTTTTATGGCAGAAAAAAAGTAGTTAACATTTTAATAGTGTATTTTTTTATTAGGTTGCATGAACTAAGTGCTCACAATTGCCCAATTATTACTTACAGCCTTGGCTTGGCTAAACTGTAAGCAGGCATCTATACTTCCAAGGATTCCTGGATGCGTCTTGCCCCCAAATCTCACCAATGACTAAAGGGCAGACCGCCTCCCCTTTAACAGTTCATTTGGAATCAGAGAGAGATGTTTTACCACCTTGCTTTTGCTGTCTGCTCAGCTCCACCTGCTTGCTCCATTTCCCCTCAACATTCCTGCGAGTGCTGCTTACCCTCCTTATAAAAGAAACGCTTTTTTCTGTTTGATTTTGAGATGCCTGAAAATCCTGAGGGAGGCATGTGTTGGCCCTATTGTAGTCTGTTTAAGTCTTTCCTGGCCTAAACCTGGATTTGTTTTTATTCAACAATAACCCAAAATTTTTAGACCTCTTTTGGTCACCTCAACTTCTCAGGCAGTTCTCTTTTCCTCTTTTAGTACTAACCAGACCATAAAGAACATTTCCCCAGTGTTGTTCCTACTTACTGATTTTCTCTATGTTTTGAAAAATGTGTGCATGCTTATAGGTGTGTGTGTCGTGTGGATTATATTCCTACAATTACCAGAATGGTGGATGTGACATAATTATATGTGAGATATATACAGATTGATTTCGTGCATCAGGCCTCTGGTTTTTAAATAAAAGTGTATTATGCAATACCAAACACCTCATCACCTACTGTTGCTGACACATGAAATGCTTCTTAAGAGACACTGAACCTTTATTATAAAAATAAAGGAACAACTTCCTCTTTAAGGCTGAATAATATTCCATTGTATGGGTATAGCACATTTTCTTTATTCATTGATCCATCGATGGACATTTGTTTCTATATCTTGGCTATTGTGAATAATGCCGCATTGAACATAGGAGTGCAGATATCTCTTCGAGATCCTAATTTTAATTCTTTTGCATAAATATCCATATATGAAATGACTAGATAATATAGTAGTTCTGTTTTTAATTTTTTGAGGAACCTCTGTACTGTTTTCCATAGCAGCTACACCATTGTATATTCCCACCAACAGTATGTATGCAAGGGTTCCAATTTCTCTACATACTTGTCAACATTTGTTATCTTTTGTAATATGTGGAATAGCCATCCTAAAAGGTATGAGGTAATAAAGCTATTGTGGTTTCGGATTTGCCATTTCCCTGATGAAGAGTGACATGGAGCATCTTTTCATGTATCTGTTGCCCTGGAGGGCATTATGCTTAGTGAAATAAATAATCACAGAAGGACAAGAACTACATAATTCCATTGTATGATGGCTTAGTCTATTCAGGCTTCTCTACCAGAATGCCACAGAGTGGATATTAATAAAAAACAGTGATGTATTTATCGCAGTTCTTCAGGCTGGGCAGTCAAAAATCAAGGCACCAGCAGATTTGGTGTCTGATGAGGACTCACTTCCTAGTTCGTGGTCTTCCACTGTGTCCTCACATGGCAGAAGGGGACAAGGAACTTCTCTGGAGTGTTTTTTTTTTTTTTTTAAATTAGGGCACTAATCCCATTTATGACCTAATCATCTCCTAAAAGTTCCACCTCCAAAACCCATTATACCAGTGGATTAGATTTCAACAGATGAATATTGGAGGGTCACTAACATTCAGCCTATAGTATGTGAGGCATATAAAATAGTTATACTTTAGAAACAGAATAGAATGGTGGTTGCCAAGGGCTGGGAGGAGGGAAAAATGAAGAGTTGCTATTCAAGAGTACAAAATTTTGGTTATACCAGATGAATAAATTCCAGAGATCTGTAGTTACAATACTGTATTGTGCACTTAAAAATTCATTAAGAAGGGAGTATCTCATGCTAAGTGTTCTTACAACAATAAAAACAAAAACACAGAAACAAGGAATAAAGGAAACAAAATGGAACTCTATTACCCTGTGCATTCACAACAAAAATTTCTTCCATGTGAGCTTTTCAAGTATTTAAATAAACTATTTGTACATGGTATATTATTATTGTTTCAAAGGAGTAACTACTCATATTTTTACTAGAGTTACTTAGTGTGGGACTCTGTATATTTATACTCTGCCTATCTTCAAAAGAGGCTTGAGAAAACTTGTAATAAAAGGTATAATTACAGTAAAATAAACCCCCATTAAAATGGTATTAAAAGATATTGTCACCTGAGGCAGACCCTAAATGGAGCCCTAAGCACTCCAGGATCTGTAGGTTCTTGACTTTGCACAGGAAAGAATTCAAGAGCAAGTTCCAGTAAAACCAAAAGCAAGTTTTATTTAGGTTGAGAGAAAGAGGCGAGGCTGCAGGTTCCTGGAGACAGGATCTGGGTTTTGCCACCTGCTGCTCCCCTGGTTGCAAATCTCATAGGGCACCACTGTGAAAGAAGCAAAAGTACAGTTAAATCTTGATAGAATGGACTAATTCAGGCAAGGGGGTGTCCATTAAAGCGGAAAGTCCATTGTATAATAAAGTAGGTTTTCCAAACATGTAAGTTAAAAAATTGACAAATTAGTTAGTTTACCTGTTTTTACTTATATAGATACATTTGTGTAATTAAAATTGTGTATGAAAAGTTTAATTTCATAGGAAAGTGTTCTATATGTATTATTGTCATTTTACATTTATACTGAATAGGTCCAGTAAATGTGTGCATTCACCAGTCACCCTAGTAAACAAATGCGTGTGGCTGGGGCATGTCTTAGCGCACATTGGGACATTGGCCAGCAAGTGTTAAAACTGCTGCAGAAAGTCATGCCACTTGACAGTAGACCAATTACCACTCATGATTCAGTATGATCATGTGCTAGTCTTATGCTGAACACATTATTTAGGAGTAGTGTCTCTTGCATTTAAATATGTAGACTATAGTTGTAGATATATATTTATTTATGTCAATGAAATTACTAAAGTTGTTTTTAACATATCGCCTATTTGCTAAAATTTGTTAAAAATAGCAGTGAATTTGCCCTAACCAGTTTGGCTCAGTGGATAGAGCATTGGCCTGTGGACTCAAGGGTCCCAGGTTCCATTCTGGTCAAGGGCATGTACCTTGGTTGCGGGCACATCCCCAGTGGGGAGTGTGCAGGTGGCAGCTGATTGATGTTTCTCTCTCATTGATGTTTCTAACTCTCTATCCCTCTCCCTTCCTCTCTGTAAAAAATCTATAAAATATATTTTAGGGAAAAAAAAGAAATAACAGTGAATTAATTTTTTTAAAAAATAGCCCCTTAATGTAATTATAAGCAAATCTTGGTTAAAAGCATTTAAAAATGAACAGGATGTTAATTTTCACACATGACATACAGACCAGAAACTTTGTCCGTTAAATCCAAAGTCCATTAAATTGAGGTCCACAAAATCGAGGGTTTACTGTACACATCAGAGTGGGTGTGGGCGAACTCGCAACTGAGTTGCTTTCCATGCTGCAGTTTTGGGATTTTATGCGTTTTCAAGGGTGAGTTATTCCTAAACTTTGTGGTGCCAGATTCTGTCTCTACCCTCTGGTTGGGAAGTGGTCTTGTTCCTAATATGGTCTGTTCCTGAGTGTTATAGAGTTCATACTCCTTGGTGCCCCTTCTACTTACGACATCAATTTTCACTAATGATGGTATATGAGCTTTGGGGGTCATTTTTCAGTCAATTTTTCCTCTATCTTGGGTTGACTGACTGGTTTTAGTCAATTCTTGTTGTTGACCTCTGTGACCACTGTAGGGGTTTCTGCCATAAATTATTTCCCTTTGATCATGCGTGGAGGTGCAACTCTGGTGAGAGGACCTTGTGGTGTATCCATCTGTGGTATCTGTTCCTACTTCCTCATTTCACTTTCTGGGAGCTTTCCCTAATTTTTCTCTATCCTGCCTCCATATGGAACAGATCGTTTAAAAGAGAAAATAATTAAAAGGGACAAAAAGGAAAATATTCCAGAAAAACCTGAACTAAGGAAAATGACTGCAACTGAGCATATGACTTGGCTCTGAGCTTCCTGGCAACCAGGTCAGAAGTGTGCTACAGAACCATCTCAGGGAACTATTATCAAGGCAGGCAGAGAAAGGAACTCTCCCCAGGCTTGAAATGCCAGAAGGACTTTTCCTCATGGGCTGTTTTATAAAAGATATCTATAATAATAAAAGTGTAATATGCTAATTAGACCGGACAGCCGAACGACCTTCCGGACATCCTTCCAGGCGAAACTGGGGCTGTGAGGGCCAAGCCCCTGGCACGAATTTTGGGCATCAGGCCTCTAGTATAACTAGATTAGGAGCAGCACTTTCATTAGAATGCAGGAGAAAGGGGGAGTATTCTCTCTCTCTATATACTGAGCCAGGTGTACAATGATAAGGTAGTGCCTCTCTAAGGACCTTCCTATCTGTGACTTCTAGCTTTCGCCATGACATAAACAAAACTGCCTCTAAAGGATCAGTGTTTTTGTTCCTTACTTTCAAAAAAGGCCCTCTTTACTTAACCTGTTCTGTGTGTCAGTGATTCGAGTACCATCATTTCAGGGGTACTTAATGAAATTTCATATGACAGTGAGATTGGGGTGTTACACCGCATCCGAAAATGTAAATTAGAGTACCAGTTCCATCTCTTACTTGCTGAGTAACCTTGAATGAGTTACTTCATCATTCTGAGCTTTCATCTCCGTATTCTTTAAAATGAGAATAATAATACATTTCTTCTTGTTATAATTAAATGAGATAATTTATATGAAAGCACTTGTAACCGGGAATGGCCTGTCAGTGATTATGATGTTGCCTTCCCAGAAAGCTCTTTACTTTTACATTAGAGGTCATTGTGTTCGTTTTTCTCTCAGGCAATTGAATGCAGTTTATAAGCACTCAGTGATGTAGTTGCTTTATATTCATACATAGACCCTCTGGAAATTCTCTAAAAATAATTTTTGTTTAAATTAGGCTTTTCTCCTTGAAGTAGTGATCATTGAATCAGGTTTTCTACTTCATTTCTCTATATTAAAGAAAAGTTTGTTTACTTTAAGAATATAATGAATAAAGTAATTTCCATACCAATGAAAACAGTAAAATGTGTGACTACAGTATAATTGTTATTCAACCTACAATCAAACTCTCTTAAAAAAATTTGATAAAGTAGGTGGTAAATTATTTTAAAAACTAGAGGCCCAGTGCATGAAATTCTTGCGGGGGGGGGGGGGGGGTGCCTCAGCCTGGCCTGCACCCTCTCCAATCTGGGACCCCTCAGGGGATGTCCAACTGCCGGTTTAGGCCCGATCCCATGGGCCTAAACCAGCAGTTGGACATCCCTCTCACAATCCGGGACTGCTGGCTCCTAGGTGCTTGCCGCCTGCGTCCCTGATTGCCCCTAACTGCTTCTGCCTGCTAGCCTGATCACCCCCTAACTGCTCCCCTGCCAGCCTGATTGACACCTAACTGCTCCCCTGCCAGCCTGATCACCCACAACTGCCCTCCCCTGCCAGCCTGATCGCCCCCAACTGCCCTCCCCTGCCGGGGCCTGATGGCCCTCAACTGCCCTCCCCTGCTGGGGCCTCATGGCTCCCAGCTGCCCTCCCCTGCCAGCCTGATTGCCCACAACTGCCCTTCCCTGCCGGCCTGATCGCCCACAACTGCCCTCCCCTGCCGCAACCTGCCTCCTCCGCACGAGGCGGCGGAGATGCCGGGACCAGTTTCCTCTACACCATGCAGAACTGCGAGACCCCCAGGCCTCACTTCATTGAGCAGCCACTGGGCACCGCCTCCACTGTGCGTGCAGCCATCTTGTGATGGCCATCTTGTATGACATTAGGGTGTGATTCATGAGGGCATTAAGCCACCGAGATGATGATGCCAACAACTGAGTACATAGTATGGAGCTTAGAGACCTGAAGGCAGATGTGCTGCTGTCTCAGTCATCTGGACCCAAGGAAAACTCACAACCTAGACTTTAGAAGCCGTAGAAAAAAAGGAAAGCAGTATCTGTGAGAGATAATGACTATTATCTATTGAAAAATGCTGTTAGACAAAGAAAATGTAAGCATTAATGAAGAATTAGCAATTTTAAGAAGATTTCCTTAACTCTTGAGAGTACTCCAGATTTTGGATTTCCGGAGTTGAATGTCTTCATACCCACAATCAGTGCTACACACATCACCCACGTCTTCAGAGAAAGATACAGTGCCTGTGTTCCATTTGGGAAGATATTATTGTTCCCGATGACTACTAAATTGCCCCCACATCCTTTAATTCATTAATATACCATGTGGTCCTCACTGATCTGAGATACATGTTTATTATATACTTGACTAGAGGCCCGGTGCACAAAAATTTGTGCACTCAGGGGGAAGGGGGAGAGGTCCCTCAGCCTGGCCTGTGCCCTCTCGCAGTCTGGGACCCCTTGGGAGATAACAACCTGGCTTAGGCCCACTCCCAGGTGGCAGAGGGCAGGCCCAATCCCTAGGTGCAGCCCCTGGTCGGGCTCAGAGCAGGGCCAATTGGGGAGTTGGGGCACCACCCCCTATCATGCACAGAGCAGGGCAGATTGGGAGGTTGCGATGCCACCCCGAGTCACGCTCAGGGTAGGGCCGATTGGGGGGTTGGGGCACCGCCCCCTGTCACACTCAAGGCAGGGTCGATGGGGAGGTTGCGGCGCCACCCCCTGTCACACACAGAGCAGGGCCAATCCGGGGGTTGGGGCACTGCCCCCTGTCACGCACAGAGCAGGGCCCATCAGGGGGTTGAGGAGCTCCCCCCTGTCACTCAGAGAGTAGGGCCAATAGGGGAGTTGGGGCACCGCCCCCTGTCACACACAGAGAAGGGCGGATCAGGGGGTTGGGGCACCACCCTCTATCACCCACAGAGCAGGGCCGATCAGGGGGTTGGGACTCCGCCACTCTCACACTCAGGGCAGGGCCGATGGGGAGGTTATAGCTCTACCCCGTCACACACAGAGCAGGGCCTGTTTGGGGGTGGGGGGGTTGGGGCACCGCACCCTGTCACACTCAGAGCCGCAGGGTGATCAGAGGTTGGGGAGTTCCCCCCTATCAGGCACAGAGCAGGGCTGATCAGGAGGTTGGGGCGCCTTCCCCTGTCATACACAGAGCAGGGCGGATGGGGAGTTTGTGGCCCCACCCCCTGTCACACACAGAGCCGCAGGGCGATCAGGGGGTTTGGGCGCTGCCCCCTGTCACTCTGATCCCTGTGCCGGGAGGCCTCTCGGATCCGCTGATCCCGGTGCTGGGAGGCATATTACCCTTTTACTATATAAGTTAGAGGCCTGGTGCATGGGTGGGGCCGGCTGGTTTGCCCTGAAGGGTGTCCTGGATCAGGGTGGGGGTCCCCACTGGGGTGCCTGGCCAGCCTGGGTGAGGGACTGAGGGCTGTTTGCAGCTGGTCACACACCCTTCAGGGTGGGGGTCCCCACTGGGGTGCCTGGCCAGTCTGGGTGAGGGGCTGAGGGCTGTTTTCAGGCTGGTGGGTGACGGAAGCTCCCAACCGCTCCTTTTTTTCTTTTTTCTTTTTAATTCTGGGCCAGCTTTAGCTCTGAAGCTCCAGCTCTTAGGCCTCTGCTGGTAAAAGTAGATAATCGAAACAATGTATAACTCCAGCTCTGAGATTCCAGCTCTCTGAAAGCTGGTTTCTGGGTGTGGTTTTTTTTGTTAAAATGTTTCAAACTGCCGGCTCAGAGGCCTGCAGCCGCAGGCGGGGAACGTTGGAGTCCTCTGTCACTGAAGCAAGCAAGTCTCATGTTAGTTTCAAGCTGCCTGGCTGCGGGCTGCCATCTTGGCTGACAGTTAATTTGCATATCTCGCTGATTAGCCAATGAAAAGGGTAGCAGTTGTACGCCAATTACCATGTTTCCCTTTTATTAGTGTAGATGTCCAATGATATTTTGTTTTTACTCACTTTCTATTATGTTCCCCTTATGTGTCTGTATCTTTTCCACATGTCAGCACTACATTGTTTTAATTATTTACACTTTATAATATGTCTTAATATCCATCTTCAGAGTTCATGTTTCTTACCCAGTAAGTTCCTATTTTAATACTTGAAAAAAAATGTTTGAACACCAGCCACTACCACTCTGGTTCATCAAGGTTCAGAGATGCCTAATTTATTATTGTAGGGCATATAAATGACCCCAGTGCTGCAGACTCAGCCATTAGCCAGATTGTTCTTCCTAGATGACAGCTATGCTTGAAGACTGGCTTCTTAGAGAGAGGCTTTATGAGTAAGTGGATGGTCCTTGCACATTCCTGGAGCCTTTAGTGACTGAATTGCTGGTTTTCACATGGAACTGTATGGAACGGTGGCAACCCCTGGAGAGCTGAGTTCACTGTCATTGTGAGAGCAATCTATTTGCCTATTTTTTCACAAGGTCTGTAACTTTGAGCCTTTTTCCAGTCTTCTCAAAGCCCAGCCAACTTCTAAGAAATTAACATATATTGTAACTTCTTGGTAATGGCTATAGTTGATCTTCTGCTTGAATCTGAGCCACACTCAGCCCTCCCTATGGTTCCCTTCTTTCCCACTCCTTTGCTCCAAAGCATAATCTTGTTGGTTGGTTTTGTTTGTTTGTTGCAGATAGCTGGGAGAGAGAGAAGAAGTGTCTTCTTTTATTCTTCATTTCCATTTTTATATCATCATCATTCCTTATGCCTAGAAACATTTGTTTCACAGTTGTATTCTACCTGCTGATTGTAATGTCAAAGAAAAATTGCACTAGGTGCAGCTAAAGAGTCAAGAGAGACTTATTCAAGACTATTGTACTAGAGAGAGATTGACCTCAACTCTCTTGAAACAAAGGTGGGAGAGATTTTAAGTGCTGGCATGAGCTAGTGGAAAAGTACTGAAGGACAGTTATGGGGGAAGATTGGTCAATGTAATTAGACCATCTGTGTGGACTAATTGATGTTTATTGAAATTAGACTCCTACCCTCCTACAGAGCCTTGAGAGATGGGGGAAGTATCTTGTTTGATTGCTACATTTCGAAAGGATGGCTTCCAAGTCCTTGGGAAAGACATTCCTGGATTGTAAAACCAGCAAGAGACTAGGAGATTTGCATGTCAGAAAGGCAGAGAAAGAATTTACAATTGTAAGTTTTCTAAAGCAAATGCTCTAAGAAAAGAAAAGTGAAGAAGAAAATGGTCTAAAGTTCAGTCAAACTAAGGGAAACATTAGCCCACAGTGAATCTATTCACTGGTAACTCTTTCTGTACCTCATCCATGAACTCATTCTGCCTTAATTACCAGATCTCTAATGCGGATTCTCTTCCTTGAGAGAATCAGCTGATCTCTCAGGACATTTCCATGTGGTGTGCTATATTCCTCAACCAAGCTGAGTTAGAGGAGTCATACTACCAAGTACAATGGTTTCATGTGATTTTGTGTTTCTGAGCATTTGCATACATAGGTGAGAAAATGCCTGTGAGGTACAGGCACCTACAGAACCTTTCACATACTACGGTCTTTTGTACCAGGTTTCACAGGACTCGCACTAACTCTTAATTATAAGAGAAATAATTAACTTTTCAAGAAGGCACTTACTATGAGCCAGGCACTGTTCTAAGCACCTTTCTTATATTAATTCATGTATTCCTCACAAATACTCTGTGAGATCATTATTTCCCCACTTTACAGACAATAAAACAAAGGAACAGAGAGAATAAGGTCATTTACACAGAAGCAATGGGGTATAAACCCAGTCTGACTCCGGAACCCAAGATCTTAACTTCTATGTTAAAATGTCTTGCCAGAGGGCTGGGACAGTATTTTATTAGGAATTCTCAGGGGCTGATAGAATAGGGTAAACTGCGTAAGTCTGGAGTTTAGCTGGCCTCCTTAGTGCTGAGCCTTGGAACCAGGGACTCCAGAGACGCCCTGGCCTGAATACCACTGAGGCAGCCACTTAGCAGAGAATCTCATAGTCGTTTGTTCTATGAATTAGCAATTAGATATTTTCCATAAAATACTGTGAAAAGACTCAATAAAGACACCCAGGGAAATTAAAATAAGCCATATTACTCCATAATAATTCAGAGGACATTGGTCTGTCATGGTCAAGGATAAATAGAAGACTCCTGGGGGAGGAAAGGTGAGAAAAATCATTTTTGAAAAAAATCCCAAAAAGCAAGTTAGAAGGAAAGCATCCTTTTTTTAATGAGTAGCTTTGAAATGCTAATCTTAGCATCCTTAGCATTCTAGAGCAGGATGCTAAGTAGTCCTTTTACCTCTCTGGAGTCTGCACCTGTGCCAGGATATGATCACTAAAGATTATTTCTTTCTTCTTTCCAATTAAGTCCTCATCTTTGGACCCTTGTCTTGCCACTGGGCTTGGGTGATAATATGGATAGAGGGCCTTGGCCTGTGTAGTTTAGTGATTAGAGCATCAGCCCATGCACCATACAATCACAAGTTCAATTCCTGGTCAAGAGCATGTCCTGGGTTGCAGGTTCAATCTCCAGCTCTGGTCAGGGCTCATGTGGGAGGAAACCAATTGATGTGTCTCTTTCACATCAATGTTTATCTCTTTCCCCCTCTTTCCTTCCCTCCCTCCCACTCTCTCTAAAAAAGTAATGGAAAATATATCCTCCGGTGAGGATTAAAAAATATATATGGATAGAGGGAAAATTATAGATTGTTTTAAATTGAAGATTCATTGCTTTTTAGATGAGGCATCTTGGGCAAGGCATTTATGCACTCTGAACCTCAGTGTTCTCATCTGTGTAGTAGGGATAACTTTTTTTTGAGTTGTTATGAAGATTAGAGATAATGTAGAAAAAAAGTTTCACTTATGCAATAGTCCCTCAACATTATGAGTATTGTTATGCTTCCGCAAGCTTCTTCCAGTCATGTTCAGCTGAAGAACTCAGAGCAAAGGAGGAAGAGATTTGAGCCACGGACCAGGTCTGTTTTGGGAGCTAGAGAAACAGCTGTCTGTGGACTCCATGGTGGTAGGTGATGAACAAAAGGATCACATAGGTAAGGCAAGAAAAGACAACCTAAGATTATAGTCAGTATCCAGTCCAACCTAAGAAACTTGAAGATCTTAAGCAGAGACAGGCAACATAACAGGATTCAGGTAGTCAACTGAATATGAACCAGAAACAATTTCCATAAGTATGGGGGCCCAGCTTAAGGGTAGGCCTCCATTCATCAGGGAGGAAGTCTAGTAACTCCAAGGCAACCAGGTTTCAAGAAAATTGAGCAGGTTCTCATATTTAGAGCTCAGAGAAGCCCTTTCCAGACTGGCACACATGAGTAGGCTGAGTCATGGAGAGGAGAGAGAAGAGAAGAGGAAGAGAGGGACAGGACCTTGAAAGTGGAGCAGCTAACATAATGTTTTTGGCTGTTGTAACAGAGAGAAGCAAAATAATAGTGGCTTTAATAAGATAAAAATGTACTTATCTCGCACATTGGTCTGGGTCAGTGGTCTAAGGTGATATAGCAAAAACCATCCAAAGTCATCATGGCTTGTGTTCCATCTTATTGTTCTGCCACTTTGAACGCATAGCTTCCATCTTTGACCCAAGATCATGCCTCCAGCTTTCCCCATGTCATCCAAATTCCAAACAATGGCAGGGAAGGAGGCTGCATCTTCATTTAAAGGGCACATCCCAAAGTTACACACCTCTCATCTCCGTGTATACCGTTTGCCAGAACTTAGTTACATGGCCACACCAAGCTGCAAAGGAAGCTAGATGTAGTCCTTGGCTGAGCAGCGATAAGTCCACCAAAAATTCTGTTACTATTAGTTAAAAATTATTAAGCAAGTAGTCTATACCATGGCTACCAAAAGAGAAGGCCAGTCATGAAATCCCAGCACCATGATGCTGTATCAAGCCATGCCTTCTTAAAGGGAATAAGTCAGGGCCTTGCCAGATATTTTATTTCCACTAGTATTTAGAGGAAACCTACCAGTCTCTACAAAGACACTGGACTCCACCCAATCTCCTGGACTGTTGTTTTATTTCCACTCTTTTAAGTGACAGCAAAGCTTATTTGTAAAATACGTGATACTTTATTGAAACTACAAAATCAACCAGCAAAGAAAGGTATAGATTTTTTAACGAAATGTATATTTTAACATTCTAGTAAAGAAAAAAATAAAACTGTTTACAAAGCCTTATCAAAAGCAATGATTTAATAAATCATTAAATACTTGCATAATACCAGTTATTAGCCACATTTTATACATTTTACTCTGTCAGTGACATCTAGTAACATGCCCAGAGTTTCAGCGCTAGTTAGGGGTAAAACCAGAATTTAAACTCAAGCTTATCTGATGCAAAAGTACAAGTTATTTTCCATGTATACTTAAATACTTTTATAAACTATATCAGAGAAAAATATCAATTTGACTATGACATACTATTTCATCACTTAAAATTTTTATTTTATATTAATTAAAAGTGCTCTAAAATACTTAGACATTTAAAAAATGATATACCATTCTTGGGCATACATTAAAAGGAAAATATAAGCAAAATAAATTGGTTCAGATTGGCTCAGACATTTCTAAAACTTTCTCAGGGTCTAAATATGACTCTTTTGAGTAGATTCAGGTTTGTTTGTTGATGTGTATTTTTTAGTAGATTCAGTTTTGACTTAGTCATTGAAGTCCAAGTTCTTCTACACAATATTGTCCTCTGGGCCACCAAAAGTACTGGTGATAAAGCATTTCCTAAAGAAAACTGTAAAAGAACTAACATCTTGGGCTTTTAAGTTGGTTTTGCAATTATGTAGAGCTAGTCTGCTTTTTCAATTCATTCTGTTAATTGTGATGCTGGTAAATCTGATGAGTACACACATAAAGGCAGTGAATGACAACTATGATGACTACTGTTTGGCCAACAATGGTTATGCAACTATCAATTAATTGTAAACTGCATTCCAATTGCAGATGTTCACATGTTTAAAAAAGTACATTTTAGAATTGATGAAATAATATTTCTACTTGGTTCATTAACTATATTTAAGGAGATGTTTTGATGCTTGCAAATTGATCTGCTCTCACAATTTAGAATTCCTCTCCCACTTTTATCACACACACCTCTATCATTAGTCTCCTCAAGGCTCAGAAAACCATTTCTTCGTAGGTAGTTCAAATGTAATCTCCATGAGATGAGTCTCGGTGGAATTTTCCCCACATCCCAATCAGTAAGTCTGACACTTAAGGTTTCTCTTCTTCCTGATGTTGCCTTGAGTTGCCACATTGTGACTTGCAGACGTCTGAGATGGACAGAAGGGCAGGCGAAAGTGGGAGTCAGGGCAGGTGAGTTATGTATCACAGAAAGATCTGAAATGAGCAGTTTGGGTTGACAGGACAGCAGAAACTAGTGGCTGAGATGACCCGCTGCCAGGCTGCCAGTGCCTCCTGGGAGCCTATTCTGGGTAGAGAGAAGCAGACCATGCACAGGCTGACATGGCGCCTCGGCCATCGGAAATCCTATTAGAGGAAGCAGGTCACTGGCGGGCGTAATTGGCCTTTTGTGAAGCTGCAGGAGTAGGAAGTGAACCTCAGAAAAGTGACAGAGAAATAGCAGAAATGTCCATAGAACCTGCTGTGCAGTTCAAAGAGGGCACATGGGGTGGTAGGGTGGAAAGCTGGATTTGAAGCCAAACAGACCAAAGTGTGAATCCCGGCTCTGACTCGCACTCTCAGTGAGACTGGGAGCAAGGACATTGATCTTTCAGCATTCATTTGTTTTCTCTAAAAATCAGATAAGGCATCATCAATCATTATGTCACCAGGAGCACTAGGAGTCTGAATGTGCTGTGAATTAGCACACAGTAGGCACTCAGGACATCTTGCACATTAATATTGTTCAGTGTAATCTGCCTGTAATAGGGAAGTCTCAGGTGCCCTAGTACAGTACTTAGGTCCTGAAAGCTTGGAGGAGAATCCAGAGCCCTTAGTTCTTGAAAAGTTGAATTGCCTTTGACAATGATGAGTTTATGTAAATTTTATATTTGGTTTCCAAAGAGACCATCAGTGCCGGGAGCCGGTCCATCCTTGCTGTTTCAAGGGACCTGGCATATATGGCATACTTTTCTTAATATGTTTGCTCACCTTCTTGGCGCTGTGTTTTAACCAAAGTCACCTCTCCGAGAAAGGTTGAATCCCCAGGTAGGGATTTTCCCCTGAAGTTAGGGAGGGAATAAAACCCCTCAACTAAGTGCCAGGCGGGTAATTAATCCCTTTAACTACGAACAATCATGCTTAAACTACATAATCTTTTCTCCCTGGAATGGAGATAAGAAACGCCCTAACCTTTGTAATAGAGATTGATAGGATTGAATCAACTGGTATAAATACAGTTGTAACAAGACAGAAAGACTCAGAACTCAGGAGACAGAAATCAGAAGACAGAACCTACACGGAGCCTAGAGACAGAAGAACTTCGCTGGCGAGAGCATGCCAGAGGATCCTGGACCGGGACTGGCCTCGGAGCCTAGAGACAGAGCCTAGCGGGAGAACATGGCAAGGGATCCTGGACTGAACCTGACTACAGAAATTGGCAAGAGAACCTGACTAGAACATGGCGACCAAACCTGGCTGGAGAAGTCCCTGTGTCATTCCTTCTTCACCGACTCCGTCCACACCTTTGGGGACCCCTGGACCCGCTGGGGTTGGACCCCGGCATATGGCGCCCGAACAGGGACCCCTAGGTAAGCACCCCGCACTCGGGACGGATCGGACTCCACCGTAGGAAGAAGGTGGATAGTCTTCGCCGACTCCGTCCACACCTTTGGGAACCCCTGGAACAGGATTCCCCTAGGTAAGCCCCCCTCCCCCATTGAGAACCCCCACACTCGGGACGGATCAGACTCCACCGTAGGAAGAGGGTGGATAGTCTTCGCCGAATCCGTCCACACCTTTGGGAACCCCTGGAACAGGATTCCCTTAGGTAAGCCCCCCCCCATTGAGAACCCCACACTCGGGACGGATAGGACTCCACCAGGGTGCTACAGACCCCCCTATAGAGGATAAGTAGGGTAAGAAGGTGGATAGTACAGAACTTAGATTGAGAAGATGTGCCATACTGAGTCCAAAGAAAGAAGACTCTGTATTGATTCTTAGATTGAGAAGATGTGCCATACTGAGTCCAAAGAAAGAAGACTCTGTATTGATCTTTAGATTAAGAAGATGTGCCATACTGAGTCTAAAGAAAAAAGACTCCGTATTGATCTTTTAACATATATGCTTATTAGCAGAGGAATTAAGGTTACTCCCAGTCAGACAGAACATTTTATACAAGAAATGCGTCCATGCTTTTCTGAGGAAGGAAAGGTGCCGGAAAGGTAAATGTAGAGGCATGGGAGAAGGTAGGCCCAAGGAGCCTTATCCTTAACCTCACTGCAGCCTTTCCACCCCGGGAAAGTGCAGGATTGGCAAGCTCTCCCTGGGGTGATAGATCAGGACTCAGGTAATAGCAGAAAGCGCCAATGCTACTCTTAAAATGGATACAAGAGAGCGTTTCAGGTTTTTCTTTTTAATGCTTGCTTTTAAAAAATAAAAAAGGGGGAATTTGCCGGGAGCCGGTCCATCCTTGCTGTTTCAAGGGACCTGGCATATATGGCATACTTTTCTTAATATGTTTGCTCACCTTCTTGGCGCTGTGTTTTAACCAAAGTCACCTCTCCGAGAAAGGTTGAATCCCCAGGTAGGGATTTTCCCCTGAAGTTAGGGAGGGAATAAAACCCCTCAACTAAGTGCCAGGCGGGTAATTAATCCCTTTAACTACGAACAATCATGCTTAAACTACATAATCTTTTCTCCCTGGAATGGAGATAAGAAACGCCCTAACCTTTGTAATAGAGATTGATAGGATTGAATCAACTGGTATAAATACAGTTGTAACAAGACAGAAACACTCAGAACTCAGGAGACAGAAATCAGAAGACAGAACCTACACGGAGCCTAGAGACAGAAGAACTTCGCTGGCGAGAGCATGCCAGAGGATCCTGGACCGGGACTGGCCTCGGAGCCTAGAGACAGAGCCTAGCGGGAGAACATGGCAAGGGATCCTGGACTGAACCTGACTACAGAGATTGGCAGGAGAACCTGACTGGAACCTGGACACTGAACCTGACTGGAGAGCCTGGACAGAACCTGGCTGGAGAACCTAGCGAGGGAACATGGCTACAGAACCTCGCTGGAGATCCGAAACAGAACCTCTCTGGAGATCCGGGCTGGAGATCCTGGCTAGGCTGCTGATCAACTGAACGCTGTCTCCGTGACATTCCTTCTTCGCCGACTCCGTCCACACCTTTGGGGAACCCCTGGACCCGCTGGGGTTGGACCCCGGCACATCAGTGCAAAAGCCACTTAAGTAAAAATCAATATTTGCTCAACAAACATTTATTGAATGCCTCTTATACAAGCATGAGCCAGACAAGAAAAAAAATATAAATGCCACAAGAAAACCATTGTTAGCAGAGGAGGTGACATTTCTGCCAACAGGCACAGTCAGAGTTGGTTTGTATAGTAGGGCAAGTTAGCTGGAATTTGAAGCATAGCCAGGCTTTTGACTTCCAAGGCCAGAAAACCCACACATAGAAAGTATGGGATACATATAGGAGATTGTTGGTTAGAATTCAAAAGAATAGGAACAAAAGATGAAAATGTGGTAGACAGTTAGACAGACACGAGCAAAGCAAAGACTATAGGCCAGGTACAGATGTCACCAGGGCAGAAAGCCCCAGGTGCCTAGCAATAGGCAAACTTGGGGAAACAAGGACCTTACCCCCAAGATGACCTTTCCTCCCTTAGCATATCAGTGGTCATGCAGTTTAAACCCCCTGACCTTACCATTCTAGAGATAACATCTAGGCCTCATGCAAGAAAGAGACAAAAACCCTTAAGACAAAGGACCCAGAGCATGCTTTCCCTCTGGGAAGAATACTTGTGCCATTCCCTTCCCCATCTTCTTCCCCTACTTCTTTCTCCATAGGCACACATCTCCTAACATTAAGGGACCCCATGGGACTTGCAACCAGGGGAGCAATGGGCAGTGACAGCTCATTCCAAACTAACTGCATGAGTGTGTCTCTAAGGTATCTTTTTTTCTGACTTCCCAGTGAGCTAAAGTAGCCTAGATGAGCTCTCCTGTTGTTTCTTTTATGCTAAGCCCTTCCTTTTTTCACTATCTCCAGCTTTAATAAACGTACCTCATAGTCACCTAGACTCATGTTGTGAAACAAGAACCCACACACTACCGGCAGGCCTTAGGCAGACTGCTCAGGGCCAGGGCTCCTGTCTGGTAACAAACATGTAGGTTGGAGGCAAACTGGCCAGCCTTTCATCAGGCTGCCTTTTTCAGGAGGTGGAGCTAATGCAGGTTCCATCCTCAGAGCAGTGTTTGGGAAGAATAAATCCGGCAGCAGCATGGAAGAACTGTGGCCGACCCTCGTGCAAATGCCACATCAGAAAAAATCAGTATGCAGAATGGACTTTGTTCTTTTTCTGTTCACTTGTTCTTCCCTGAATTGTGTGATGCCCTGAATTGTACCTTTATGGCAGATTGGATTGCCTGGGAACGATGAAGAAAGCCAGCACTCTATTGTAGGCCTCCTTGGGAAGATGCACCCGGTGGTGAATGTTTCTTGTCACTTCACCAAGAGGTTTGGGGTTTGCCTGGCAGAAAGAAACTGTCTGCCTGGGTGGGTAATCCTCCAGGAAACAAGGAATAACAAGGCAGAAGAGTCAGGTCTGCTCTGACTCAAGGCAGTAATTCTGCCTCATTACCACTTCAATGGGCCAGTCAACAGAAATTAGCATGGCTTGCCCTCCCCTGCATGTCATCTGTTCTGCTTTGTTCTTGGTTTCACACTGCTAGACAATCTGAAGGTGAGAATGATCAACCAACAGGCAGACTAAGAAGTCCTTCCTGGTTACAGTAAGATAATGTCTTTCCTTTGAGGTGAATTTAATCCAGAAGAGGCCTCAAATATTTCTAAGCACTTACTGTATGCAGAGAATCTTGAAGGGCAGAAGGAATCTAAGAGAATTTATTTATCCTTAGGAAGATTAAGGCTCAATTTAGGGAAATAACATGTACCCGAAAAACACTGAGACAAGACAGAGTTTGACAAATTACCATGAGTTACACTGGTAAAAATCAATATAATCAGAGACACTTCAAAATGGAGTCAGAGTTGCCATCCTAGGGGATTGCCTTGCAGGTCTTCTTAAGCCTTGGGAATATTAAAACTGGGCAAAATTACCTTTGGACTGGGCTGATAGCAGCACTGTATATTAAACAACTTTGCAAAGCTTACATGAAACAGACATAATGACTACAGGATTGAAAATTGAAGACATTCTTTAGAATTAACATCACTCTATTTCTTAATAGTCCTCAAACTATGGCCCGCGGGACACCTGTGGCCCACCGAAAACATTTATCCGGCCCGCCGGGTGTTTTTGCCGCTGCTGTGTGCATAGGAATTTGTTCGTAGTTGTTTTTTTTTTTTTAACTATAGTCCGGCCCTCCAACGGTCTGAGGGACAGTGAACTGGCTCCCTGTTTAAAAAGTTTGAGGACCCCTGAATCTGCACCTATAGAAACTCCTTCCTTAGCTTATTAACACCTATAGAAATTCCTTACTTCTATTTGAGACTGGAGTGTGAGCTGTTGAGCTCCTTGTCTTGATGGACAAGGGAGTCATAAGCAAAAGGGAAGCAAAGTTTATTACTGCAAAAGTAACAAAGTCAAACCTCTCTGCACCGGAGAGGGGTCCTAAAAAAGGCTTGTAGAAGCTCACTGGTCTAGAAGTTTATATTTCCTGTTCTTGCCCTCTATTGGCTCTTTCAAAAAACACCAGCCAATCTCCTTTTGCCCTCATCTTCCCCCTTTTAGTTCCCGTCCTTGGCTTTAGGGGAAAGGGCAACTCTACAGTTGACTGGTACATTCTGCCTGTCTTGCTCACATCCTGACCATCTGGTTCATCTCCTCTTTATCTACCATTTTATCTCCCCATAGCTCTTATCCTAAACTGCCTTGTCCTATCTAACTCCTCATATTCAAGTAATTATTCTCTTTCTCTTTTTCATAAATACTCCTTGCCTTCACTTCCTAATCAGAACACACTATTTATATTTCTGCCTGAATCAGTGCTTCCCAAAGAGCTATTCTTCTGGAATCTCAAGTAAATACTTATTGTCTCTTACTTTGGCCTGTTATTTTTAGATTAGCACTCAAAATGGAACTCTAGGAGCTTGGAGGAGGATTTCATTTATTGATGATGCTCAATACAGAAGGAGGAAGTTTTATCGGAGAAATGCATGGATGGTCTTTCTCTGTTGCTAGTACGAGTGGGGTCCTTACGATATCTTGAAGAAAAAAAAAGAATTTTCTGAGACTCACATAGGATGATGAGTGATTTTTACTTGTGTGGAATTACATCTTTGGGTTTGCAAAGTCCTATTTCTCTGAATGGGAATTCAATAGAGCTACAAGCAAAGCCAGTGTCCGAAGTTTCCATCCCATGACGGAGCTGGCTTTGGTTTAGCATTAGGCTAATTGTAGTCCATTGCCGGGGTCCAGCCCCAGCGGGTCCAGGGGTCCCCAAAGGTGTGGACGGAGTCGGCGAAGAAGGAATGACACAGGGACTTCTCCAGCCAGGTTTGGTCGCCATGTTCTAGTCAGGTTCTCTTGCCAATTTCTGTAGTCAGGTTCAGTCCAGGATCTATTGCCATGGTCTCTCCAGCGAAGTTCTTCTGTCTCCAGGCTCCGTGTAGGTTCTGTCTTCTTGATTCTGTTCTAAATTCTGAGTGTTTCTGTCTTGTTACAACTGTATTTATACCAGTTGATTCAATCCTATCAATCTCTATTACAAAGGTTAGGGCGTTTCTTATCTCCATTCCAGGGAGAAAAGATTATGTAGTTTAAGCATGATTGTTCGTAGTTAAAGGGATTAATTACCCGCCTGGCACTTAGTTGAGGGGTTTTATTCCCTCCCTAACTTCAGGGGAAAATCCCTACCTGGGGATTCAACCTTTCTTGGAGAGGTGACCTTGGTTAAAACACAGCGCCAAGAAGGTGAGCAAACATATTAAGAACAGTATGCCATATATGCCAGGTCCCTTGAAACAGCAAGCATGGACCGGCTCCCGGCAAATTCCCCCTTTTTTATTTTTTAAAAGCAGGCATTAAAAAGAAAAACCTCAAACGCTCTCTTGTATCCATTTTAAGAGTAGGATTGGCGCTTTCTGCTATTACCTGAGTCCTGATCTATCATCCCAGGGAGAGCTTGCCAATCCTGCACTTTCCTGGGGTGGAAAGGCTGCAGTGGGGTTAAGGATAAGGCTCCTTGGGCCTACCTTCTCCCATGCCTCTACATTTACTTTTCCAGCACCTTTCCTTCCTCAGAAAAGCATGGACGTATTTCTTGTATAAAATGTTCTGTCTGACTGGGAGTAACCTTAATTCCTCTGCTAACAAGCATATATGTTAAAAGATCAATACGGAGTCTTTTTTCTTTAGACTCAGTATGGCACATCTTCTCAATCTAAGTTCTGTACTATCCACCTTCTTACCCTATTTATCCTCTATAGGGGGGTCTGTAGCACCCTGGTGGAGTCCTATCCGTCCCGAGTGTGGGGTTCTCAATGGGGGGGGCTTACCTAAGGGAATCCTGTTCCAGGGGTTCCCAAAGGTGTGGACGGAGTCGGCGAAGACTATCCACCCTCTTCCTACGGTGGAGTCTGATCCGTCCCGAGTGTGGGGGTTCTCAATGGGGGAGGGGGGCTTACCTAAGGGAATCCTGTTCCAGGGGTTCCCAAAGGTGTGGATGGAGTAGGCGAAGACTATCCACCCTTTTCCTATGGTGGAGTCCTATCCATCCCGAGTGTGGGGGGGCTTACCTAAGGGAACCCTGTTCGGGCGCCAGATGCCGGGGTCCAGCCCCAGCGGGTCCAGGGGTCCCCAAAGGTGTGGACGGAGTCGGCGAAGAAGGAATGACACAGGGACTTCTCCAGCCAGGTTTGGTCGCCATGTTCTAGTCAGGTTCTCTTGCCAATTTCTGTAGTCAGGTTCAGTCCAGGATCTATTGCCATGGTCTCTCCAGCGAAGTTCTTCTGTCTCCAGGCTCCGTGTAGGTTCTGTCTTCTTGATTCTGTTCTAAATTCTGAGTGTTTCTGTCTTGTTACAACTGTATTTATACCAGTTGATTCAATCCTATCAATCTCTATTACAAAGGTTAGGGCGTTTCTTATCTCCATTCCAGGGAGAAAAGATTATGTAGTTTAAGCATGATTGTTCGTAGTTAAAGGGATTAATTACCCGCCTGGCACTTAGTTGAGGGGTTTTATTCCCTCCCTAACTTCAGGGGAAAATCCCTACCTGGGGATTCAACCTTTCTTGGAGAGGTGACCTTGGTTAAAACACAGCGCCAAGAAGGTGAGCAAACATATTAAGAACAGTATGCCATATATGCCAGGTCCCTTGAAACAGCAAGCATGGACCGGCTCCCGGCAGTCCATTAGTCCATTGTGTGTGGGATCCACATGGTCCTGACCCATGTGAGCAAATGCAGGAGCATGAGAGTTCCACAAGCCAGGAACCCAACAGGCAAAAGCGTAAGCTGATAAGAGAGAGAAAGAGAGTAGACTCCTTTGTTTAGGAACCTAAGTATCTCAAAACTTCCCACGTTTGCAGAGTGGCCATGCCTACTCGGGCCAATGACCTGTTCCAAGTGTGATTGACCAACAAGTACCTTCCCTATTTCACCCAGACTTTACCAGGCTTACATCTAAACTGCAGCTTCCTGGCAAAGCTACACAAATGAATGCTCATAATATTTGGCCTTCCCCTGGCTCCTTTCCAGTTATTAATAACTAGGTTAAATTATAATGGTATCCAAAGAATATGAAAGAGATAGAATTTTAGACTGAGTGCAGTCAGAATGACCCAGATACAGCTTTGCTGTTAACATTGCTACTAGCATTTAATTTCTCTGGCCTTCTATAAAATGGGGATAGCAGCCACCAACTTCATAGGATCCATGTGAGGATTCAAAGAAATAATGCATGTAATGTGCTTACTTAATAAAGTGCTTGACCCATAGTAAATTTAAGTTAACCTTAACAGTTGTGGTTTTATATTGTTGTTAAAGTTTCAAAAGAATAATTTATTCTAGAAACTGGAAATCTTGGACATGATGTTGCTAGTGGCAATGGGGTCCTTTCAGAGTCATGAGAAAAAGCACTTCTGGGAATCCACGCATGGGAGGTTGAGGTATTGTGGTAAGATTTATCAGGATAGAAATGGAAGGCTGTCCCAGGTTCCCACTGTCTCATCGCAGTCTGTCCCGCTGTGAAAAAAGTCCAGCCTTGTCTTCATCAAGCCCAGAAGAAAGGCCAAGGTCCAGAGATTCTGTGCCATTGGTTCAGTCATATTAAAGTGTAGTCCAGTTCAGCCCTTGTCGCTGTCCGGCTAGCATAGTCTCTGTTCCTGGATGATGTGCTCTGGCTGGTGCTTCCTGACTGTCTCCAGGCTTATGCTTGGAGCTTGCATTTGGAGCCCATGTAGCTGCCGGGCCCCAGGCTGCTGCTAGGCCCTGCTAGGGGCGTAGAATGCAGAAATGCATGGGGTGAGCACGAGTTACTAGAGAAAGAGAGAACGCTTTGTTAAGCTTGGATTATATTACCTCAGCCACCTCAGTTATGGGAAGGACCAAGGATTTTTCCAAACTAACCGATCAATTTCCTAATCCTCCGCAGGCTTGTGGTTGGGTCCTTCCCATAACTAATTAATTCCCTAGGTCTTCCATGGTTCTTTGTCCCTTATCCAAACTGATTCTTTTCCCAGGCTAGGCTCCACCCCTTATGGTTGCCGTTTTAGTTTCTACTGCACATGTGCTTACATCCCTTGCACCATCTAGGCTTCTACTAGGCATGGGCCTAGCAGAGGAATTTCCCCTTTATAGCTTTATCTTTCCCTCTGTAATCTGGGATAGTGGCCGATAGAGGGAGGGAGGCGTGTTAATCCCTTTGGCTGGACAATGCTGCGATCCCCTGGGGAGTGTGTGAAGCTGTAGCTTCCTAGTGAAGCAGGCTTATTATCCAGTTCAGCTTCCTAGTAGATTAGGCGTCTTAAAGTCTGATTCCCTTTGCTCTATTACTTTATTAATAGCTAGCTGTCTACATTAACAATATCAAGTACTTAGGTAGCCCTTGGAAGTCTTGGGGGACCCAGATGTTCATGGGAACCCAGATGGTCATGGGGGACCCAGATGCTGATGGATCCCTGAGACTAACAGGATGTTATCCTCTGCCTGTTGGAAGGTTCTGCCACTAAACAGCTGTATAGTCTCAGACATATAGTCTCAGACATATTTCTCTCTCTCTCTCTCTCTCTCTCTCTCTCTCTCTCTCTCTCTCTCTCTCCCCCCCCCCCCCCACCCTTTCTTCTTCTCTCATTGGGAAGATTGGTTTAGCTGAAAGAACTTCAGATTATCAAACCAAACCCCTTTATTTGATAGATGAGGAAACTAAAAAGCAGATAATTTAAGCAATCAGTCTATGCCCTCCTTGACCCCTAATCAGTTTTGTGTACAATAGCATCAGGTGCCCAGATTGAGGGGCTGGGCTTCATAGACAAAGTTGTTACCCAAGTGAAGTCTGTGTGCCCGATGCTTCAAAATACCAAAGTTCAAAATGTCAGGATTTGGAGTAAGAAAAGGTTTATTGATTGAGAAGGTACCAACTGAGAAGATGGGAGACTTAGTGGTGCCTCATATCCATCTTGCTCACTGGACCAGGCCAAGGGTTTTTAAGGCGATGAGGGAACAGGTATGCAGACGTACTGGTGGAGCAAGTTTTCATTGGAGAACCCTGGAACTTGGCCATTTATGGTAAAGAGCTGTCTACACAGGATCTTCTTAGACAACAGATCCTTGGCGTCTGAAAGGGTTCTGGTGTTGAAGTTTCATTTATGTCCTCATCTTTTGGTTCTGTGTAGGGAAAGTTGGGGGGATGAGAATTTGGTTCCAAGTGCAGCTGAAAGCCACAGTTTTCTCCTCTGTGCATGCTGTGGGTGTATGATTCATGGTCTTTTGTCTCTGAAAAACAACTCAGTACTTTTCCAAACAGGATAGAACCAGTTTGAGCTGGTTCTACGGTTACAGAGGTACCAGCAAGAAACTCCTAGTAGCCCAGGTTGTGAACATTATTTAAAACTAGAGGCATGGTGCACAACATGCACACACTGGCGGGGGAGATCCCTCAGCCTGGCCTGCACCCTCTCGCAGTCCGGGACCCCTTGGGGGATGTCCGACTGCCAGCTTAGGCTCACTCCCTGCAGTCAGACATCCCCTGAAGGGTCTTTAGCATTGCTGTGGAGGCAGGAGAGGCTTCTGCCACCACGGCTGGGCTCACCAGCCATGAGCCCGGCTTCTGGCTGAGCAGCACTCCCCCTGTGGGAGCACACTGACCACCAGGGGGCAGCTCCTGCGCTGAGCGTCTGCCCCCTGGTGGTCAGTGTGTGTCATAGTGACTGGTCATTCTGCCATTTGGTTGATTTGCATATTAGGGTTTTATTATATAGGATAATAAAGGTTAACAATCCATCCAAATTTCTAAAAGGTGCTAGGGCCTAAGACAGTCGTGGGCAAACTACGGCCCGCGGGCCGGATCCGGCCCGTTCGGCTGTTCTATCCGGCCCACAGAGCCGAAAGAGCGGAGGGTTCTCTTGCTCTCCCCTCCGCTCCTTCACCAGCAGCAGTGTTAACATGTATTAGTTCACACAAACACTCCATCCATGCTTTTGTTCCGGCCCTCCGGTCCAGTTAAGAACCCATTGTGGCCCTTGAGTCAAAAAGTTTGCCCACCCCTGGCCTAAGATCATAGAAAGTCAAATAGCCTAGAGCAGCGGTTCTCAACCTGTGGGTCGTGACCCCTTTGGCGGTTGAACAACCCTTTCACAGGGGTCGCCTAAGACCATCCTGCACATCAGATATTTACATTACAATTCATAACAGTAGCAACATTACAGTTATGAAGTAGCAACGAAAATAATTTTATGGTTGGGTCACAACATGAGAAACTGCATTTAAAGGGCCAGAAGATTGCGAACCACTGCCTTAGAGGAAAACAGCAGACATCTAGGAGATTTTTTTGCCTCTCTACAGTAGTATTTTATTGGGGAGGAATCTTATAAACCCATAGAGGTCAGATGCTTAGTTTAGGGTCATAGGACTAAGGAGTTGCAGAGCCATACTTAGAACCCAACGTTTCTGCCTCCTAGTCAAGAGTTTTTGACACTGTATCCCTTTCTCTTAGAACAATAGATTCTGAAAACAGGAAAAGATGGTAGCTGGAGAATATGTTTATGATGTTTCATTGCCTTAGCAACGGTATATCAAATCCAAGCACTGTGAGTCACCTGGTAATCCAAACCCCTGCAGCATCTCTGCTTTTAGGTTTTACAGGGGAAATTGTCAAATACAGGCACACAGCTCACCACAGAGTGCTCAAAAGGAAGAGAGGCCAGTAAATATAGGCATGTGCTTGAATGGTACCCTGTTGCTGTCACATTTATTTAGGGCTTTCAGGTGGCTGGATTCATTGTGTAGAACTCATTTCCCATATAGCATAAAACTTGATCCATGCGAATGCAGTATGGTACTAGGAGGAAGACTGGATTTCACTCACCTCAAAATAACTCCTGGTGTCCACCTCAGAGATCCATTGATTTATGTTATCTCTTGCACTGAAGCAGTCACACTTAGCAATGTAATTTGGTTTCCTACAGGTTTTATTCTGTTTTGTAGAAGCAAGAGAACAGTTTTGTGCTTAGTGGCACAAATACGTGCCCTCAGAACTTTAGCCAGCATCTTCAGAAGGATATGGATTTATTTTTAGCCCTATGCTCCCACCTGAAAGGTTTATGCTGTTAAACATTGCTATTTCTTGAAAAGTTATGCCTAAGGCATATTGCTTCTTCCTTCCAAGCTAAGAGTTGAAATTTTTATGAAGCTTACTGAAAATTTACCAGGTCACTGAAATCAGAGTTTATGTCTCTTACATAGCAACCAAGAGAAAGAGATTTATTTATTCAATTAGCCATTCATATTTATTAAACCACTAATATGCACATTCTATTTTTCTGTATAATTTGGTGATGTTGGTACACAAGATGCACTCCTGTGGTTCCAATCCTGTTGTAACATATGGTTAAAATCAGTAATCACAATAAGACTCAGTCCCTGCCTTTAGGTTATTTATAGTCTATCTGGGGAAACAAGCTCATGAAACAAATTCCCAGACATTTAATACAATATGGCAAGTTCTGCAAAAGCGAAGCTAGAAACAGAAGCAATGACCTAACAGAACCTGAGAGCATCAGTCAAGGTGCCCTAAAGAAGGTAATGCCTGAACTGGAATTTGCAGTAGAGACTTTGCCAGATGTCAAAACGGAGGAGAGAACTCTCCTAGGCAAAGGGACCAGGATGATTAGTGGAAATATGACTTCCAGAAGTTGTGTTGTTGGAGCCATGAAGTACAAAACAGGTAGTACAAGGACTAGTACCCCTTTGCCTTCCTAAGTAGCTCACTCCTACCATCCTGTAGTTCTCTTTGAACTTGAGTATGTAGCACAGGTTTACAGACACTTCAGTTCAAGGTAGTTGTAAAGGTTACATCAGAGATCTCCAATGAACCATGCCTCTGAGTATTTGTATTCCTGTGTGGTCCCCTACTTTGAAGCTGGTTGGCCCCATAACTCTCTTTCACGTATAATAGAATGTAGTGGAAGTGATGTGTTATAGCTCTAAGGTTAAGCCTTCATAAGCCATGGGACTCTTGAGGCTCTGAAGTGCTGTGTGAAGAAAGCCATCCAACCTGCAGTGAGACAGTGCAGAGAGGACACAGCATGCATGGAGAGAGAGAAGCCTGAGGCTACATGAAGACAGAAGGAAAGCACAGCTGTCTCAGAGTCCCACAGCAGCACCACCAGCTGAATACATCCACACCAGTAACCTCCTGTAGGAGAACTGCTTGGCAAAGCCCCGCCCATATTGCAATATCATGACAAAATAAGATGTCTATTGTTTTAAGCCTCTAAGATTTGGGGTTGTTACATAGCAATAGATAACTGAAACCTAAATATATAAAAATTCATATGAATACTAGAGACAGTAGTATGAGAGATGTCTGTGGGCTAGAGAAATTATTGCACTCCCATTCCCATCTTAATCTTCCGGTGTGCTAACAAGGTAAGAACTTTGTCCAGTTGAGGGATTGGGATGGAGTGGAATGCTTCCAAATTGCAAAGCATAAGTAAACTAATTGCCTGATGTCTAAGTACTGAAGTGAGAACTAATCATTATTTCAGTCACATACACTTTCTCTATTAACAGAGATAAGGCTTTCCATGAAGTAGCCCACCTGTGCACACATCCAAAGAACCACAGAGGGATTATGGAGGGTAAATCACTGAAGGGGGTCTATAGCACCTCAGAGGGCAAGCACCAGGGGACAAGGCGGTCATCTAAACTGACCATGAGAATTAGGCAGTCGTCTAGTTGCATTCTCATCTGTGGGTCCAGCCATGCTGACAGTCCTGTTGATTACAAACAAAGTTAGGGCAGAGAGGGAGGAAGTCAGTTCAAAGAGATTAACAGTCTATTGCCAGTTATCATAACTATGAACAAATATGCTGACTCTATTTTCATTTAGAACGAGAATAAGCCACTGTTTCTCTGTTGAGTTCTTACTCGATTATTAATTATTTTTAGTTAAAATTAAAACTTTTTCTTCCATTTTTGGCCCCTAGCTTTATACCTAGTACTTTGTATATGGTACAGGCATGATAGATGTTAGTTGATTTGAATAAATGAGTGAAAAATGAATGAATGAATGAATTAATTAAAATGAATGAATGAGGTCCCAAATTTTCAACCTCCCTATGCCACGTGGCAATGTTCATTTTACCTAATAGCCCTTCATAAGTATCTGTTTATTAAGTAATTGGAAACAGCCTGCTGAGTTATTTCCTCCAGATATAAAATTTTGGCCTAACCTGTAGATGAAGTCTTCCTATCATCCTCTCCTTATCAATGATCTCATGTGATTTGGCTATTATAAATATTTGTGTTCCTTCGTTAAGACTTTTATTGAGGAAGAATACTTATTACTTGGTTTCTTTTTACAGCAAAGGGAAGAGGAAATATATACATGCAAAATTTATTATGCAAATTCCCTTCATACCTAAAAGATTAAATAAGTGAAAATCCCTAAGTATTGGCATAACACTAACTCTCTTTCTAAG
The DNA here is from genome assembly GCF_963259705.1 of Myotis daubentonii. Taxonomy (NCBI): domain Eukaryota; kingdom Metazoa; phylum Chordata; class Mammalia; order Chiroptera; family Vespertilionidae; genus Myotis; species Myotis daubentonii. The sequence goes on from NC_081841.1 coordinate 17,179,328, forward strand.
GACTATGTCTCTGTAAAATGTAATAAATTTATTCAACTTCTCAAAATTAAGAAGCTTTCTTTAAAGAACTAAATCAGTACCCATTATGCTAGCTTAAATAATAACACAGTATGTTCCTTACTAATCATTTCAAACACATTTACCTCCTAGTGAATTAAGAGCATTTATTCAGTGCTCATGGGATATTTGACTGTATCTTCAGAATTCCTAGTTTTTTTCTACCCACGAAATAACATATTTCAAAGACAGCCTGTCACTCTCAATGATTGTGTATGCTTATTCTGGTTCCCTGACCATGTTCTTTAATAAATAACATCATATTCAGAAAATGGTAAAATTCGTATCGTGACCTAGAAGACCCCACATGATCTGACTCCCAGCTATTTCTCTGACCCATTTCCTACCACTCACCCTTTCCTTACTTTGCCCCACAATAAGGCATTATTGCTCTTCCAACAGGCCAAGTTCACCACCTCATCAGGCCCTCAAGATGCTGTTCCACTGCCTACACCACTCTTCCTCCAGGCAACCCCATAGCTCATCTGCCTTTCAGATGTCTTCTCAAATGGCATGTCCAGAGAGACTGTCCCCTTACAAATTTCTCTGTTGAGCAATAGCTCTTAACTTCTTAAAATATATATAATTTCAGAGAGGAAGGGAGAGGGAGAGATAGAAACATCAATGATAAGAGAGAATCATTGATCGGTTGCCTCCTGCAAGTCCCCCACTGCGGATTGAGCCTGTAACCTGGGCATGTGCCCTGACCAGGACTCAAACTGTGACTTCCTGGTTCATAGGCCATGCTCAACCACTGAGCAACACCATCCAGGCAGCTCTTAACTTTTTATGGGTCACAGATTCTTTTGAGAATCTGACGAAGCTCAGAAAATGTGTGATTGCACACAAAGTTTTACATATCATTTTGGGTCTTTACTGATCCCCTGAAGCCTTTCCATATACCTATTTGGAGTCTAAAGATCAAAAAATAAAACCCTAATCTAGAGGTAATACTAATTGTTTTATTGCTACACAGTTCAGAACCCAACCCAGGTCAGGAGCCACGGAACAGTTCCCCGATCTTTTGAGAGTCCCTGACTTCCATAGGTGCCATTTCTTCATGTGACTATTTTCTTCTGAGCATTCCCTAGCACCTTCCAACCTTCAAGAAATGCTTATCCAAGGCATGAGTGCTTGTGTTTAATCAGGAAAGAAAAAGAGCAAAGATGTCTGCCCTTGTGAAACTTACATTTAGTCCCTGGTCCTAAGAACTGCCTAGAATCTTCACTCTATTGTAGTAAGATTGTACCTTTTTATTCTCCAGTGACTTCTCTGAAATTAGACAAGCTAAGACGATAACACCAGGTCTTGGCTATACCCCATTAACTCCTGCTATCATGCTGCAGAGGTCACTAGCTTCCCCACAGTGCATAGAACAAGGAGAAAAAATGACTTCTGCAGCCTGATAAATAGATACCTATAAAACTGAAATACTAATGACATGCTAGTAGTCATATAATGACAAACATAATAATTTGAAACCACTTTGCCATTCCTGCTTAGAAAGTCTGAAATCTGCTACACAGCTCTACTAGTAAATTTCAGGATACTAAAGACAACCACCTAGCTATTCTATCTAAATTGAAGTAATTTTCTAGCAAGGCTGCAAAAATGCTCTAATTTCCTTCTGAACAATGGTGACAGTAAACCTAAGGCTTGATATTTATAGCTTCATGTGAAAAAGTCTATCAGAGTCATAAATATTTATCCGATTCAAAATTGACCATATGAATAGGAAGGATTTCAACTGTAATGTGTTACTTTCTCAGGATTGAATAAGTTAAACTAGAATGCAAGCTTTTTTCTTCGATTTGTGCCCCATCTTGCCCTTTTGCAGAAACCACATTCTTTTGAACCAAAGTGCTTCATTTAATTCATCTTTTCTTAGGGCATTAACTAGAGTGTCTCTGTATTAACTCAATAGCCAAGGAGCAATTCTGGTCTGTGCCTGAACCAGTTCATTGCTTTCTGTTGCCACACAATTCAGCTAGAGCTGTTCTTCCTTTGCACTTTATCACTCTCTTCCTCTTATCCTTCCCCCTCTCTCTGCCTAAAACATCCTCCCTGCTTTGATGTGACAACATCTAGGCATTGCTCTGTTCTGTGATGGTCACACATAGAACAGCCATCATAGAAGCACACTGAGTAAATGTCCATTCACAGGCTCCCTAAAATGGGAAAAATACAATGAGCCACAAGAATATCTGACCTGAAAGATGGCAAGTAGTTTTCATACCTTCACAGTTTCTTTCTTTAAGGAAAACAGAGAAGCTTAAAGGTTCTCTTTTTTTTTCCTGAGTCCTGCCAAGTGGAAGACTTACAGTGTGTCATGTCTTTCTGCTTGCATGAAGTCACATTGAGAATCATACCAGAGTTCTCCAGAAAAATAGATATATATTATGATCTATCTATGTATGATATATATTATGATCTATCTATGTATGAAGAGATTTATTATAAAGAATTGGCTCACATAATTATGGAAACTTGAGAAGTTGCAGGATCTGCAGTGGGCCAGCTGGAGACCCAGGAGAGCTGAGTGGAGTTCCAGTCCAAGTCTGCAAGTTAGAGGCTCAAGACCCCAGTAGAGCTGATGCTTCAGTGTCTGAAGGTCAGGAAAGAGGAATGTTCCAGTACAAACTGTCAGGCAGGAGACTTTCCTTCTTACTTAGCCTTTTCATTCTATTCAGGTCTTCAATTAATTGGATGATGCCCACCCACAGTAGGAAGGCAAATGTGCCTAATTCTATCTACTGATTCAAATATTAATCTCACCCACAATACCCTCAGAGACATACCCACAGAACAATGTTTCATCTGGACAATGTCTGGGTACCCCATAGATAAGTCAAGTTGACACATAAAATTAACTAACCATCATATCATCCAATTTCCCATCCTCCAATGGCAGAAAAGAATCTAGGGGCAAGGGAGGAGCTGACCAGGCTTCATCACTAATCACTGATTACTGAGGACTGGCAGTGGCGTATCAAGTATGGCACTTCTCCTCCTCCTCCTTATTCTTCTGTTTAGTATGAAATTTAAAAGAAATAGAGGTGCCCTGAGATTATCTTCCTTCTGTGCTAATACTGGTAAATACCTTTTTTATTTTTTAATCCATAGCTAACAACACAAGGAAGTGCTTTATGGTGACTTTTGTCTGTGTGTTCTAGTCTACCGGTTATAGTTCACATAGATAGTAGTTATCTATTTCTGTATAACAAACTACCCCAAACATAGTGGCTTAAAACAATAGACTTTTATTATCTCTCACAGTGTCTGTAGTGAGGAATTTGAGAGTGCCTCAGCTGAGTAATTATTGTTCAGAATCTCTCATGAGATTGCAGTCAAGAAATTGGCCAGGGATGTGGTCATCAGAGAGTTTAACCAGGCCTAGAGGATCTGCTTCCAAAGTGGCCTCACTAAACAGCTGGCAGATGATAGACCTCAGTTCTTCTCAAATTGGCTCCTCTAAGGACTGCTTGAATGGCCTCACAACATGGGGCCATTTCCCCCAGAATGAGCAAGAGGATGAGGTAGAAGCAGCCATGGCATTTATGATCTAGTCTCAGAATTTATATATTGCCACTTTTGAAAAGTTCCATTGGTCACATAGGTTAGCCCTATTCAATATGGAAGGGAACTACCCAAGAGAGTGAATTTCAGGAGTCAAGAATTATTTGGGGGCCATCTTGCAGGCTGGCTCAACAAAAATGTATTGGCCTGATGCTACATGATAATATTAGATATTATTAACTAATGTCAGTAGAGAAATGATTACATGTTCCAACTCATTGATGTACAGGATTCAATCCAAAGCCTATGACATCAAGAAAGAGTGATTATAACCCATTCCTACTCCCAAATTTATCAGTTCAGGCATGACATAGGGAAAGATTCGATTAAATAATTAATACAAGATTTTCTTGTCATAAATATGTGCCTGCTATCCTCAAGGTATTTGAAAGTTGACCTACCATTGACTGATTTCCAGCATCCATATGGCAGTAAAAGTTAAATTTATAATGCTATATTTATTTTATCTTTTTACAGGATGGACATTTTTCAGTTTCCAACTCTTTCTCATTCCTGTGTAAATTTCAGAGTGTGTGATCAGTGCAATGATTTTATGCACTCACCAGCAGTCATTAAAATTCACTATGAGCCCAACCTTGCTTGACCTGTGCTATACATTGGATAATAGGATATAGTCTGTGGCCTGAAAGGCATTTACAATATCATGGGAGAGATATATATGTTCTGAGACTATTTGAATACTGTCTGTTAAATACTAGAGCAGAAGTATGTATTGAGTGCCTTGTGGCCACAGGTCACAAGTCCTAGGGGATGATACTAAGGAAGGCTTCAGAGAGGTGATAACACCTATGTATATTTGAACACTTGTAGGAGTTCAACAAATGGACTGGGATTGAGTGGGGTGGGTTGGTATGGAAGGCATTTTACCTGAAATGACAAAACTGTGCAAAATCAGGAAAATGATGAGGTTTAGAACATGCTACCCCAAAATATGGCACTTAGCACATATAGTGTGTTAAGCTGAAGAAGTTTAAGAAAACAGCAGAAAAAGGCAGGTAACTCTGACCTCCTCCCCACTCACTCTTTTTCTCTGAAGCAGGTCATAGAACCCTTCTGTGGGGTGCCCTCCCTATACCCAAAGACAAAGGGACTCCCAGAAGAATTCAAGAAAATAGGCCTTGCTAACTTTCTTCCAGTTTACTGCAGTAACCTCATACTTCTTCACCTCATATTTCTCCATAACTGTGCATAATATAGACAAGTCTGATGTGTCTTTGGGTCTTCACTTCCTTGTGAAGGCTTCTGTATCATCTGTACTAATAAAAGCCTAGGTGGCTTTTATTATGTCGTCACAAGATGGCCAACACAAAATGGCCATGTGCACAGCAGAGGCAGGGCCCAGCAGCTGCTTCACGCAGTGAGGCATGGAGGAGGCCGGTCCGGGCGTCTGCCACCTTGTGCGGAGGAGGCAAGTCCCAGCAGAGGAGGCGGGTCACGGCAGGGGAGGGCAGTTGTGGGCGATTGGGCTGACAGGGAAGCAGTTAAGCATCAATCAGGCCGGCAGAGGAGCAGTTAGGGGGTGATCAGGCAGGTAGGCAAGTGGTTAGGAGCCAGTGGTCTCGGATTGTGAGAGGGATGTCCAAACGTCGATTTAGGCCTGATCCCGCAGTTAGGGGCCCGAACCAGCAGTCGGACATCCCCTGAGGGGTCCCAGATTGGAGAGGGTGCAGTCCAGGCTGAGGGATACCCCCCATGCACGAATTTCATGCACCAGGCCACTAGTATTAAATAAATTTGTATGCTTTTCTCCTGTTCATTTGTCTTTGCCAGTTTAATTTTTAGATCCAGCCAGGGACCCTCAGAGAGTCAAGGAAAATTTTCCTCCCCTACAGAAACATGAAATAGCATGGCTTATGCATTACTTTTCTATTACTGCTGTAACAGATGACCACAGATGTGGTGGCTTAAATAATAAAAGTCTGTTATCTTTCAGTTCTATAACAGTTACGAAGTCTTACACAGATTTCACTGGGATAAAATAAAAATCTCAGCAGGGCTGTAGGAAGCTCTAGAAGAGAACCCATTCCCTTGCCTTTTCTAGCTTCTAGAGGCCGCCCACACTTCCGGTTTGGGCCCCAAGTCAGCACTGGTGGATCCAGTCCTTCTCACATTGCCAGCTGTGTGGTTCTCTGAATCTGGGAAACATTCCTTATTCTTTGGGGCTCATACCATTAGGTTGGGTCAACCAGGATAATGTCCCCATTTCAAGGTCCTTAACCTTAATCACATCTGCAGCCTACCTTTTTTCCTAATTCACAGGTTCTGAGAATTAGGGTGTGGCCATCTTTGGGAGCCACTACTCTGCCTACCACAGTCTCTTCAGAAAAGAATTCAGCATAATTACATTGCAGGATTCTTGGGAGTAAATGATGACAAAAGAGTGGCTACAGGCATCTAAAGAGGCCAGTCTAAGGAAGTCCAAGAGTGGATATTACCTTGTATGGAGGATATTTGTTTATACATCTGCCCAACTTTACAGACCCCTTTCTCTTATTAACAGTATCCCTAGTTTCCTGTGAAGAATGTGCCCTTGGGCATTCTACATGCTTTGGTTTGGGCCAGCTAATCATGGTACAGTTATTACACCCCATCCACAGGATTGGACCTGTGACTCCATCTTGCCCTCTTGGCCTTTGTAATTAGTCCAAAGGATAGACATATTATTTAACCAGAGTGTCTGCCTTGTATTTAATACACACATACTGGCAGAGAAAGTGTCTCTCGGCTTTGAGATTGCTAGCTGGGATGATACAAACATTGAATTATCTGTGATTCTGCTCTCAAATCCCAATTGCTATGAGGAAGCTTCTAAGAGATGCAACTTCCTAAGAGAAAAGAGAAGCAAGAAATAGAGATCTGAGGAAGGATTTAAACCCCTGGACCTGAAACTCTCCTTTTCTTTTTATAGGGTGACTGGCAACTGAAAGAGTCCTAAATAACTTACCTTATGTGTGATGAGAAGTCTTTCAAGGATGAAAGCAATAGAGTGATGTGGTCAGGTTTGCCCTGGTGACAATGTGCTAAATGGCTTTTAGTAAAGACAGATAGCCATTGCAGTCTTCCAGGTGACAGCTGATGTGTGATTCAATTAAAATAGCCACGCCAAGGGAACACAGAATTTTAGCGTGGAGTGCCCAACAATGTCAAAGGTTGCAGAGAACCAGAGAGCAAAAGCAAAAGGCATCTATCTGATTTGTTGGTAACCTTAACAACAGTTATTTAAATGGGCTAGTAGGAGTTGAACTATAGGAAATTGAGGAGTTGGTACTTTAAACAATATTTTTATTGTTATTTCTAGTTATAAAAGTAATTCTCATTGTAGTTTATCGAACAAAAGTATAAATAGATGAAGAAAATTAAAATCACCAATAACCTCCTCAGTATTAACTACTCTTGATGATTTACTCTTTCCCTTCCAGACAATAATATGATTCTGCATTTGTCATTTAATATAATTTTATTAACAACTCCTCTTATCATAAAGTATCCTTGAAAATATGACTTTTATTGGCTGCATAATTCTTCATCATGTTAATTATTTAGATAGCTTTGGACATCAATTACAAGATCATCATAATAAATTATGTTAGAATAACTTTAAAAAAATAATTTTCCTTTTTGTGGCTTAAATTGGAACCTCTCAATCAACAATGCACTAGTAATTCTGCTCCAAGTTCATCTTTATTTTAAGGAGAATTTTAACAAATTACCAATTGCATATGCATTTTTACTATGAACCATTGGCTTTTCTCTCCTCTCTATGGAAGGAGCAAAATGTGTCATTTAGCTTTCTTTTGTTCCTGAAATAGTAAAAGAATTCTTTTTTTCTCTTTCCTTTTATGTTTCTTAGATGTGGCATCCTGTTTCCCACTGAGCTTTTCTGACCCTACTCCTACAAACTTCTGCTATTTCTCTGTGATCTCCTCAGGAATTTGCCCTACATTCCACTTCATGTGGCATTTCCATTTGTGCTTCATCTTGTGAAGTTCTTTCTTAAGTAACTTTTATATTCCTTGCCAATTTTTTCTTATTGCAAATATAACAGATTGTGCTGCTGCAACTGTGGAAAGTGTTTTGCTTGAACCAGTCAAAAGCAGCATTTTTGACCAAATCAACATTTGACACTATGACATTCAGTTACTAGCAGTTCATATTCAAAATCACCAATAAGGTAGATACTCAGAAGAGATTTATCTATTCACGGGAACTAACATTTTTTATTATGTTATTGGAGTTCTAGAACTTGTCAAACGAAGTACAGCATCTATGAGGAATATATAATCAATAAAGGTATTAAAATCTTGTCAAGATCATGGTTCTGTTATCTGTGTCTCCACCTATTGTTGCTGGTGGAGGTGGAATTCTAGTGATGTCTTGAGGAAAGAAATTTCCTGAGACTCGCACAGGAGGGTGAGTGATATTTAGTTTTGTGGAATTAAACCTGTGGGTTTCCAAGGTCCTATTTCCCTCTGTCTTGGCGTGGAAAATATCCAGTCTTGTCTTCAGCTACTGCTCCATATTAAAGTCCAGTCCAGTCCAGTATCTGGCTAGGTTACCTTGTGTTCCCAGCTGCAGTCCATTGTGTGAGGGGTACACATGGCCATGGACCATGTGGCTGCTTAAGGCCAAATGGCAGGTGAGTGTGGGCCACAGAGCAAGAGCATGCAAGAGGAACAAGGGCAAGCAAGAGAACCAGAGACAGAGAATTCTTTGTCTGGGGATTACAACTAGGAGCTTAGACAATTAGCTCTTCAGATTTCATAGGTTTGCCATGGCTCCACCCCCCTAGCCCAGTGGTCGGCAAACTCATTAGTCAACAGAGCCAAATATCAACAGTACAACGATTGAAATTTCCTTTGAGAGCCAAAATTTTTAAACTTAAACTATATAGGTAGGTACATTGTTATTAACTTAATTAGGGTACTCCTAAACTGGCCTTTGCTAAAAACGTCCTCAATCTGATGGAGGTATGTTCACTGAAGTTGACCCTTTCCAACTCTCCCATCCACAATCGTCTTGTATACTTGTTTCGTCTATCTCCTTTCCGAAAACCGACTTCTGCGCATGGACCATGAAGTTTCAATCGCGCTGTATGTGCGCACCCGCACATGGTATTTTGTGGAAGAGCCACACTCAAGGGGCCAAAGAGCCGCATGTGGCTCCCGAGCCGCGGTTTGCCAACCACTGCCCTAGCCAATCCTCTTTTTCCCAGGTTAGACTGACAGGCAGGCAGCATCCCTACATCACCCCGACTTCACTGTACATGTGCCCATCACCCCTGTTGTTGGACCCCTTCCCCCAATGATTTTCAGGAAATGGACCTATGGTTCCCTGGGTAGCATGAAGTATAGCTTCCTGCTGAATCTACCCAGAGGTTCATGGGTATAAAATCTGCCCTTCCCTTTGCTCTCTTTCAATTATAATATTAGCTCGCTAATTATGACAGTGATAATCCCACCATTTAATACATTGACTTAGCCAACTGGGAATCCAGTAACTTATATAGTAAAACTATTTAAATAGAATTCATCAATTAAAGCATTTAGGAAGCAAAGTATGACAGCATTTTATTTTGTGCCACTTTTTTCTTGAAAGGTCAAAAATAGAATGTGTTCAGCATTTCTATAGTTTTACCAACATGACCTTAAAAAAAACCCGTTCCATTGTGGAAAATTTTAACATATACAAAAATAAACAGAATAGAATTAGAAACACTCACAGACCTGTCATCTAGCTTCAAAACCTATCAACACATGACCAATATTGTTTTATGCTATACCAACCATTCATTCCCTATACACACCCAGGGTCATTTTGAAGAAAATCTCAGACATTACATCATGTCATCTGTTAATATTTTGTGTAAAACTCTAAAAGATACAGACTTAAGACTATAACCCAAATGCACTACCATACCCTAAAGAAAAATCAAACTGTAATTTCTTAATGTCACTCAAGATCCACTTGGTTTTTAAATGTCCCAATTATCTCATAATTTATTTTTGAACCTTTGGTTTGTTTGAATCAGGTTGCTATTAAGTATATTATGGTTGGTTGATAGGTCTCTTAAGACTCTTTTAATATATAAGTTCACACTCCTTTTTATCTTATTCCTTAAAATTTATTTGTTGGTGAAGTCATGCCAAAATGTTTTAAAGCTTTCTTTTATGAATTCAGTAATCTGTTATTTAAAACTTGGCTTCTCTCAAAATATGAAAATCTATTTTAAAAGTAATTAGATCCCTTTTTAAATTAAAGGAAGTACCATAGCAATAAGACACTGAAATCCTCGCACCTAGTACCTAGCACACTGATGATGAGCCCCTTGAAGCCATCAGGAAATGGTCTAAACTCATTTACATTGATTATAATGTTCACTTATTCCTATATTAAATAAATACTTGAGAACTTGCTTTATGTCTTCAAATAGGCATAAATAAGAAATATTTCCATGAACAGATGTATTCTAATTAAACTTATGTTTTATTATTCTATCACATATAGAGCCCAACATAAATAATACATGGGAAATCTGTCTTTTTACACTGGTTCCCCAGAGAATCAATGGCTGAAAGAGAGACCAAGAAGAAAGTTGAATGAGTAATTAATTCACCTACCATGTATTGAGCATCTACAACTACTATGTACAAATATTAATCATATTAAGATATTTGTACTTTATTACAGGTATAATGAAAATGAGAATCAAAAGAAAAATCAAATCTGAAGAACTAGGAAGCCATGTCAGATTTGCTAAGACATGAAAATAGGAAAGAGTAAGGGTTAATTCCAAACTTTTTAGTTTTCAATACCAGAAGAGTGGAGTAGTACTATATGCAATTATTATGTAAAGTAGCATATAAAAACTCCCAAAATATCACACCCAAATTCTATTATTACACTACATTTGAAAAACAAGGACAGAAAATGTTTTAATGATTTAAAATTTATCTATTAGAATAATTTGGTAATTTTTTTTTGCATAATAGTCACTATAATATGTAGCCACAGAATTTAAGCAGATGCAATTCTATATTATACACAGATGGTTTATGTCGCACTTTACTTTGGGTAAAATATATTTAAATACATTTCCCAATTATTTAAAATGTGATATTATGAGTACTTCTTTCTAACATGCCTTATTCAGTGGTTAATCTTTTGTTATTGGAAATGAGCCCATTTATATTTGTAAAATGCTAAAGAAAAAAATAATTTTGCACCCAACTGAGGGTTTTCGGAGTAGATAACATAATTTTAATAATATATTGAATAGGACTGAACTAATCTTCTAGATCGGGGTGGGGAACATCCAGCCCATGGGCCTCTAAGGCCTGTGAAATCATTGGTCAGGCCCTGCCTAGGCATTAGGGGTGAGTTTATTAAATGTTTGACCAAATATAGCAGGCTCATTTTAAAGTTGATAATTTTGTATGGCCTGTAAATGATGTTATAAATATACAAATGGCCGTTGGCAGAAAAAAGGTTCCCCACCCCTGTTTAGATAATACAAATTTGGTCATCTGAACAAGTCATAAACAATTCAATTAGCTGCTAACAGCGAATGGTCTGAAGAAACAAATAGATTCTCAGTAGATAATCTATATATCTTATTAATTTATTGAGCCCCCCTCAAAATACTTCAAAAATAATAGCGAGTACATAGAAAGAAATTTCTTTATATTTAAATTTTTTTTTCATTCTTTTAGAGAGAAAGTGGAAGAGAGAGAACGGGGGAAAGAAACAAGGATTTGTGGTTCCACTTATTTATGCATGCATTGGTTGATTCTTGCGTGTGCCCTGACCTTGGCATATTGGAATGACACTCTAACCAACTGAGTTATCCCACCAATACATAGAAGGAAAATTTCAAACTAAGTTAGCATTTTAACCATAAAATTTCTATTAAAGTCAATGGATGTTCCTTGGAATCACTGAGTACCACCTCAAACATCTTTTGTTATGATCTTATAGCATTCTCTTTGGCTCCCAATAGAAGTCAAACCAATGTACAAATGTGTAAAACAATTAGCATTGTCACCACTAAGCTATACCACCATCTTTGGCAAAGTTTCAGTTTATTATATTTATTTATTTATTTGAGGCTTAGCATACACCAGAGAGCCTTATATATATTATTTTTGAACTCTGATTGTATTTTGTATATTTTTAAATGGCATAATAATCTAGGGCCCTCATGAAAAATTAAAGTCAAAGACATGATTCTTTCTAAACCCACAGTCTTAGTGATGCTATTGGATGCATTGTGTGTCACTCATCCATTCTGCATAGCTGTTGGACCAAAAGCATCAGATCACAACTACATATTGGACACTGTATTACAACTCCTCTTCCATTAGATGGTATTTTTATAAACACAGTCACTGTACTTTATATTTGCTGAGTACTCATCAGTTGTCCAATTTGTAAAATGTATGTTTTGAAAAGTATGTACCAACTACTATGCTAAGCACTTTCTATTTTTGTTTTGTTTTTAAAATTATGGTTGGGTTTTCGTTTTTAAATATGTTTTTATTGATTTCAGAAAGAGGAAGGGAGTGGGAGAGAGAGAGAGAAAAAAACGTCAATGATGAGAAAGAATCATCCGTCAGTGACTCCTGCACACCCCCTACTGGGGATCGAGCCCACAACTTGGGCATGTGCCCTGACTGGGAATCGAACTGTGACCTCCTGATTCATAGGTTGACGCCCATCTACTGAACCACACAGGCCGGGCTATGAGTTATTTCCATTTACTCACAGAACAATTCTGTGATATAAGCATAATTTTTAACCCTCATTTTAAAGAACTTACGATTCAGGATGGCTCAGTAATATGGCTAAGATCACTCAGCTACTACCTGGCAGAAGAGATTCAAGTCTGTCTAACTTCATTCTTCCAGTCACTCTTTCATGAAAAAAAAAAAAGTTTATTGTATTTCAATGCTTTGCAATAGATCTTGATAGAATTAGAGAGATGAATAGCTTGGAACCCAGAATCTTAACACCATTGCTGTGCAGTGTACTGGTGTTCCTCCTAACAATATTTTAAGGTAGACATAACAGGCATTATTCTCCATCATCTGTAGAAAGAAAGCTGAAACATGTCACATAGCAAGTGACTTTCAGAACTTGGGTTGGAATCCAAATCTCTAACTCTGGGTTCAGGAAACTTTTCTACCATGAAGTTGGGGTACAGAAGCTCTTCTTTATTCTGGACATATTCTATGCTTGAGCCCAAATAGGACTAAATAAATATTCTCTAGTCTAGGCCAAACTGAAGACTTATATCCTCCATAAAACATTCTCCTCTCTCCCATATTGACTTTCCACTTCTTTAATCAATGATGGTTTGATAAAGTATTGGTAGATTATTGACAAATTTCTGACTGTTTTGCAATCTAAAGGTGAAGATATACTGTCTTTTATTTATCATGATATTAAAAATAGTGTTTTTCTGAAAGAAGGTGAAAACAGAGTACTTGTTTAATAAATGATCACACTTTAATCAACAGATGAATATATACCCATCTGTTGATCTAGAACTATTCCTTATTCTTTAGAAAACAACCCCGTTTAAGAGGGTAAGGCCTATTTTATTTCAGGACTATGCCTTTTAGATTTGATATTATAAATAAAATGTGTTTATAGGCACTGCATTTGACATATTTGATTTCCCATTGAATGTTGCCATTAACTTTCTTTAGGTAATATTAGGGATAAATTTCCCAGAGTGTGCTTTATAGATTACTAGTCCCTCAAGGAGTTCTGATAAAAATGTGGAGAGTTACCGTGACATATAAAGTCAGGAACCATCAATACTATGTGCCCCTTCCTGTGGATTCATGAAACAAATCAGTATTTCAAAGTTTTTTAGAAAATCTATATGAAAGAAGCCTGTTTTGCTTATTTTATCCTTGTATTTCCTAAACTTACTTGACCATTAGTTCCTTATTTTACATTATTCCTTTTATTGTTGCATAGAATTTTAAAAACTTTGGCAAATCTTGTGTTAGCCCCAATCCAGTTGTTGCATATTCCCTACAATGGCTTCTTTTATGCATCCAACAATATCTAGATCACCTGTAACAACAGTAGTAAATGAAGTTCATCATGCCATCACTGTCCCTAAATCCTTCAATTTTGGATTCAACTATTTCTTATTCTTTTCAAATATTTCATGAAATTAATAATGAAAACTTTCTCTTGAGAAAGTCTCTTTCTTTTCCTCACTAGAAGAATTAATTTTGTTTGGATTTCCAATTTTCAAATATATAAATATTATTTTGAAAAGTAATATTTCCTTTTGTGAAGTCACCTTGATTTTTTAGTACATTTAAGGTAAAATCCAAGGAAAATATTTTTTTTATTAACCTGCTGTTTATAATCTTTCACTTTGAGGCTGTAAAGCCAGTTTCCTTTGATCATTGTGCAAATTAAAGCTAACATCTCCTAGAACAGTGGTTCTCAACCTTCCTAATGCTACGACCCTTTAATACAGTTCCTCATGTTGTGGTGACCCCCAATTTCATTGTTACAAATTGAACATAATTAAAGCATAGTGATTAATCACAAAAACAATATGTAATTATATATGTGTTTTCCGATGGTCTTAGGCGACCCCTGTGAAAGGGTCGTTCGACCCCCAAAGGGGTCACAACCCACAGGTTGAGAACCGCTATCCTAGAACAATAAGCCTGCAGAAACAAATCATAGATTTCAAGTTCAGTGGGTGGTTGGAGTTTTGGTAGGACGACATACCAGCCTAAAAAATGATAAAGTTTTGTTCCAAGAGCAGGGCATTTGGAATCAAAAAATTCAAGGTTTCTTTCAACTCAGAAACTCCTATTCTACATTTTTTTAAACTCCTTTTAAATCAAGAAGCATTCATTGTACCTAAGGGATAGAAAGATGGGCGAAAATTCCCTTGCCCTTAAGGAACTTCCCTTAGTTTCAGATTACAGCCCCAAGCTTGGGAAAATCAAAGGAATCCAGTGACCAACTTTGGATATCTAAGAAATAAACCTCCAGCAACGAGTCCCTATTCAGCTATTTAGGAAAGTAAGCACTGCGTAGGCCTGTTGTTTAGAAAGCTTTTCTAATGAAGCTACAGTTATATATCTGATTCCTATAAACACTTTTTTATCCATTTAAAAATGTTAGAGTAAAACAATGAGAAAAATATAGCTTTGTGCAAGACACTCTACTAGGTACTGTTTGGACAAGCGGTGATTAAGACATGGCTTCCTTCATTTAGGTGTTTAAAGTCTGGTGAAAGATAAAAGATATATACCCAAATATTACACAGTATCAAAAGTGAAAAGTGCCAAGTAAGAGGCACAAATATAATGTATTGTGGGGGTTTATAGGAAGATGAAATTATTCTTCTTGGAGTATTCTGGAAAGTCTTATGGAAGACATGGAAGGACCTTAAGGAACCAATAAAATAAAGCCATTAGGAAATTGGGAATGAGGGTGGGAGTGACCACAGGTTTGACAGGTAGAGAAGGTAGCATGAGCAAAAACCAGGGGGCAAGAAGGCATGATGCAGGTAATGAATACAAAAAGGCATTTATTTAAACATGGAGGTGTGCCGAGCCAGCTCAGTCAAGGGTTTGCAAGCCTGAGTGAGGGCGGCGAAAGGATGAAGAAATGACAGATAAAGAGAATAAGCTGGGTCTAGGTCAGTGATGGCGAACCTTTTGAGCTCGGCGTGTCAGCATTTTGAAAAACCCTAACTTAACTCTGGTGCCATATCACATATAGAAATTTTTTGATATTTGCAACCATAGTAAAACAAGATTTATATTTTTGATATTTATTTTATATGTTTAAATGCCATTTAACAAAGAAAAATCAACCAAAAAAATGAGGTTGCGTGTCAGCTCTGACACACGTGTCATAGGTTTGCCATCACTGGTCTAGGTGGATTTTCCTGTGCCTGGCTGAAGCCACAGAGAGAGATATCCAGAGGCAAGCTGAGCCTTTATTTTATAGCCAGAGGTAAACAAGGTAGTGGTCACCATAGTTACAATGTTCTTGTGACTTTCACTTGTTTTGGCAGCACTTGCTGCATCTCCCTCAGCCCATTAGCTTCCCAGATAAGATCTAGAGAGCATCATAAGGTCAAACCTAATTATGCTAAGAGGACTGTGCCCTCTAAGCTGGGACTTATTTGTGGCTTTGCCAACAGGTCAGTCCTAGGCTTAACCCTATAGCCACGCCCTACATGGAGGGAAGGGCATATGAATGAATTTGGGGTAGAGTAAGCCCAAATAATGGAGACCCTTGAAAGCCATGTAATGATGATAATGCTAATAATAAATAACAATAGTCATAGTAGTAATGTAGTAGTATAATGGAACTTAACACTTATTGTGGATTTATCGTATGCCAAGTATAGTTCTAAGTAGTATCTCATTTAATTTCCCAACAACCCTATAAGATAAAAACTCTCATTACACAGATTCTCCTAATTTTATAGATAAAGACCTGGTTTCACAGAGAAGTTTGTAAAGTCCATGATTACATAGGACTTTACTCTTTACTTCTTAAACTTAGAAAAGTTGCTAGAACTCATAGCTAGGTAAGCTGATACATGTCCCTAAACCAGCCCCTAATCACAAAATGCTATTGAAATCTAGGATAGGAGGAAAGAGATTGCAGGATTCTATTCCTGAGTATGTGTCAAGTTAAAATAGACCAGCGGTTCTCAACCTGTGGGTCGCGACCCCTTTGGCGGTCGAACGACCCTTTCACAGAGGTCGCCTAAGACCATCCTGCATATCAGATATTTACATTATGATTCATAACAGTAGCAACATTACAGTTATGAAGTAGCAATGAAAATAATTTTATTCTTGGGTCACAACATGAGGAACTGTATTTAAAGGGCCAGAAGGTTGAGAACCACTGAAATAGACAACTCTATTGAGAGTAAGCATATATTTTACACTAAACCTATTTCTTATTATCATAGTTAGGTAATCCATAATGTGTATTTGACTTAGAGGATTGCAGTGGTTCTACAACCTAAGGTTTATTGTATTATTACTAACCTTTTTTGCTACCTTGTCTTTAAATTCGATATTCCTTTGTAATGCTAAAGCATTTTTATTATCTTGATATGATATTAGTCATCAGTAGTTCAAAGGATTGAAAATGAGTTGAAGAGCTGGTTTTGGATCTACAATTGAACCGGCTCTTAGCCTTGACAGAATAAATTGTTTGTTCCTTCTATTTTACTTAAACTACATCTAAAACTATAAAAATGTTATTGTTGTTAATGTTATTTTATTACATAGACTAGAGGCCCAGTGCATGAAAATTCATGCACTGGAGGGGGGTCCCTCAGCCCGGCCTGCCACCTCTCACAGTCCAGGAGCCCTCAAGGGTGAGAGGCAACCCGGCGATCAGGGGAAAGCAACGCCCCATCACACCTCTGCTGCTGCCACTGCCAGCAGCGCAAGCCTCGGCCAGCCCGTTACCTGAGCCTTGGGCAGCCCTGGGCAGCTGGACAACCGCCATCCGAGGCTTGCCTGCACCTCAGGCCGGCCCTGGGCAGCTGGGAGGCTGAAGGGACTGGGAGTCTCTGAAGGCAGGCACGCAGGGCCTTGCCAGGCATCTGTCACCCCGCAGGGCTGAGACGACTGGGCGCCACCAACTTTTGGCTGTGGGCGCCGCCATCTTTGAGGGCATGGCAGTCAATTTGCATATTCCCTCCTTATTGGCTGTGGGCACCGCCATCTTTGAGGACGGGCAATCAATTAGCATATTCCCTCCTTATTGGCTATGGGCCATCTTTGTGATGGTGTGAGGGTCAATTAGCATATTTCCTCTTTATTAGATAGGATGGTCCTAAGTTACTTATCTGTGACCCAATAAATGAACTTTGGGTACAAAGTTATTTTCAATTAAACTATGTTTGATATAACCCACAGCGGAAGCCTACTTTTGTCAAAACTAATAGGAAAGAAAATAGAAAGTCAAGATAAAATACTATAGTATATTCATGAAAGAAATGAAAATCAATTAAACAAAACATACTTATTAATAATGAAAACATAGGTACAATTTATGTAAAAATTTTAGGATCTGATCATATAGGTCGGATATTTTTACATATTCAACTATATAGAACCTGGGCAAACTTTGCTAAATGTCCACAGGAACTTAAAGATGTTATTTGACTGCCGGAAGAATTCAACATAGAACAAAATGTTTTGTGGATATGGTAGAAAGCAAGATATTAAAAATGTAATTGTGGGCACCCAAAAAGAAATTTAATTGTTATATTTGAAAAAGAAGTACATAGTAATTATAGAATTCAAAGCAGTATCAATCTTGTTCTTTCTAATATCACCTAGTTACTACTGAGGTGGTCTTTAGTATTTTATTTTTTAAAATTTGTCTTAGAATCTAGAGGTACTAAAGAAGAGATTTCCTTTATTCATCACCCATTTTCTTAGATATATCAACAGTGAATCACTGTTTAATACAGAGAGTAAAATATTGTTTACAAAGCCAAAAACAAGGAAAGAAATGAAATTATTTTATGAAGTATCTTGGATCTTAGAAATCAAGATCCAAGCAAAAGGGTATTTTTCTAAAACATGAAACATATTTTTTAATATTTGCAAAATATAAAATGGATATGTCAAAAAATCCAAGGAAATTTTAAGTTTCAAGTGCTGCTTGATCCTGAGGTCTCAAAAGAGGTCATTAGGACACAGACTCTTTCCATTTCTCTGCTTTACTCTCCATGTTGGCTTTATTCTCAGGTGCCAAAGTGGTGTGAGTAAGACTGCCAATATTACCAAGCCTATGTCTTCATAATATTGTTCCCTGTGTGTATGGCAGGGGGAAGGGTGATTAACAGAATTATTTTGTGTTGAGTCTAATTTTGATTACTTGAATTTGGTCATATGATCAATCATGAGAGAAATATTCTGGCCAGGGGAACATAAATTGCCAGGTGTATTAGTAATAATAGTATTAGGTATTTATTAATACATAACAAACTACCACGGAATTTAGCAACTTAAAAGACACTTTAAAAAAATCTCAGTTTCTGTGGTCATGAATCTGGGCATGGTTTAACTGGGTTCTTGCTTCAGGCTTTCTCACCAAGCTGCAGTCTATGTGTTGGCCAGGGCCGGGGCTCATCTGAAGGCTCACTCACATGATCCTTGGCAGGATTCAGTTCCTTTGGGCTGTGGGACTGAGGGCCTCTTTTCCTCTCCAGCCAGTTGTTTTCCTCAGCTCCGTAACATGGGACTGAACATAGCAACGTGATTCATCAAAGCAACCAGTTTACTCCTAGTAAGAAGAAGTCTGAACTTTTGTAATCTGATCTTGGAAGTGACATAGTCACAATGGTGAGGTATTCTGTTGGTTAGAATCAAGTTACTTGAGGATTTGTGTGTCAGATTTGAGTTATATGTCCATCCCTGAAGATGGGGTGCAAGACACTCTTTCCAACGCACAGGAACTGTGAGTGAGTGAAGGGTTCAAACCCCTAAGGAAAATAGAAAATTGGATCATTATCAGAAGAATGGATGTTGCGAGGTGAAACAGCTGTTCATGATGTATTACCAGGTTCGGGTCTGAGTTCTTTAGAAAATGAGAAAACTCTTTTTCTATCCCCATGACTTTGAATCATTATGAACTTCAATGCTTATTTTAAATTACCTAATTGTATGTTTATATTATGGGATGAAGCTGTTTTGGTCTGTTTATTCAACATTTCTAAGCCAGCTCTATTTCTTTTGTATTTTGGGTTTCTATTCTAATTTTCAGCCAGCACCTCTATCTGAAATAGATTAAAATTCCTGTTTGTTAAGTTGCTGAGTTTGTCTTGCGTGGAGGATTACATGCAAGCTTGAAGTTCAAATTCTCTCAAAACTCATCCTACTTTATCAAAAGAAACATTTTATGGTAACTGAGAAAATCAAGCAAAGCCAAATCTTTAGCACTGACTTTTCAAGCTTTTAGTAGAAAATGGAAATAAGCATTAACCTTGAGGTTAAAAAATATTCTGAAGGAGCTTCTGTTTTATAGAAATCATGATTTACTAGTTGACTCTCTCAACTAGTAAACATGTCTCCATCACAGTGGGTATATATTGTGCCCATGAGATTTCATAACAGTTAAAGTTGTCAGGCTAAGATGATGAAATGAATTCAGTGTCTTATCTGTTTTCATACTTAATCACAATGCATCTGTTAGAGTGATGGGTGATAAATCTGACCCAGAGTTCTTTCAAAATCATGAATTTCATGGATTTTAAACAGTGCTTGACTGACTCAGCAAGTTGATCGTTTGAAACTTGCTTATGGCTCAGGAGCCAATTAATATTAATAACATTATTATATGTATTGCTTGTTATAAATAAGTACCATTATAGCTAATCATAACTAATATGTATTATTATAATAAATGCTTTTATTTTTTTCACTAATATTTGCTCAGTGCATGATTTATGCCAAGTACTAATCTAAGCACTTTCCAGAGTAATCAATTCTTTTGATGTTCATAGCAATCATCTTTTTGGAAAATATCGTGTAATCATTTCCTTTTTACCACTTTGTATTACATGCACAGAGCACTTGGAATTTTGATGCCCTTCTGTCCAGAGTGTTCATTTACCATGACTGTCAAGCTAAGTTTGAGCCAATTAGATGAAGTCTCCATGGGGAGAATCAACCCCATGTCTTACTACTTTCTGTAGTTGAGGCACAGTTAGCTAACTTCCTTTCTTGGGGAATTCAGTCAGCCATTGGATTAGGGCTTACTTTGGAAGGTTTGAAGAGACAGAATATTTGGAATTTCCTCTCCTGAGAGACTATCCCTTAAAATATTTAGTTGTGTCGTTTAGTCTATTTGCTTTACAAGAGAGAAAACCTTGCAGGCTTCCCATGTCTCCCTACTTCCAATTTCTTCCCTGAATTATTCTCTCTCACGTCCTCCCAGATATTGTTTGTGCCACAAGACTGTGATTGTATCTCTCTGTTCCTGAGGGGAAAAAAATACTGTTTTACTTGGCATACAAGTAATTATCTGTCCCATTATCATCCCATGATTATCTGTCTCCTGCCTACATATCTTGCCCCATCCCCTGTGGCACTCCCCTCCTTAGACATGCACATATAATTGAATTCTGGCAGTAGTCATTTGAATCATTTTTTACTCAAATATACCTTTTCCTCATGTTATTCCCTCTGCCTGGAACACCATTGTATTAGGATTCTCCAGAGACATGTAACCAATAAGATATAGATAGATAACATAAGAGATTTATTATAGGAATTGGTCCACAGGATTATGGAGACTGAGAAGTTTTACACTCTGCCATCTGCAAGCCGGAGAACCAGGGAAGCTGATGGTATAATTCGGTCCAAGTCTAGAAGCCTGAGAGTCTCAGATGCTAATTGTGGAAGTCCAGGTCTTAGTGTGAAGGGCAAGAACCAGGAGTGCCAATCATTATGAGGGTGATCTTTACTCAGTCTACAGGTTCAAATGTGAGTGTCCTCTGGAAACAACCTCACAGACACACCAGAAATCATCCTGGTACCAGCCCTGTGAGCATCCCTTAACCCAGTCAAGTTGACACATATCATTAACCATTATAACCATCTTCCTTTTATTTGTTGCACAAACTCTTCCTGAATCTTTAAGCCACAGATCAAATGAACTCTTCTGTAAACTCTCTTAAGCTCTCTACCTAAGCCAGAGTAAAGGTCCTTTCCTTTTATCTACATTTTACGTATTTTGTATACACCTACATTACAGTATTCATCCTCCTCCTGGTAGTTTTCTCTCCACGAGACTATAAGACCCTTGAGGGCAGGACAGGCTCCCTTCTCCCATGGGACTCACAGGATGACTGGCACACAGGAGGCCTCAGTGACTTATGGTTGTAATCAGCTTCTTCTCAAAGAAGATTCAGACATTTGCCAGAAGCCTAAAAAGAAGGAGAAATAAGAATTAAATCAGTGGAATTACTATTTTTTTAAAATCAGGTATGCCCTGATTAAATAAATATATTTTGGCATATATATATATATATATATATATATATATATATATATATATATATATATATATATATGTATATATATATATATGTATATATATTTGCCAGAAGATTTTAGCATTTTAGACTTAAATTCCATTTTCTATTTTAGACTATACCCCAGTGCATAAGTTGTCAGATCTCGTTTGTAAAGGCTGGTATTTCTTAAGTGTTTCATAAAGTATTTAGTTCAAAATAAAATTCAAGGCCTTAGGGAAAATTGAATCTGAGCTCCTGACTTGCCTTAGCATTTAAACACCAAAGCATAATCTTGGAACATTTTCCTCCTTAAATCTTGGCTTGGTGATCCAGGACTCTGTTGACCCACAACATTCCACAGTTCCTGGAATGACTCATCTCTTTCCCTTTTCCTTGTCTTTCACCTGAGCTTTGCATTTCTGTCTGTATTTCCAAATGGCTGTCCTTTCATCAGGGGAAGAAGCATGTTTTTCATTGCATTGTCTCTCTCTTCTCGCTAATTTTCATGGTCAGCTTTTCTCCATAAGGAAAACAGATATGTCATTTGTGTTTCTCAGCTCAGAGGACTTGTAGGATTGGAAAAATGAGATACCGGTACTTTCTAGTTAAAAATAGAATTGTAAGGATCTTTCTTACACTACTCTACCGGAACGAACTCTTTTCACCCCTACTCCTACACCTGTATTACAGGCTTGAAAAGAGAGGAAAGGAGGCTCACAGAGAGGCCATCCCTATTGTTACTAATTGAATGTTCAATTTCTCTCCAAAAATATGGGCCTACCTTTTAATTTCAGTGGGCTCTTCTACCAGTCTCTTAAAAAATGACCAGTCTTTAATTTAAATAGCTTGGACTAAAGAACCAATGGTCCCTTTTTTCCACCTTGAAGCTGGGAGTAGGAACCATTCTTTCCTGCCACTGGTGCCCCTTTCTTCTCTTTTCACCCTTAGATGGACGGGGAGACCAGGCTGCTTTGTGCTGAGACCTGGTTATTGGTGCAGCAGATAAGACAAGACCCCCAATGACATCACTGGTTTTGGGATTCTGATCACTTCACAGTACAATTAGCTGCCTCTGTTATTTGGCCAGACTGCTCACCCCATTCATTTTTGTCTGTTTGAAACAAAGAAAACTGGGCAAGGAAACGCACTGATGGCTCAGGGCCAGTCCCTTCGATCCAGGGACTGAATGAACAACACGAGTGTATATTTTACTGACAGTAAAGATAATGAGTGCCTCAAGCATTTGTAAGCTATAGCAGTTTTTCCACACATGTTATTTCATTTCAGCTTCACACAGAACCATAAGGTAGGTGGGGCGAGGTGTCACCCTCACTTTACTGACAACGAATAAAGCCACCGAAACTTGCCCAAGCAGAAAGGTACTCTTTCTATCCCTCCATGCAATAGAATCAAAACAACAGATACATAATACAGAGAGGAGAGTAGCCAAAATTCAAACCCATTGCCGACTGACTCTAGAGTCTGGGCTCTTTACCATCATGCAATGCTATGCCAGCTCTCACTGAGTCACGCAGCCCAGGCATCCATGCATTGCAGACCTGAGAGGCTGAGCACCTGTGGGAATTGAAGGGGCTGTCTTTTAGAATCACAGAAAAGCCCTTTGTTGGGTGGAATAGAAATATCTGAGTGATAGGTTTTACCCTTCTCCCACCTCTCATGACTCCCCCTGCTTTTTCCCATTGCTTTGCTCTTTGGAAGCCAAGAATAATGAATGTAAGATGAAGGGTGGGAAGAAGAATACACAGAAAAACTGGGAAACGATTTGAAAGCAAGCCTGCTGGCGGGTGGACAGGTGCACATTCTCCCTCCTGCGAAAAGGCCTGTTTCCCACCCTGTGCACCGGGAACAGAGATGCAGTAGAGTTGTGGCTGAAAGCTTCACTCGGGAACCAAGCTACCGGGGCTCTAGTCTAACTGGGTGGCTTCATGGACCCCACGGATTTTATTATCTTCCCCTGTGAAAAGAGAGGAAATAGTAATACTTCAGAAGGTTGTCATGAAAATAATTATGAGCTAATGCCTGCAGAGCCTTTGGAACCTGACCAGAGTAAATGCATGTTTTCTGTCATCTATAGTAATAAAAGCATAATATGCTAATTAGACCAGATGTCCTTCCAGACATCCTTCCAGACAAAGCCAGGGTTGCAGCCCCGGGATGGAGGCAGCTGCCAAGGCTGTGAAGGCCTACTCTTGCACGAATTTCATGCATCGGGCCTCTAGTTTTACATAATGAGGTCACATTTAAAAGGCCACAGGCATAGTAGATGCTCAATAAACACAAGCTCCCTTTCTTCAGATAGGATTTAGATCACTGGGAAGACTCACATTCATTGAAGAGTATGTGTCTTTTGTCAGTTACCTTGGAGCTACGATAAATAGGTATTTATTACATTTTTGAGGAACTAGCCAGTTTCTTTTTTTTAAAACTATTTTTCAGTGGCTTGTCTTTATCCCTTCCCTAATGCCATTTTCCCACCTAACCAATTTGATAACTGCCACCTCTGCCAAATCAGTTTACCCATGTTAACCATTTCATCTAGTAGCACCTGTTGAAACAGTATATTAGGTTTCTCTTCTGCTCATGGAAACTGGAGTCACTTAAGCAGTTTTCTCTAACTCACTTCTCCTCTCTGGTTGCAATAGAAAGTCATTATTTTAAGTTTTAATTCCTCTAATCTCAAATGACATTTTCTTTTTTTAAAATATATTTTATTGATTTTTCACAGAGAGGAAGGGAGAGAGATAGAGAGTTAGAAACATCGATGAGAGAGAAACATCGATCAGCTGCCTCCTGCACATCTCCCACTGGGGATGTGCCCGCAACCCAGGTACATGCCCTTGACCAGAATCGAACCCGGGACCCTTCAGTCTGCAGGCCGACGCTCTATCCACTGTGCCAAACCGGTTTCGGCTCAAATGACATTTTCTAGGTGGTAAACCAGTTTTCTCCACTAGCCTATAAATTACATATGTGCAAGGATGTTCAAAGCTATATCCCCACCACCTAACAAAATGAGTGGAACAAGAGGTACTTTATACATATTTGCTGAAAATATCAGTCAATGCTAAAGAAATGAATCCTATATAATAAAAGCGTAATATACTAAGTGTCTGACCGATCGGTCGACCATTCAGTCAACCACTCAACCAGTCGCTATGATGTGCACTGACCACCATGGAGCAGACCCTCCTACTGGTAGGTTAGCTTGCTGCTGGGGTCTGGCCAATCAGGACTGGGCGTGAGGGCCGGACACACCCTGGAGCCCTCCCGCGGTCCCTCCCCATCTAGCTGGCCCCCATCTGCCCCGATTGAGACTGGAAGAGACAGCCCCAATAAGCCCGATCACCAGCCAGGTGGAGGGACCCCACCTGTGCATGAAATCGTGCACTGGGCCTCTAGTAAATTATAAAAAAAAAGTATCCTCCACCCATTAACTAGAATTTTTAAACCTTACATGCATGACAAACATTGGTCTACGGTTTTCTTTTCTCATAATGTCTTTGTCTGATTTTGATATCAGAGTAATGCTGACTTCATGTCTTGAATTAGAAAGTTATTCTTTTTAATTTTCTGGAAGAATTTATGTAACATTGGTATTATTTCTTCCTTATATGTTTGCTAGAATTCAATCAACACTGAAGTCATTAATGGGGGCTAAATTTTTGTTGTGAAAGTTTTTAAGTATAAATACAATTACTTTAATAGATATTTAATTAGAAAATTCTTCATGAGTGAGCTTTGATAGTTGTGTCTTTCAAAAAATTTGTCCATTTTACTTAAGTTATTGAATTTATTGGTATAAAATTACTCATAATATTCTTTACTTTCCTTCTTAATATGTGTAGTCTATAGGCTATCACTTCTCCCATTCTTAATACTGGTAAATCATTTATTCTCCTTTTTTTTCAATCCTACTTAGCCTGACTAGTGCTTTATCAATTTTATAGTTTCTCTCAAATAATAGGCATTGATTTTTTTCCTATTGATTTTTCTTTTTCCTATTTTATTTATCTTTAATTTTTATTTTCTTATTTCTGCTTACTTTTAGGCTTTTTTGTTTTTCTCATTTCTTAAGCTGGATAATAAATTTATTGATTTGAAATTTTCTGTATTTCTAATATATATACTTAATGCTGTAAATTTCTCTTTAAATACTTCTTTAGCTACATTCACAAATTTTTATATGCTGTGCTTTTTATTTTCTCAGTTCAAAATAGTTTTTTAGTATATGATAACATTTTTAACAAAACCACAAATAAAAGCAGAAATATCAAGATGGAGAAGGTTATGAAGAAATAAAACAACAGCGATCAAATAATCTTTATAATAATTAAATACAAATAGATAAGATAAACATATTGGGAGACTTCAACATAAATACTAAGTAAGAGTTAATTAAATAGAAGGAATAAGTAAAATTCTAGTAATAGACTAGAATAAAATTTTCTAAATGTTTATCAGCAAAACCTAAGAATAGGTTTGGAATAGGACAGAATGGTAAAGGAAAAACATTTTGAAAATTACAGCACATGGTTGCAGGAAAGGGAGAATAGAGAAGAAAAAAATATTCTGAAGGTCTAATTTTACTGGAATAGGAGGGAAACAGAGTGTCTTGAAGGGGGAAAGAATTGGTATATTATTTTCAAATAATTTTAGAAAAGTATGTCTGCTTTTTAGAGCAGGGAAAGTAAAGTAATCGTGAATGGAGTGGAGAAGTATCACAAAATCTCAAAGTTCAAAAGGAAAAAAATGTAATGAGTAAGAATGTCACCAGAACAACAAAATTGAAGAAAAGGAAAATAAGGAAACAAAATTTTAAATAAATATAAACATAAAATAAGATGAAATGGTTAAAATCAAGCATGACTGTCATCACCCTAAATTGTATTTGTCCATTAAAATGTAAACCACCAGACTATAGTGTTTTTTTTTACATTCCATATTGAAAAATAATTAGTTATAGGCTATTTAATACAGGCGTCTTTTTAAAAAAATGATCATTTTTAAAAGTTAAAAATAACAGGGAAAACACCCAAAACATGATCATCAAAGAAAAAAATTGATAAAGTGGCTTTATCAAAATAAAAAATTTTAGCTCTGCAGGGAATTGTGATGAGGATCAAGACTGACTACAGACAGAGAGCAAATATTTGCAAATCAAAAATCCACAAATACCATGTACCTAGGATGTATAAAGAATCCTCAAAATTCAACTATGCAAAAACCAAACAACCCAATTAGAAAATAGGCAAAAGACACGAACAGACATTTTACCAAAAAGCATATGCAGATGCCAAATAAACACATAAAAATATGTTCAACATCATTAGTCATGAGGGAAATGCAAATTAAAATCATAATGAAATATTACTACACACCTATCAGAATAGCTAAAAAAATCTTTTTAAATAGTGGTAACACCAAAGTCTGGTGAAGATGCCAAGAAACTTTATCTCTCATGCATTGCTGGGTGGAATGTAAAATGTTACAACCACTCTGGAAATAATATGACCATTTATTATAAAATGAAATGTGTATTTACTGTATGACCCAGCAATAGCACTCTTGGACATTTTTCCTATAGAAATGGAAATGTATGTTCACAGAAAAGCGTGTACACCAATGATCATAACAGCTTTATTCATAATAGCTAAAAGCTGGAAACAACCCAAATGTCTTTCAATGTGTGAATCATTAAACTGTGGTACATCCATACCATGAAATACTACTCAGCAATAAAAAGAAATGAGCTATTGATACATGGAATAAGTTACATGGATTTCAAGAGAATTATGCTGAATGAGGAAAGCCCATCCCAAAGCTTACATACTGTATGATTCCATGCAGCTAACATTCTTGAAATGACAAAATGATAGAGGTGGAGAACAGATTAGTAGTTGCTAGTTAGAGGGGAGATGGCCATGGCTTTAAAAGAATACCAAGAGGATTCTTGTGATGGTGCTATCTTGATCTTGACCATAGTGATGGTTACACAGTCTACATGTGATAAAATTGCAAAGGACTAAACACATACGTGCACACACACACACACACGAGCACATGTGAAACTGGTGAAATCTGAATAAGATCAATGGATTTTATCTATGCCAATTACCTGACTGTGATAGCATACTGTAGGTAGATGTTACCATTGGGGAAAACTGGGTAAAGTCTATACAGAATTTCTCTATTATTTCTTATAACTGCATAGGAATCTACAATTACCTCAAAATAAAAAGTTTTTAAAAAGAAAATGAAGGGGTGGGCCTGGAGATAGAATAATGAATAGCATATAGTGAATACAATATTAGTCAATATTGCAGACTATTATACAGTTATTTCAAAGAATAAATCATAGTTTGTCATTTACTTGGTTGAATTTCCATAAGGCTTTGTTGAATGAGAAAAGTAAGGTTCAGAAAAGTGAGTGTGATACGATTCTGTTTTTTAAGAACAACTTCCAAAAGTACCCCCAGATATACATATCATACACACATGCATATATATTTATACATATCTGTGTGTGTTTGAGAAAGAGATTTGGCAATGGGTAAATGTGCATGGAAGATACTAGTTTGTTAACCTGAATCACCTTGAAGAGAGGATGGATGATACAGATAGTATGGAGGAGGAAGTAAACCAAGAAAAAAAAGAAAAAGAAAATGAAAAAAATAGTACTAAAAACACAAATATACATATAAATAAAAACAATGTACACATATGTAGTTGTATGTATTTTTTCATATGAATGTAAAGAAAATTTAAGAATTATTTTTATTTTATTACTACTTAATAATTGCAATTTTATTGAGAGATAATTTATATATCATTCAATTCATCCATTTGAGGCATATAAATTCAGTGGTTTTTAGTATATGCACAGAGTTGTGCAACTGTCACCACAATTTTAAAACATTTTTGTCACCCTAAAAAGGAAACCCCGTATCTATTAACAATCACTCACTATTTACCCCCAAGCCTCTCTCCCTACCCCTAGGCAACCACTAATCTACATTCTGTTCCTATAGATTTGCCTATTCTAAATATTTCATATACTAGTAAATGGCCTACCACTTAGCTTGTCCTAATGGAGCTACTAGCCTTTTTTTATTTGCTTATCATAAAAAATCTCTATTGTTTTTCATACCCCACTTAGGCTTGAACTTCCTCAGAGACTATCCTGTATAATAAAGAAATAATATGCAAATTAACCCTCACGCCCTCACAAGATGGCTGCCTACGACCAGGCTGGCAGGGGGGTTAGTGAGGTACGACCAAATGACTGAACAAGCAGGCTGCATGTGATGACCAGGCCAGCAGGGGGGTTCAGTTGGGGGTGACAAGGCTGGCAGGGAGGTGCAGTTGGGGGCAATTAGGCTGGCGGGGGGAGAGTGAGGGGTGACCAGGCTGGCAGGGGAGAGGCAGTTAGGGTGACCAGGCCGGCAGAGGGGGGCAATTGGGGGTGACCAGGCCGGCGGGGGGGCAGTAAGAGGTGACCAAGCTGGTGGGGGGGGGCAGTTAGAAACGACCAGGCCAGCAGGGAGGAGGCAGTTGGGGGAGACCAGGCTGGCAGCAGGGGGCAGTTAGGGGCAACCAGGCCACAGGGTGGAGCAGTTAGGGGTGGGTGATCAGGCAGGCAGGCAGGTGAGCGATTAGGAACCAATGGTCCAGGACAGTGAGAGGGATGTCTGACTGTCGGTTTAGACCCGATCGGGCCTCAACCGGCAGTCAGACATCCCCCAAGGGGTCCTGGATTGGAGAGGGTGCAGGCTGGACTGAGGGACACCCCCCCCACCCCCATGCATGAATTTTGTGCACCGGGCCTCTAGTTTCAAATAAAATCAATTTCTTGGGATAGAGCTTTAGAACTCTCTGTACTTAAGAACTGTCTCTCCCTTTTGTCAAGGACTTTGAACCACTGGGCAGGGATGGTCTCATCCCTGGTCTTATCATCTTCTCAGCTTGCTTTCTGGGCACAGACCCTCATCCCTATAGTTAAATTGGATGAGGGCCGCAAGGGCCTCACTGTTCCTAGCTGGCCACAGTGGGATAGAGCCTCCGGTTTATGAATGGGGGCTGAATGGACAAAGGGAACCCCTGACATCTCAGCCACACATCCACCAGAAATTTAACCTCTACACCTTGGAGTTAGAAGGAACCAGAAATGTTATTGGCCCGCCCCTTTAGGTAAGTTACTATATCCCATGATGGGAGCTGGGAGCTGGGGAGAGAGAGAGTCCCATCCTCTGGGGCACACCCACCTAGAGTGCAGTTTCTTTCCAGCTGAGCTGGGGAGGAAAGGGAGGGAAGGAACATGTCATGGCCCCAGGGCCCTAGATTCTCTCTGTTCTTGCATGTTTTCTTACATTTTCTTGAACACACACACACACACACACACACACACACACACACACACACGTATACATACTAGTATATATACGGTTGTGTTTGTTTGGCTTGGGATAGGGTCCATGGAGTGTCTTTAC
This sequence comes from Myotis daubentonii, assembly GCF_963259705.1. Taxonomy (NCBI): domain Eukaryota; kingdom Metazoa; phylum Chordata; class Mammalia; order Chiroptera; family Vespertilionidae; genus Myotis; species Myotis daubentonii. The sequence goes on from NC_081841.1 coordinate 17,209,541, forward strand.
ATTGGCATTCTGGAAGTGGAACCCCCAGGATTATGTTTTAAAAGACTGTGTCAAAGAAAGACTGGCTTCATCACACACTTCAATTCCCTTATCTATAAATGGGGATCATAATCCACGCCACGCTGCTCAGGTCAGAGTAGCACAGAATAACTGTTAGTTTTTCTCCTTTCCCTCCTCTTATCTCACTTTTGGGACTTAGAGAAGTTCTCGTTGAATAAAGGAGTCTGCCCAATAATGCATTGATAGGCTTTAAGAATTTTAAGACTCCAAGAAAGTGTTTCAAGTAAAGTGAGAAATATACTTAGATACTATTTAAAAAATGATCTTCAGACCCAGACCAGGGTTCTTTTAGAGGTTTGCCTCAAGGTCCTTTCTTCTCTCCCTCCCTCTTTTTCTCCCTCCTTCCCACCCTCCCTTCCTCCCTCCTTCCTTCCCTCATTCTCTCCTAACTCACTTCCCTCCTGCATTATAATCTTTCACCAACATATGAGAATCACTGAGTAGAAATTGAATGATTGGACAGTTAAAAGAATAAAATTCAATCATTCTATATAATAATTTTCAAAGACTGGGCAGTATTCTCTCTGAGCTCTGTGTTTATATAACAGTCTGGCCCATGGAAAAAACCCACCCAGATAGATAGATAGATAGATAGATAGATAGATAGATAGATAGATAGATTTTCTTTTCATGAAAATACCATGAAAATCATTTCTACTGTCACTCATTCATTTAACAAAGATGATTTAATGCCTGTAATGTATGTGGCATTCTTCCCTGTATTTTAGCCCTGGCACACATCTTAAGAGATGAGAGCCCTAGCTGGTTTGGCTCAGTGGATAGAGCGTTGGCCTGCAGACTGAAGGGTCCCGGGTTCGATTCCGGTCAAGGGCACATGCCTGAGTTGAGGGCTCAATCCCCAGTAGGCAGCAGATCAGAGGCAGCCAATCAATGATTCTCTCCCATCATTGATGTTTCTGCCTTTCTCTTCCTTTCCCTCCCTCTCTGAAATCAATAAAAATACTTTTTAAAAAGAGATGGGATAGGATTTGAGAACCTGGTGAGTCAGCATATGTCTTACCAAGCCAAAACAATATTATAGTGTTTTCTCACTTTTTGTGTAGCTTATTGACCTACTCAGTTTAAATAATTAGGAGGAACAATATGGATGTGACCCTAGGAAAGATGGCAATTAATACTCAAGTTTACTCCACCTCATACCATCTTTAGAGCTGTCCAAGGACAAAGTGTTTTGTTTTTAAGTTCTCATACAATTAATGTTGAGCAACCAGAATCTCTTAAAATTGATTTCTAGAATGCTACAGACTTTTTGACTTTCTCGAAAGGTCTAGAACCAATCAGGGATAAATTCTAATAGAGTAAAAGAGAGGATGAGGATGATAAAAATTCACCTGAAAATTCTATTTAGAAACCCAACTATCTTCTTTTATAAAGAATTCGGATACTTGGAAAAGATTTCAAAATGAAAATACAATTTTAAATCAAAACTAGGAGGATTTTATGTGAAATGAGAGTTACATTATTTGGTTTAGCAGATTCATATTGATTCCTTACCACGTGCAATATTAGGAAGAACATTCCTACATTCAAGAAATAAGCCTTGTATGCTAATAACTATAATGTTAGACAAAAAATAGTTATTCTAATAGCCTAAAAAAATGCCACTTAAGACAGATAAGGAAGAGATTCATTCCTGTTAGGGGATTATAAAAGATTTCACAAGGGAAGTGTCATCTGATTCAAAACCAAAGAAGGGACAGAAATGTGGGAACAGAATAAAACCAACTGAAGTATGTTATAGGCTGCCTTCAGAGACCAGCCAGGAATCCCACCTGATTGGAACCCCGGGGAAAAGGAAATCAAGGTGGTTTATTTGTAATCGATCATAAAGATGCCCCAAAATATTATCAAAGAAGTTGAGAGTTTATTTTGAAGCCAACTGAAAACCAGGGAAGAGTTTTGGGAAAGGAAGTAATTATCAAAACAGTATCTTAGAGAACTTATTCTGACACTCACACATAAAATAGATTTTTAAAATATTAGAGGTAGAAAGACCCGTGTAGAAGCCACTGTTGCATGGGCCAGGTGGCCTGAACTAAGATCACAGAATTAAAGTCAATCAAAGTTCCATACACGTGAGACAGGAAAAAGAATCAAGGGAGCAGAGGCCAGAAACACTGTGGTGAGGGATGGTGTTAACTTGGGGACTGGTGTCCGCAGCAAAAGAGAAAATGTGCTAGGTTCTTTGAGGTTTAATGTCTGTGTGTCAGGGAGGTTGACAATGTTCTTAAAAAGAGAAAGGAAACAGAGAAAGATAAAGTTTGGGGGAAGAAGGAAAATGATATTTCATTTATTCAGTAATTATTTATTGAGCACTTACTATGTGCCAAGCACTGTTCTGGGTAGGGGGAGGGGAGGGGAGAGTTATCTTTAATTTTTAAAACACACTGTTCCCAATCTGTGGGAACTCCAAAGGCAGAGCTGGAGCCAGTGGGTAGTCAAGTAGGAAGTAAAATAGTTTTCTAATAAATGGAGTCCTCTTGATAAGTAGTGAGGGCTCCGTTACAGGCAGTATTCAAGCATAAATTAGATGATGGTCTCCCAGGGACACTGTGACAAGGGGTTCCTGTGGTAAGGGGGAGGTGAGACTAGCCTTTCTGCGAGTTCTTTCGCAGTCTTAAGTAAGAGTCTGTTCTTTCTGATGATCTAGTCCTCTGGGTTCTATTATTAATCTCTCATTTCTCTCAATTATTAAATAAATTACTCAATCTGTCTGCCATTCAGTAAAACTCACACATTTACATCTGTTATTCTTGAATTCTTTTTGGTGAGGGCTCCTTTTTTTATTAAACAATTCTACCCAGTAATGTTACCTTTACAGCACATTTAAGATGGTAACCCTGGTAGACCGGGTTATAAATATCAGAGGGGAAAAGGATTTCTTATGCCTAATAATATTTTTGTTTAGAAGGAGCCATGCAAACAAGAAACGAATTATCTTGACTTCGAGATTGCGATGCAGTTTCTATATGTTACAGTAATTCAAAATGAAAAAGGAATCTCAGAGATGTTCGTTCACATATATAGCCTGCGAAAGAAAGAGAATAATGATTCTCCACACATTTTAAAGCTTTAGATCAGAAACATTTATCTCTGCTGCATTTTAAGAAGAAGAAAGGGAAGGGAAGAAAAGGAGAAAGGGAACCTGTCGTGAGCTCTGCTAACAGCTATGGTTAAAGCTTTGCATTTCCTGGTGTCTTTTGAAACGTAAAATTCCACAACAAATAGCTCTGTAATGTATAACCGGTATGAAGATGCAATTCAGATTTAAGCGCTTTGGTTTGCTTTTGAATCTTGCTATTTTCTGCATTTGTTTTGACTGCTCTCATCATTCAAGATTGACGCTTGGATGGGCGTGTAGGAGGAAGCAGCTTACAGCTTGCAGACAAAAAAAAAAATCTGCCTTATCTGATGGCTATTATTGAAAATGCGAGGTGTAGCCTGGGCTGGGTAATGAAGGGGAGCGAGCGAGGGGGAGCAGGGAGCATGGAGCTGCATATTGATGAGTGTAGGAGTACTTGATAAAGAGAATTCTGGCTGCTGGCCGTGCACTGCTCATTGTGGAGTACTCCAACAATCACAGAGCACGCAGACCAGCCTCGGCCGACAGCTTGCTATGCCTTCTACCGCTGCCTGGTTCTGGGGGCTGTATGGCGTCCTGGTCGGTAGTAAAGATTAATATGTGAGAAATGTGGAGCTAGGATCAAGTCAGACTCCACAGCCTGCCTGGCAAACTATGTGTTACTTCTGACTTTGCTCTCTCGTGCGCCGGGAACGCTAATCTGTCAAGCTGGCGGGCTCCTTTGATAGCAACTTTCCCAGGAGCATGATGTGGCAATGCCACCTCTCAGCCCAGGACTACCGCTATTACCCCGTGGACGGCTACTCCCTGCTTAAACGCTTCCCTCTTCATCCTCTCACAGGACCCAGATGCCCCGTCCAAACAGTGGGACAATGGTTGGAAAGCATTGGGCTACCTCAGTACGAGAACCACCTGATGGCTAATGGATTTGACAATGTGCAGTTTATGGTAAGACGCTCTCTGTGTCCACAGAGCTGCCTTTTGTCTGTCTTTGCTTCTCATGTGTCTGACATGGCTCAGAAGCAGCCCGATTTGCACCAAAACCGGTCAGTTTTATATCTGTAGCGGCATCGGGAAAGGGGATGCCCTCAGGGCTGAACTTACTGTGTACATAGAGATACTTGCTGAGAAATGAGATCCAGAGGCGTCCATGTGCGTGTGTCTGATATGAATGAACCGGTGAGAGGACTATTTATAGGCAGCGAGAGGAGATGAACATTTGTGTCCTCCCTTCCATTCTTTGTGTGATTTTTATAAATTTGTAGTTTCTGAATTCCCCGGGGTCGATCAGCCCCTCTTCAATGGATTCTGGGTGCCTAAAGACATAGGATTTCGTGTGAGCATCAGCAGTTAGGGATTCAGTGGACAACGTATTATGTTTACAGTGTGAAGATCATTTGTTTCCTGATCATTGTTCGATAGGCAGTTTAAGTGGTGGTATCGAATGACCTTTAGTTCCTTAGCAAACTGTTTCAGACAGTCCATTCTGGAGAGGATTCACTTACTTGCACGTGCTGATTGAGGAGCATGGAAGTAATTGTTTGTTACTTTAGGGAAAAACAAACACTTGCATCAGTTAGCTGTCAATATTCAGAAGGAGAGGCTAATGGGCTGAGCACATGCATGTACTTCTGAATACTGGTCTGCATGCAGTCTAAACCCGGTGCGGTGTGTGCGAACTTCTCACGGTGGTGAATATAGGTGAGGAAGGAGGAGAGGGAGAGGTGCAGACGGGCGATCCAGCTTTCTAATCATTCACACGCCTCCCTCAGTGCTCATCACTTTCCCTTGTTAAGCTACGTCACCATCCTTATTACCTTACCTTGCTTTTAAGGTCCCATCACACATATTGCCTATCCCTAAATTCAGAGAGAGAGAGAGAGCTTCATAACATAGGCATGTAGCACCTAAATGTAGAACTAATGAATAGCTATTTCTAAATAAATTGCTGGAGCCGACACCTGAGGCTTATTAACACCAGAACTGATAACAAAACACGGAGAGCTAGTTATGTCTTTTTATCTCCATTGGAGATTCTTTTTCTCCAAGCCTGACTTGACTATTATTACAGATTTGAAAATCATTCGAATTGTTCAACTTCTGCCTCTTCTCCAAAAACGGTGTATGCCCCATGAGCTTTTTATAAAAAGCTACTAAATGCATCAAAACAGATGAGCTCTAGGTAATTGTATACAATGAACTCTTTATGAACCTATTTTTTTTTTGCAATGAGATATGTAGCTACTGCATTTTTCTCATGTTTAAGAATACCATCACTAATTAGACAGGAATGATATTGTGGGTATTAAAATAGGGGGGGAAAAGTGAAATTTTTTCAATTGTTCTGAGAGTCTTAGGATACTGACCAGATTTAGGACACTACACAGATGACACCAAGAACTAGAGGGACTATCAAACAGAATGAAAATCTTTGCATCGTTACTTATGTTTACTGCACATTTTGACAAGTATGCTTTCTCCCTCTCTCTACTTGAGATAAGACTTTCTCATTCCTACTCCTCAAACTCTCGTCCAAATTTATTCTGGTCCCATGAGAAGTGAGGTAGGTTTTTGGGTTGTCTGGAATATTTGGCTGCTTTGAAAGATTTTAATTCAGCATAATTTTCTCCTGAATTTTAAACACTTTTCAGCAAATATAATCCCCCTTTGAAAGCCTGGAACTGAAAGGTTAATCAAACAGGTTTCAAATAAGCATTTGGAGATTGTAAAAACATTCATGAATGGAATATGTATGAGCACTCCAAAATGCATCTGGAAGGCAAAAACCCTGTACCTACATTACAAAACCAAGGTCTGATTTCCTCCATATATTATTGTCTTTATTTCTTTCAATTCTAAGTATTCCCAGGATTGTGTGAAATTTTCCAGAAATTAAGAAAACATGGTTAATTCAGAAAAGTCAGTCTAATACTTTCTTCATGGGACAGAATCAATTTTAAAAGCTTTGAATTATCATTTAGAGGAATTAGTTAATTATGAAAAGGAAGCAAATCATAAAATGGTTGTCATCAATTATTGCTTTAAATGCTATCAATCATTTAATTGCTACTACTATCATAAAAAATCAATTTCTGCCTTTATAAAAATTATTCCTTGATCTCCATAACCTAATTTATTTCATTATGAACTTAAAGTACACTGATATGCTCAGGCCATTTTAAGAAATAGATTTCATTAATGTAGGGAAAAATCCGTTAGATCAGCTCAGTCTCTACTCAGTATCATAGTCTAGCTTTTGTTTTTCTTGAAGCACATTCTGACCTGCATTTATTCATCCTGTTGCCTAAGCAACAAGCACCACACTTCTATTAACTATGATGTAGTGCAGGTCTTATTAGCTTTTTAGAGCCACGCAGTACAGACATCAAAAGGCTATAATTAACATTCGTTAAAGCATCATAGTAGTAGATCCATGCATAGATATACTTTACTTAGGAGACATTCTCAAGAGTTAATTTTTTATTTAATCAGTATTCCATTAATGAATGGGAGTTTTAAAGGGTCCATGTAAGTAACTTTCAAAGTATTTCTTAAAAGCTTTAACAAAATTTTTTGCTCATTCTGTTCTACATACTCTCACACACAAACACAATATACAGGTGGTTTATCTACATTGCTATAATTAACGTTAATAAAGATTTCTTTCATCCATTTCTAGACATGGTTAGAAAATAAGGATCCCCATTTATTTTAAATATCTGTCAATTATGGCTTCTCCTTTGGTCTCTTATCCTTATCCTTGATTTTATTGACGTGTGAATCTGAAAGGCAAAATTTCAAACGTTGTCTTTAAGTATCTGGTTCTGGTTTGCAGAACAGGTGTACACATAGCCTTGACCCTTCTGTATCCTTCAATATATAAGATAAATGAAAATTGATATCATCAATGAATAGCTACAAAAGTGCATCAGGTCACGTAAGATTTGGGGAAAGTCAAATCTATGTTGCAATCATAAGCCCTTTCCACACAGCATCCTTTGTCAAAAGACTTATGCAGGCCCTCACTCTACCCGTGCAGCCCCTTCGAGTGGTACATCAGCTCCCTCCCAGTTAGGCATGTGTGCCTGCTACTCGCTAGCCTCTGGGAATGCAGCCTCCTGGTCTCTGACATCCCACCTATTTTGCCCAAGTTTGCAACATATGGAATGTATATAAGTTTCAAAGTTACTTTTTTTTTCCACCAAGGAGTTTAGGTATGAGATGATTATCATACAAAATGCACATACTTAGCTACTTCCTTATTCTATATGTTTCTGTCATCATCTCTATTTTTCCAAGTCTAATGACTGCTTCCTTCATTTTAAGTCTCAAACTATCTATTCTTATCTTGATGACTGTTCATTTGTACTCTCCAGTCTTCCCCATCCAGACTGCAATTTCCTTCCCTTCCCCTCTTTTATTCTAAAAGGTCTAACTCAATCCCTGCCTTGTTTATGTAGCTTTCCTTAATGACTCCAGTCCTCAGCAGCCTCTCTCTTCTCTGAAATCATGTAGTGGTTGTATTTGGTATGAAAAATTACCTTTGGCATGTCATTATTCACTCTAGAATTAGGAGTTAACTTTTCACTTATATATATCTTGTCTCCTCCACTAGACCGGACACTTCAAGTCCAAGATCTGTGTATTCAATTTTCTTTATTATTTTTTTTTCTGAAAGATTTGTCAGTCTTACTTTTTTCCTTTTAATTTTATTTTGTATTGGTTTCAGGTGTACAGCTTAGTGGTTACACAATCATATACTTCACATAGTGTTCCCTCGATATTTCCAGTACCCCAACTGGCACCGTACAGTTATCGCAATTTTATGAACTATATTCCCTTTTCTTTACTTTACTAGTACATCCTCAGGACTGTTTTGTAGCTACCAATTTGTACTTCTTAATCCCTTCACCTCTTTCACCCAGGCCTCCAGCCCCCCTCCCTGTATTCAATTTCCTTGCCTTTCTCACAACTCCTAGCATGATGCTGTATACATAGAAATCTCCCATAAACACTAAATGCATAGCAGATTGTTGTAGATGGACCTTCCAACCTCATTTTTAACCCGGAAGCCTTGTCTTGCCAGTGGGAACATGGAGCAGTAGAATTCTTCATTTATTAATACAGCAAATGCTGCTTCAATATTTTCTATGTTTTGGGACAGTGTTAAATACTAGTGACGTAACAATGAGCATACACCATCCTTGGCCTCCAGCAGGTCACAGGATTGCCCTCGGACCTGTCATATTATTTGCATGAGCATGGCACACATATTCCTTTATTTGCTCATACACACACTACATCATGGAGATCTTACCCCCATCCTTTCAGATAATCATCATCTTTCAGCATATTACTTACTAGCAACTGTTTTTCCAGCAACAAATTACAGTAGGCAATGAAAAGATAAAATCTATGATAGTGTGGAGCAAAGGAAGATAAAGACACTGATAACATCAAAACACTGGCAGTGTTACTGTAGATTTATAGACCAAAGACTAAATTAGGAAGTTTATATTACTTGGAGGAGGACTGACTCATAGCCTCACCAGAGTAACTAGCTGACAGTTATATTTGCAAACTCTAATCAAAAGGGAAAAAGCCTTGGTCAGGTGGCTCAGTTGGTTGGAGTGCCGCCCTGAACATCAAAAGGCTGCGGGTTCAATTCCCTGTCAGGGCACTTACCTAGGTTGTGGGTTTGATCCCCAGTTGGGGCATGTGTGGATGTTTCTCTTCTCTCTCCCTCTCCCTCTCCCTCTCCCTCTCCCTCTCCCTCTCCCTCTCCCTCTCCCTCTCCCTCTCCCTCTCCCTCTCCCTCTCCCTCTCCCTCTATCTCTCTATCTCTATCTCCTTAAAATCAGTAAACATATCCCTGGGTGAGGATAAAAGGGTGGGTGAAATTATTCCAAATTATCTTTTTTTTAGCATCTACTGTGTTCCTACTAATTGCCCTCTAGGTTGACTAGGAATGCTTTGACCATAATTAAAATGTTCAAAATGCAGCCTTTACAGAGCAAGAAATAAAAGTAACACAGGAGCCTTATGTGAACTGGCATTTTTGTACACTTGGTGGGTAGCATTCATAAAAAAAAAGTGCTAAAGGTCAGAGAGAATGCTGCCTATTAGCCTCTGAAGTGGTGCCACAGAGCTCTTAGAAAAGTCATCCATTTGACCAAAAGATTTGAGCAAGATTCATCTGACCAGTATGTAACTGAAAAATTTCACCATTTTATGTGCATTTTACATGCTAATGGACTTGCTTCTCTTTTCATCTTTTACATAACTTTTCTGTAATAAGAGCACCATTTGTGGTTGACCTGATAAAATGACCTTTTAAGTATCTTAGCATCAAATCATGATCCAAGGAAGAAGTTAAAATTGTGAAGCAGAAAAATAAATTATCCCTACAGGGTAAGACTAATAGTCCCCATGATGATTTCTTGTTTCAAATATTGTTTAAGAAAATGTTATAAAGTTACTGAGTTTTAAAGGCACAAGAGGAAAAAATACTTTCCACACTCTCCACACCTTCCTCTTTCTGACAAAGGCGAGGCTCTGGGTTGAGTGGGTTGCTTTATATTGAAAGTTCAGCCATAATTCTTCAAACTCATTTAGGCCAGTAGTTACACACCCACTTTTACAAAACATAAAAGACATTGTGTTTTTCAATTGCAGGCATTGAATGTCTCTTGGTATCCAAAGGGGAGTATAAATGGTGATGGAAGGAGACTTGACTTTGAGTGTTGAACACACAATACAATATACAGATGACATATTATAGAATTGTACACCTAATACCTATCTAATTTTATTAACCAGTGTCACCCCAGTAACAGTTTTTTAAAAATCTGTTGGAATCCAAGAGTCAAAGCGAGGAGGGAGTTATTCTTTTTCTGGACAACAGCATAATCACAAATCTGATAGGCAACAGCCTCATTGCAGTGTGAGAGAGAACTAAAGACTTCTCATTTCCACTGCCTTGCTTCTCTATGATTCGGTTTACTCATCTGTAAAATCAATCTAATGAGGATCTGGGAGCAAGGTTCTTTGGGCTTGTTATTTAATATTTTGAGCTCTTTAAAGATGCAGGGTACAACTCTGGTGCTGGCAGAGCAATTAATTCTTCGTGTAGATCTCATTAGCCCGAGAAAGACGCCGATTGCTTGTGCAGTGGAAAGTCAGACAGGAGGGCATGTTCAGGGATGACCACCTTCGGAGAGAGGCTTTCGGAAATGACATTAGCCACAATCATCTCTGGTGATACCAAGGAGAGAGCCTTTTCGTCCACCGGGAAGTTCCTCCGATTACATGTTTAAGCACTACAATGTACTGCCCCATTTTTTGATAATGCAGTACTACAACTCCCATGACTAACTAAGGCTGACATGCATTGTCTTCTAATTTAGTCATCCGGCATGGCTGCATAATTTGATCTTCACTGTTGCTTCCAATGACCAGGTATTTGGGATGAGTAATTTACTTGATGAATCAGAAAATGTATTAAAACTGCTGAATTACAGCCTCGTTAAGAAATCCAGCCACAGTCATATTTCTTTGCTTCTTTAAAAAGACAGTCTCTCAAATAAGTGTTCAGTGGCAGCGATTTTCACTGTCTCACTTCTGGTCAGCTCCGAAACCCTTACAATCCTGCCTGCTTCCCAACTCTTCTGCTGAAATTGTCCCCCTTTAAGTCAGCTGTGACCTGCTTTTTGTCAAACCCCAACTCCCTTTCCCCCCCTCACTTCATTTCTCTTTGCCTTCTTTACAATGTCTGGTTTTTACTATCTACTTCTTATTAACATGTGCTCCCTTATTCATTTTTATTGGGGTTCTGTGACATTTTACTGCCTTTCCCAATCATTTCTATTCTCCTCCTCCTCCTCCTGCCTCTGCATGTGTGTGATGCTCTGCCTGTCCATCCGGTAGGGAGATAATTGGTTCTCATAGATCCAGAGCTGTCCCTACTCTTCACCTCTTTCTACCTGGCTTCCAGTTGCTGTCCAAGCTACCTAATAAGCATTTCCATATACATGTGTGCATTTAGCATAGAGCTGTCATAGAATAAATTTCCAACAAATGTTAAGTATTCCACAGCCAGAGTGGTCTTTCTTAAGCACACGTTTGCTTTAGCACTACCCTGTTTACAGTCATTCATTGATTCTTGACTCCGTATGGGACATTATATTTCCAAAATCCTTCAGATGACTTTCACATGCAGGATACCTCATGACCTGCCTGAGCCCAACACGTTTTCCAGCCTCATCTGTTACCATTTCCTCTCCAAACGGCACATTTTTCTTGCTTGGCCTTTGCATGTGCTGCTCTCTCTGCCGGGAATGACCTTCCTTCCCCTCTTCACTCCTTTTTATCTTTTAGTTCTTAGCCTAGTTATCCCTTCTTCTAGCTGTCACTTCTCCCCAACCCTCCTTCTGTAGTTTTCTGTCTTACCACTTATCTCACTGTATTACCTATTTCCTTGTCCACCACCTCTGACACACACAAACACTGGAACAGGGGTTGGCAGACTTGTTCAGTAAAAAGCCAGGTAGTAAACATTTTAGGCTTTCAAAGCCACGTGGTCCCTGTTGCAGCTGTTCAACTCTGCTCTTGTAGCATGAAAGCTGCTGTAGATAATCCATAGTGATGGACATGGCTGTGTTCCAACACTCTATTTACAAAAACAGACAGATTTGGTCAATGGGCCATAGTTCGCTGACCCTCCCACCCCTCACCGATGTTTAACTCCTTGAGAATTAGAAATTATGCTTTGATCCTCTATATCCACATGGTTTACATATGTAGACACGGTGATGACCATTTGATGAAAGGAGGAAGGAAGAACAAATAAGGATGGGGGAAAGGAAGGAAAGAAAAGAGAAGGAGAAAGGGAATCAGGCAGGTGGCCACAGCAAGGTTCCTGAAGGCCTGTTCGTTTAAGGAGAATGCAGATAATAGGGATATTTAGACTTTAAGTCCAGTTTTCAGGAGTCTGACAAGAGAAAGAAAGAGAGTGTTTTTGTTCTAACCAATCAGCCTGGAGTATATTTTCAGCAAGGGAACTGCACAGGCATAGGAACTAGGAAAACACAGCTGCAGAGGAAGCCCGCTGGTCCCTCTGGTTGGAATTCCTTTCTCTTCCTCTTCACCTAATTGTGCAGTATTGTTCAGGATTCAGCTTAAACATCACTTCCTCTAGGAAGTATTTCCTAATGCCATCCTGTTATCTGGCTGGCAAAACTGACCCATTCCTGTGCACTCTTGGCCCTATGCTGGTCCTTATTATACTGCCTTGCAAAATTTCATTATCTGTTCAGATGTCTGCCTCCCACCCTATAAAGTATCCTTAGAGGCAGAGATGGGGGTCTTGTTTATCTTTGTATTTCTAAAGCCTAGTACGGTGTCTGGCATATAGTAGCATCTCAGTAAATATTGATTGGATGGAATTCTTAAGTTCCATTTAAATTATCCCCTGAAATTCATATCATATCCCTATTACTAAGTATTGCTATCCTCACATTTATAAATGAAGAAAAGGAGACACAAAAAGGTTAGAAGAACCCTGTGCCACCTAAATTTTGAAACCAAACCAAAAAAGGACCTAAAAGTCCTTGCTCAATTCACTAAGACCACATTGTGTCATCCTTCCACCCCTTTGTTCATTCAGCACATGTTTGTAGAGCACCTGCTAGATTGCAGACACTGAACAGGACACTGGTCCTGACCTTGAAGCACTCCCGGTTTGTCATGCTTCCTGTCCTTGAAGCGATTTATTTATCTCACATCTCCTTACCTTTTCACCTCATCCCCACTGCTTCTCAAGAGAGCCTCTACTTTAACCAGATCAGAACCCTCACTGCCAAACAAATATAAACCTTCACTTTTGTTCATGGTTTCCCTCCTGCCTAACCTAGCCTACCTATATCCTCCAATTTGCCTATTCAAGAGAGACCCATTCCTCAAGGCCTTGGTCCCTCCTCCTGCTCTGTGGAGCCTTTCTCTGCTGATCTGGGCCCTACCCCCCTCTCCAGCTTCTCCTCTTACCCTGGTAAGCTCTGGCCATATTGAATGACTTATAGTCCTACAGCTATGCCACACTTGCTGACGGATCCATGTCTCTGCACACATTGTATCTGATGTATACTGTTCTCTGCGCAGGACACTACCTTCCTGCACTCATTCTGACCCTAGGAAACTCTTGCTTAAAAATCCCAGCTCAGAAGTTCCTTCTGCGGAGGATGTAGTGAATTATTTGGTATTGCTCAGCTATCCTTCCGTGGCCTCCCATGACACCCTGTACCATGTACCTGCTCCTACCTAACATAGCCTATATCCTCCAAATATATATCTATTGGAACAGGCTTCTCATACAGGGCTGAATTATCTGCTTCTTTACTTAACTCCTTCTTGGCTTGTGTTATTTTCTCAGTCACTAGCACACAATATGCCCTTGTATAGTTTGCTAGGGCTGCCATAACAAAGTGCCACAAACTGGGTGGCATGAACTACAGATCCTCTTCTTATAAGGTAGCAGTCATTGGATTAGGGTTCACCCTAGTGACCTTATTTTAACCTGATTATCTCTTTAATGACCTAATCTCCAAATAAGGTCACATTCTAGGGTATTGAGGATTAGGACTTCAACATAAAAATTTGGGGGGAACACACTTCAGCCCATAACAGTCCTCCATAAATGAGTGTGCATATGCATCCTTTGTCTATTATCCCTCACGTTGCCAAGTACAGTCTGTATGGTCATGCAATAAACACTTGACCTAATCAGGATTTACATGAGATTAGAAATGTTCAAAAAATCTTATGTTGCTCTTTCATTAATGATAAATGCAATCTTCCTGATAACTTATAGTTTTGTATGTATGGATAATCATATACAAGGTCACACTGCTAGTTAATATGAGAACCAGCAAGGCCAGAAGTGAGTGAGAACTTCTTACCTCTCTAGCCCAATGCTCTTTTCAGTTTACTTTGCAGCCCTGCTAGTTTCCAAGTAAATCACTTTTACAAGAACTATTAATTTGTTTGCCATCCTTATGATTGGTAACTATCTGATAGGAGACTCCCAAGGGAATAGGTGATTAGATCAGTAGTGTGTTCTAGGAGAGAAAGGAAATATAACCAACTTAATAAGATAACTACTAGTTATCAAAACTTGTTTCATACTTGTTTACATACATTATATTTACCTCTCCCACACATGTTACAAAGTATGTAATGTTATTCCAATTTTTCAAATGACAAAACTTAGAGACTAAATGACTGGCCCAAAGCACTCAAGCTTCAAACCCAGGTCAATCTGAGTCCAAAGGGAAACACTATTTTATTGACTATGTTGCTAGGGCTGAGAAAGGCATGTGTTCCGGAAGACAAAAGTTGCATCAGCATTTCTTTTCCTTGGAGGGATGATGATTCAGAGGAGAACCAACAGGAGAGGTGAACGAGAAGAACCTTGTGTCATACAGAGATTAGGCAGATCAGACTAAGAAAACTTCCCTCCGCACCCAGGGCTGTGAACATACAGCTGCACCTCCAGGTCAGGTCTGTCCTCAGTCGTGAGGCCTCTGAGTGGGAGTCATTCTGTTATACATACAGGAGACACTGCGTCAAACAGGACAGATGTTCAAGGAAGACATGCTTTGCCTTCTTCAGTCTAATCCTTTCTAAGGTATAATAAGTTGTCATTATGAATTGCTACAAATTCTTATCCATGAGAAAACTTAAGCTAGAGATACATGGAAACAATACCCTACAGCTCATTGCATACACCCCTGCTGTCACCCCAGGCTTCCTAAACTGGTCTGTGTGTACCATGCACATCATAAACATTGGGAGTGATCATTCATTTAAGAGCATATGAGCTAAAAGAGTATTGAGAAAGAAGAGCCCTTATGTCTGTACTTATAAATCATAGAGGTATATTAGGAGGAGAAGAAACTACAGTGAATAGTTAATAGAGGTCTCTTAATATCAGGTCATGGATTTCTGCCCCTTGAGTCCACAAAATTACATTTCAGATGGCTAAACTTTTACCTTCTGTCAGACTGAGCAAAGATGATTAGGATTCATATCCAAAGCCTGTGGAACATCTTGGTTCTATAAGCCAGTGTCTGTTTAGATGGCTGGCAAGAAGAATTAGGTTTGTCCTTCCAGAGTTTTGAAGGAGATCTTGAAATAAGAGGCCTAGAATCTAAAGTATCTCAAGTTTATTTGACAGGATTTATATATCCTTTTATCAGAAAGGAGTAATGCTGTAAAGAAGGAGCTGAGCACTTAGTATTCATCAGGTCTATGTAATTATATAGCCTGTCTAGCTGTCTGCCAGCTCAGAACAACTGAACAGAAACAGACAGGCTGGCCAACATCTACTCCGGAAATCCCTCACTCTTTCCAAAGGAAGCAAGCAAAACATCATTCATAACAATTTAATAATTTACAAACTGCAGAATAGATAACAACGAGGTTCTTTTTTGGGGGGGATTGGATGAAGGCTATATTATACAGTCAAAAAATGTAATTTTCCCTGGTACATAATTATTCTTTGTGGAAAGAATACCATATTAAAATCTCATTGCACTTTATAATCTTTAAAACTCTTACTCATATATTATCTCAATTACTTCAGGTCACAAAATAAATGAGTTCTATTTTCAGTTCTAGTATAAGTGCTATGACATTAGGTAAACAAACCTTCTTCTTTGCAATCTCTGAACAAGCCAGATATAACCTGATTTTTTTTTCCAACTCTCTGCCACAATCCTGTGTCTGCACTAGATGCTACCTGGTCATTCTTCTTCCCTTCACAACCAAGCTTCTCAAATGTCTACACTTGCTGGCTTGCCCTTCAGTTCAATACAACCAGGCCTCAGTACAGTTAGCCTATGTCAGCATCCTGAAATTATTTATAAACAATGACTAATGAACTCCTAATTCCCAAATACAATATGTTCTTTCTAGTCCTTACATGCTTCGTCCTTCTGGGGTTTGGTTTCTATTGATCACTCTCTTCTGCCTCAGCTTCTCTGTTCTTGGCATCTCCTGCCCCAGTAGCCACCACTTCCCTGGCTCCTTTGTAGATGTGCCTGCCTCTGCCTGTCCCCTAGGATTCAGCCCTTTCCCTCTTCTCACTCCACACATTCACCCTAGGTGACTTCATTTATACTCAACAAAGGCAACAGTTCTTTGCTTCCTAGAATGTACAGACTCCTCAAACTTCAAGGGTCTAAAAGTGGAAAGATCTTTCCCCCAAAACTTGTTTCATGAGAAAGCGATCAAGAGGGTAAAATGATGATGAGAGGTCAAGTGTGCTGAGACTGGAGCATCTGGATTTTGCAACTTAGAGGCCACTGGAGAATTTGACGAGAGCACATTCAGTGGAGTGAGAGGTGCAGAAACCATATTGCATTGGATTGAAGACGTAGTAGAGTAGACAACCCTTGAAAGAAGTTTTGCTGAGAATAGGAACACAGAAATAAACAAGTAGCTAAAGGATGATTTGAAGGTCAGAGTGAAGATTTTTGAAACAGGAGAGATTGAGGCATGTTTGGCTATGAAAAGGAATAATCAGGTAGAAAGGGAGGTATTGATATTGGAAAAGAAAGAGGGACAGGCTGAATAAATAGAGTTTGGGATCCAAAGACAAGTAACAGGAGGGAATACAGAAGGGATGAGTACCATATGATTTTTATATAGGGTGATGAGAATACGGAGGTACGTTTCCTCTAATAGTTTCTATTTCTATTTTCTAGCAAATTAGAAGACAAGGGAGATTTGAAGATATAGAAGATATTAAAGAGACATTTCAAAAGTGGGAGACAGAATTTACTAGGAAAAGGGAGTAGAATGACAGGGCCCTGTTGAGGGCTTATTTGCGATTTGTAACCATTATACTCCATAGGAATTGGAAAGATGATTGCACTCTGAACTGCTTTCATAGTCTTGCTCCTTCTCATACTTGGGCTGTTCACTTAACCTCCATGTACATTAGTTTCCCAAGTGCAAACAGGACACAATACCACGTGGTTCACAGAGTTCTGGTGAGAATTAGATTAAGGCTAGCTGTGTGCTTTCAGTAGGCAATGAATCATGACGGTGACAAGATTGCTTGTGCCATTTAGCTGGCAAAGCCACTTTGCAATTACTGACAGCACAATGATACACAGAAATTGCTACAAGGCGTCACTGCTCTTGCCCTCATAATACATTTAATACAAGGAAAATGCTTACATGATTTATGCTATGAACACTGAAGTACCCCAAACCCACCTATATCAGTGACCTTATATCAAATAACTAAAGTATGCTGGAAACTTATGTCACTTAATTTACTCTTCCCACCACAGACCTTGATTAATTGACTGCATGCACACTGGAAGTGCTGAACCTTTCAGGCTTAGTGGCCGTGAAGTAGTGCAATGCTGTTGGCAGGGTATTGTGGGACTTCCAAGGAACTGATGGAATGTAGTGCTTTCCCTAAGAAACACCCAAGGACACCCACCTGCTCACAGCAATGAAATGCTCCCTTAGCTATGGTTGATAAAATTGTGATAATTAATTTTATGAGAATATTTTAATACCCAAGGATCTAGTGGTTTTGTCCTCAAGTATAACTAGTAAATTTGCGTGCATACTATAAAGTATATTAACAAACACAGATGGCAAAAACTGTAGCGTTTTTAAATATAAATCTGTATGTTTCAAATTTGCATCTTTTATTCTTTAATATGTATTGACAATCTAAAGTAGAAAATAGACAGGCATTTGTGAAGGGGCTCCCAGGAAAAGCTTTTTGAATTGATTCCTAGGAGAGTCATCTATTCTTTTCTAAGGAAACAACCTATTGAGTACCGACTATACTCATCAAACTGCACCAATTGTGGTGGAGACTAGAGAGGGATAATACAGGCTCCTGTAAAAATCCTGCAGTCCACTCAGGGAGCTAAGACTAGCATACCTAACAGCGAAAGAGCAATTCATGTTCACGTTGCAATCAAGGACAACAGTGTAAATGTTTTCATGGCATATAATATAACTATGGGGAAAAATAAGTGTTAGGATTCATGAATCCTGAGAAGGAAGAGATGTTTGTGAGCTGGATTGATCAGGGAGGCCTCTCTGAAGGAAGTGGGCTTGTGTGGGTTTTGTGTAAACAGTGAAGAACAGGAATGATGATGTAAGATTTAGTGGAATCATGAACAAAGATGGAGAGATTGAAAAGTGCATGTGATGTTTGAAGACCAAAAGAGATACTGACCTGACAACCATCCTAGCAATCATGTGATGCCTCTGTGAATGAAAGCGTTGCCTACATGTGAAATCACGGTTCAGATGCCATGCATGCACCATACGGAAAGACAGATTCATGATCCATCACTGTGCCCAGAGAGGCTCACCCATATGGCAGCACGCACAGGCACATCACACATACTGACAGCAAGGGAGGATGGGCATGGAAACATCTGTTTCACTGAGTGGCCTTCTTTTTCTGGATAATCTTGAAGAAAATGAAGTTACTTGAATAACACTAGGTGTTTCTCCTAACAAGCCTATCTTTCTGAGGGCTAGTGTACTGTCTCAAAGCCAACAATAAATCTGCTTTCAATAGTTTCATATCATCTCATATCATCTAAGCTTCCCTCCTACCCTCCCGAACTAAATTTATCCACCTGTTAGAGTCTTTGCTTCTTCAAAGATATTCACTGCTCTCAATTACCAATATCTAAAGACATTGTTGTCACTTTCACCTTGGAACCATGACTATTGTCAACCTCCTCATCTTTAAAACTCAGCTGGTTTGAAATGTTCAAAAAAATACAAATGAAGAAACATTTGCTTAGCTGCCACTTGCATGTGCCAGACA
Organism: Myotis daubentonii; assembly: GCF_963259705.1. Lineage (NCBI taxonomy): Eukaryota > Metazoa > Chordata > Mammalia > Chiroptera > Vespertilionidae > Myotis > Myotis daubentonii. Next base: position 17,228,575 of record NC_081841.1, read on the forward strand.
TCGTGGAAGGTATCTAAATACAAAGATTTCCCCAGTTGATGTGGCTTAATGGTTGAACATCGACCTAGGAACCAAGAGATCATGGTTTGATTCCCAGTCAGGGCTCAAGCCTGGATTGCGGGCTTGATCCCCAGTAGGGGACATGCAAGAGGCAGCCGATCAGTGATTCTTTCTCATCATTGATGTTTCTATCTCTCTATCCCTCTCCCTTACTCTGTCTCTCTCTAAAAATCAATAAAAACATATTTTAAAAATGCAAAGATTGATGATGATGATGATGATGAACACTTGTGCTTATATTCCAGGTACTGGTCTAAGTGTTTTATATATATTAACTTTTTAATTATTTTGGAATGAATAATATACTCAGTCCTTCCTCTCATGAAGCTTACAATGTATGGGAGAAATAACCATGAGAACAGTCCAATTCCTTCAGCACTGTAACTGATCAGAACTATAATTCAGTGTAGGGTGGAGGCATTCAAAACTAGCAACTCAGGCAAGGTTCCCTAGAAGAGGTCAGGTTTGCACTAACTCTTGATGGATTGGGGAAATTCACAGCCTGACAAGGGCTGAGTGACAGGGCAGCTTTTCAGGCAAATGGAATAGCATGTAATTAGCATAGAGAGATATCTAGTAGTCTGGGTCCAGTTGGGGGACAGAGGACAAAAACAAGAAGAGGCAACACCTAAAACCAGGGAAGCCATCATGGGCCATCAGAGAGAGTCCATGTTTATTCTAATCCAACTTGGATCTCCAGGGCCCTCTCTATGCTACTGACAATGATCTGTTTATTATTTGTCTTGGGATCGGTTTGAATCTCTGCGGTCCTTCCCCTTCTGCACCCTTAGCCCCTTTTAATTGGAAGTGCCTTGAGGAAAGGTCATTTCAAGGTCTTCTCTTCCCTTGCCACCCCCACGGAACTTCATAGTGAGCACTCAGTGTCAGCTGACTGACTAATCATCAGCCTTTGGTCCTAGGTGATTATCTGTGCTACCTGGCAAAGCCAAGTCCAGAGGTGCTAATTACATTGGGGTCAATGATGACTTCCGGTGTCAGAGAATCCATTAGAGAGCATTTTATTGATACGAGTTCAGAAGACCATTATCACCTCAGGGAAACGGGTGCACTTTCAAAAGCTGCAATTAGAGCTTGCGATTTCAATGGCAGTCTTCAGAGCCAAAGCCTAGCTGCTAAAAATTAAGGCTCTTCTGCTTCCTGCTACCCAACACGCAACCAAGACAATGATGGCACTGGTGCTCCCTCACGTGTGTTTTAGAGAACACGCCTGGAATGAGAAGGAGGAAGAGGTTCGGCCAGTGGAGGAGTGGATGCCCATGACTGCTTAAGTATTTGATTTATTAACTCACTCTCTTCTAAGGTGGTTTATTGCAGACACAAGGACAATTTAAACCACTACACTAGAGCAAGGGAGTTTGGACAGTAGGATTGACAGGAGCACACTTCTTAAAAAGTGTTTAACTAATATATATATATATATTTGAAGCATCAAAACAAATGTACAAATAAAACAAATGCAAACAATTTTTTGTACTTTTCTCCCCAGCCCCAGCCCCATTCTCCAAAAGCAAATACTTTAAACATTTCCATACTGAGTCCTTCTGGGGTTATGCCCATATGATATGCATATGTCCTTAGTTCTCACTCTGTCAACTTTATATATCATTTACTGACATCTTGATGGGAGCGATGAGGATTTACCTTATTTATGCCTTCATCTTTTCTCTCTCCTACCTGTCTCCATCCCCAATGGGCTAAGATTCAGTCTGCAATTGAAATGTCACTTCTTAGTGTCTTAAATCAACTTAGTTTTGACTACATACCAGAGCTAGCATGAAATCCCACTGCAATCAGTATTGGCTTCTATTGCCACCCCATAATACCAGAAACCAAATGTTGCCAGGCAAAAAGGGAAGCCCTTGCTTTTGGTGGCCTCTGCTGACATCCTCATTGTCCAGCCTTGCATTGGTACCTTGATATCCAGTGTTTCTCTGCCCCCATGCCACTCATGGGCGTGGGAGCATTTATCAAAGGTGAAAACCCCACTCCTGGGCTGCTGCTCCCACCCTGATGAGGCTGAGCCTCAACGATGATGGCCATACACCATTCACGCAGTTACTAAGCTACAAGCATGAGAGTTATCCTACTAATTTTTACTAATTGTTTTCTTCTTCCTGTCATTTCCAAATATTTTTCCTTTCTCTGACATTTCTGCCTCTTTTTTTGTCCTTAGGTTTTCCACGGTCTCCATCATACTATCTATTTTCCTGCCCACTTTTTTCCAGAGACCTCTGCCTAGGCACGCTTGTGCTCTGGGACTGCCTCATACTAGTCATTCTGGGACTCTCTGCTTTGCACTCCTAGCTGAATCCACTGTTTCTTGGATGTTTTCCTCTCTCTTGATTTGATTTCTCATATTGTTGGAGCACACACTCAACTAGCTCTTTTAAAAAGAAAAAGCTGAGAAATACATGAGAGGTGAATTTCTAAGTCCTTGTGAATCTAAAAATGCCTGTATTCTGCCCCCACAGCTGATTAATCTTGTATTTTAGGATGTAGTTCTAGGCTGAATCTAAATTTTCTCAGAGCTTGGCACATATTACTCCATTGTTTTTATAGCATCGGACATGGTTGTTGAGAAGTCTGACCTTGGTTTCCTTACAGGTGACCTTGCCCTTAACCCCTCTCTGGAAGTTTTCAGGATCTCCTCTTTATTCTTGGTGTCCTGATGTGTCACTAACACATGACTACATGAGCATCTCGTTCATCCCATTTCATTCTCGTTAAGCACTTTAAATAGAAAGATACCTTCTGGTACAGTCTCTTTTATTATTTATTTTATCATTTCCATCCCTTCATGTTTTTCTGTTGCCTTTTTGTGAACTCCTATTAGACAGACATTGGAGTTTGGACTTTCTCAATCATTCCTTAATACCCCTTGTCCTTTCTCTCATATTTACTATCTCTTTCTATTTTTATTTTATACTCTAAGAAGTTGAGTTCAATCTTTAAATTGGTTGTTTTTAATCTGGGCAATGATATGTTTAATTTCACAAAGCCCTTTCTTCTTTTCTGTTCCTTTTTCATGGCACCCTTTTCTTTTTCCTTCTGTGTGACATTCCTCTGGCTTTGTCAGGGGATACCACTTGTTTTTATTTTGAAATTCTCTTTGTGTAATTATCTCTAGAGTTAATTTTTCTCTGTGCTTTGTTTTTACTTGATCCTTCTCTGCCTTGCCACAGGCTGCAATGACTGGCAGCTTGTGGTTTTCTGTCCAGATTTCAGGAAGAGACCATGGAAGGCTGACTGGAAGCTCTGTGTACATGGGCACATTGATTTTTACTTTCAGGCTTTCTTTGCTTTATAGTAAACAGTGTGTCCCTGTAATGAGTAAGGTGTCCCAAATACCACCATACTAACTGGTCTAATTATCCCCAGGAAGGATTTTATAGAGAATAAGCATCTATTTTCTTTTTGGCCTAAGGAGAGAGAGAAATGCATGGTGTGTGTGTGTGTGTGAGAGAGAGAGAGAGAGAGAGAGAGAGAGAGAGAGAGAGAGAGAGAGAGAGAGAATGAATATGCTTGGGTAAGGAGACAACAGTTCCATGCATAATAGACCTTCAATTTGACCCCATTTTCTGTCCACTTCTCAATTTCTTCTTTCTCTCAGGCTGAAACCTCTGGGATTTATTCCAATGGGCAAGTTGGCTTCTTAATTTGATCAGGAAACACCTCAAACTAAAGCTACCTCCACCTCACTACACCATTCAAAGCTTTCCCATGCTCTTTCCAACTTCTGGAGAATTATTGAAACCTCTTATACTCATGAAGTTATATCCAGTTATCTTTGTTACTGTGAGATCATGAGATTTTATTCCTTTTCCAAATTTTTACTGGCATCTAAGAGGGAAACACATCAACCAGGAGACTCAGTGCACATCTTGAAATAGAAGCCAAGGGTACAGCCACACATTCCTGCTATATTCTTTCACTGATACCAAGTGAGGAAAAAATAGTTCTCTCTAAATATCACTGAGCCACAATTCCTAAAAGAGCCCAGATATTCCTTCCATAGAGAAGCAGATCGCCTTTGCCTAGATCCAAACCACAGCCCTGGGAGTTACAAGCTCTGTCACTGTGGGGAAATTTCTTAATGTCTCTGCACTTCGGTTTCCACATGTGGAAGCAGGTACAGTGATAACTGTGTACTAATCCCATTGGACTCAGGTGAGGACTATGAGTCCATTCATGTGAAGCACTTGGAACAGCAAGATCAATGCTAGTCGTCATCATTGCTATTATTGTCCCACTGTCAGGACAGGGAGGCATGGAGAAGAAGAGTCCGCAGTAATTTCATGTCATTCTTCTGGGATAGCAAGGACAGCCCAGAGTAAATGGACTCTTAGGCAACTCTGGTTAGGCCACTACTTTTCTAGCTTCTTGCCCTGGAGTCCTGAAGGAAGTGATAGCAAACGCCTTCATGCGAAAAATACTGATGGGGTCCTATCGACATGCCTGTGAGCAGGGAGTGTGGTTTTTGCAGCAACCTCTTGAGCTAAGAGGAGAGAAGAGAAATGAGAGGTGATGAGATCAATAGCATTCTGACTCTATAGGAGAGGAAATGAGCAAATGTTATAGAAGATTTTTGGAAAGCACAGATAGAAAAGCTATTTGAAAGAAAAGTATGGCTCCCTTTCTGTGATGAAAGGGCTAGATCTAAATATTCGCACCATGTGGTCAGGTACATATGATCTGGATGCCATCTACTCAGAAGATATGGAACATTGAAATCAATACAAATAACAATGCACAGTTTTCAGTGAATTTTAACTTAAATGTCCAGCCTGAGCCCCTTTGAAATACTATTTTTCAACCTCAAACACTGATTTTTTTAAAAATAGCTACTTTACCTGCTACTATAAGTGGCCACTTCATGTGCTTTTAGTTCACTTGATCCACAACAACTCTTTGAGGTAGATATTAATCACTCTATTTTAGTGGATGAGCAAACAGAGGAGCAACCAAAGACTCACAGAAGATGAGTAACACATGACTATTAAATAGAGTTGCCAATTTACAAGCCCAGTTACATTACCCTTACTTTTATTTCTTAGATATTATCATTAAGCTCTCAAGCCCTTATTTTTTTTTTGCCACCACACTATTGCCTTCCACTGCTTACCTATGAAATAAAAACCACCTATCCCCAGCTTGACGCCTGACATAATCACTATATTTAGGATTCTCTGTTACTTTGAGTCCTTCCTCCTTTCTTACTTTTCTAACCAAAGTGATTTCTGCTTGCCAGTGCACCTTTCCCCAGAGCCTCCCTGCCCTTCTCTCTTCTGGGGGCCCCTCACCTGGCCTCATCCTCCCCTCCTTCCACCCGAGTGCTCCCTTCACCTCATTCTGCAGCCTCCAGAGGGGCCCACATTTCACCTCCTCCTCCCAGCCCCAACACTAGTTGCAGTTCAGCATTTTTGCTTCCCACCAACATTTTCTGTTGCTATGGAAACCGAGAGGCAGTTCTGGAAGGAGGGGGAGTCTTGGAGCACAGTCACTGCTGGCCTTGGTGTGGGAGGGAGATGGTAGGCAGCTGGGGTAGGTGGAGGAGGAGGGGAGTCTGGAAAACTCTGATCGGAACCCAAGCAGTTCCCAATGGAGCAAGGGACTTCTCCACTCCCCCTGCGAGGCGGAGAGGCAGGGGGAGAGCAGCCCAGTGCTGGGCTGGCTTAGCAGCTGCATCTTTTGGATGGCTGAACATAAGGAGGCTGAGTGGGCGGCCCCCTGTGGTAACGGAGCCTGGTTCCCAGGCTGCTTGTAATCTGTCCTTAATTTGCCACCGAGGAAGTTAACTTTATGTAGCTAAGAAAAAGGAAGGCTCATGGGAGCCATCATCACAGAAAATAAGTATGTTCCCGTTATAAATAAAGTAGCAGAATAATTTACAGCTTCAGAAGATGATGAGACAGGAAGAAATGGCCTGTGTCTAATGAAAAGTTGAAGCTAAAAATTAGGAAAAGGACCTTTACAGGAATGGTTGTTCTACAAACACAACTGAGACAGAGTACACAGCATTTTCACTGGCAGATAATGTAGTCCATGCCTTCAAGAAATGAATTGTTTGTGCTGGGCAAAGGAGCTGGGACCCTCAAACTTTCCATTCGAATCTGAAGAGGAAGACTTCAGCAAATACTGCACAATCGGTTTTGTGTCAAGAGGAAGAAATGACTGAGAACTGGAATCAAAAAAGTTGGTAAGGTAGACCTGGCAGTGAATTTACCTTAATAAGCACTAAGCAAGTAAAGAAAGCAGAGAGCTGAAGGGACTCATGAAATCCAATTCATTCTAATCACTCATTCTTTAAGCAACAAGTGTTTGTTGTGTGTCAGAGACTATACTACACCCTGGAGGCCAAGAGAGCAGGTGGGGAGGCAGGAGGAAGAATAAAGCAAAGAGAAGAGAGCAATAACAGCCCCTGGTTTTCTGGGGCGCTCAAGCGAGTGGAAGAGACAGATGAATAAATGCAATGTAGCTAGTTCTCAGCACAGATGCGCTCCACATGCTGTGAGCATCACAGAGGTCTTGCTTCACTCTGACTGTGGGAATGAGGGGCCATTTCACAGCAACAGGTTTTGAATCAGTCCTTAAAGGATGAGTTGAAGGGGTCAATAGGTACAGAAACCCAAGAAGAATTTCTGGGCAGAGGAAACAGTGTGTACCAAGAGGCACGAGGATGTGACAGTGCAGAGGGTGTTCAGAAAATAGAGGGATGTTGTTGGAAGCTCCATGTGTGCATCAGGAATGGGAGAGACAGGAATTGAGGTTAAAAAAGTAAAATTAGGACCAGATCACCAGCCCCTCAGATGCCATCCTATGGGGTTTTGACTAGCACAGAATCATGATAAGATTTGTGTTTGACTTTGGAGGCAGGGAGAAGAAGGGCCTGTTAGATGATGTGAGGAAATCACTGCCTATAGTGACGGGCAGAAGGATACAAATTCAGAGAGATATTGTGGCAGAAAAATGGATGGAACAAGGTAAGATTTGGCTTTAGGAGTGAGCAAAACAGTGACTGAGGCTTACAAGTATGATTGAGTCTAAACAAGTAAAAGTTCCTTTCACAAAAATATGTAGGTTGGCACCTAATCTGGGTTCACATCCTATTTCTTCAAGAGCTTCAGGGGGGAAAAATCAATTATGTTTTATTCTATTGGCTTCCCTACCAAACAGCTCATAAATATAATATCAATCTTTTGTGTTTCACAAACAAAACCACATTTAAGATCTGAAAGAGGAACAAATGGCTGAAGATTATTTTTAAAGTTAGCAGGCAGTGGCAACCCCCTGTGTATCTTGATATGCCACTGAAACACATCGTGCTGTGTCACGTGGCAGAGGTCATACAATCTCGAGGTAAAACTGGACAATGAGTTGACAAAATTGATGTCACTGGCCAGAAGATAAAGATAAGGATTATCACACCCCTCTAAAATGAACCATGCCTAAAATTTCAAATTAGATCAGGGGCTATTATTGTTATTTACTCAATGAGTAAACACAGGTATAAATCCTGGAAGAGTCTTCATCCTATTCATGTGCATTTGTAAGTATAAGAGTTTTCACATTTTTCATTTTTGATGCAGTCATCATTTAAAACCCAAATGTTATACTGGACATCTTTTTAGGTGTTGAGGAGGCGAATGATGATGGATAGTCTTCGGTGGGATGATCAATACCATTTTGATAGCTTCTTCCCCTGTTTAACCAGGCAGCAGTACCTTGTTTATCTCTATATCCAAGTTAGGCAGATTCACTTAAAGATTTAAACCAGTTTTTGAGTCTTCATCCAGACTGACAGCAAGGTGGAGCATGAGGAGATGAGAGAACTACCTTCCAGCATCTCTGCTCCCCATTTGGGTTCTGAATTTGAGCACACCTCCTCCTCGCCACAGTGGGATCACCCCCCTCTCCACCTCAAGACTGAGCCTTGCTCCCACACTTTCAAGGTCAAGAGGTCCCTAAAGTGGCAAATATTTGAATTCTAACCTACTTTCTGTGACTGCACATCAAACAGGTCTTGCTGCCCTGTTGCCCTGTCCCAGTTCTGATCTCTCTAGTGGGCCCTGTTTCATTCCCGAGGCTCCCTCCTTGAGTCTCATTCCACTCTCTATGTCACATGGCCCATTTCTTCTTACCAAAGGCTTTAGCCAGTGGTTTTCTCTGGGATAAATGACTGAGGCCCTGCTACCCATTCACAGACTTATTCCCTTCTGCTTGGAGCTGTGAGTGTTGCCCAATCCAGAATCTCCCATGCCATTGGGAAGGAAGCACCACCCGCACACATGTACTTGAATGTTTCTTTATCTGGGACCATCTAGCAGAACTATCTGCTGGAATTGTGCTCTGCTACTGTTGTGCCCTCCCTGGGCACCATGCTCTACCCCCAGCCTGGACCTCCTCTAGCCACAGCTACAACCAAATCAGTTCCTGAGCCCTTGTTCTGTCACCATAGGAGGAAGGCCCCCTTTCCTGGCCCTTGAAACAGCCCCATCTGCCCCACCCTGCTGCACTACCTGATCATGTCCAGAAGAATCCAGACATGGCGCATTCTACTCTTTAACCATCCTCCACGCTCCAGCCTAAAAGCAGCTCTGTTCTCTGGGACATTCGCTCTTTTTACTTTTTCTGTCACCTCCAACTCTATTTCTCCAGATTGCTACTATATGATGCCGCTTCTCCCGAGCCTCCAAACTTCTCTTGTTTTCTTGGATCCTGTCTCTATACTATCTCTTCCTTCTACAAAAAACAGTGGCAGGATTGGATTACTTTCACCCAACAGACCGGAACATTTTTCATAAAGCCAGACTGCATGCTGGTGCTGTGTGGCTGAGAATCAGGTCATAAAACCAAGTGTTTAGGATTTATTTCCACCAATTTGAATGTCCAGATGAACAGGCCAGTTCCTGTTTATTGACTGGAATCCCTGCAGCTAGTCTAACAGGTTCAAATTAGCCATCAGTGTGGCTAAGGGCTCTACCCCAATTCTAATCATACACAACAGCATTCCAGTAGAAAATAATGAGCACTCAGATAAAGACTTCCTTCCCTGTTGCTTGGTCATCTGAATCAGAGTCCTGGCCAACCCATTCATGGACTGTGTCCTAATTTCACCAAGAATTGCAGCTGAGACAGGACACTAATGATGCATCTCTTCAAATGGCAAGCCACAATGCTATTTATAGTGTTAGCGTTTGAACAAGGCTTTTTTGGAATCCAGTACAGTATGCAGCTACTGCGTGGTTTTTAACTAATTAGCACCATGAAGCAAGAAAGTACTATGCTCATTTTATAGATGAAGAAATAGACTCAGAGAGGTTAAACTATTTGCCCAAGGTCATTCAATCCACTGGTAGATGTTAGTAATATTAGTTTTTAGTTTTCAATGTGTGGTTTACATTTATCATTTTTTATTATACATTTTATGTATCTTTGTAAATAAATTGTGTTCATCCTTATCTTGTGAAAAGAGGATTAATTTTTATAGAAGTATGGTCTGTGGAGGGGAATGGCCATAGTAATAAAAAAAAAAAAAGCCTTCTCAACCCTCTGCTGACACAAATATGGCATAGCCCAGGAGACCTAGGAGGCACACAAATATCCATGCAAGGGATCATCGGGTCGTCAAAGCTTCTAGGGAGGATAGAATAGTTCTAAGACCACATGATCCTTTGTATAGTGAGGTTTATCCATGGGCATTGTTGATGAATTCCCTTCAAAGACAAGAGCAATTCCTTGTGGGAGGCAACCCCTCCTGGGTGATGTGATGTTACATTTACACTATACTAGAGGCCCGGTGCACAAAATTCATGGACACGGGGGGGGGGGGGGCGGGGAGGGGGGAGGAGATCGCCTCAGCGCAGCCTGCACCCTCTCCAATCCGGGACCCCTTGGGGGATGTCCGACTGCCAGACATCCCTCTCACAATCCTGGACTGCTGGCTCCTAATCACTCACCTGCCTGCCTGCCTGGTCACCCCTAATTGCCCCCCCCCCAGCCGTCCTGATCACCCCTCACTGCCTCTGCGTGCTGGTCTGATTGCCCCTAACTGCCCCCCCCCACCATCCTGGTCGCCCCCAACTGCCCCCCCCCCCCGCTGGCCCGGTTGCCCCTCACGGCCCCCCCACCAGCCTGGTCGCCCCACGCAGCCTGCTGTTCAGTCGTTTGGTCATCCCTCACTAACCCCCCTGCTGGCCTGGTCATAGGCAGCCATCTTGTGAGGGCGTGAGTGTTAATTTGTATATTACCTCTTTATTATATAGGATTATACCATACTATCGTAAGCCTTTGCTGGATCAAGCATCATGTACCTTTTGCTTGTCTGGTTCTAGGATTTTTCCCCCTAGACATTCATAGGTAATTGTTTTCTCCTTTGTGAATGATGAAAATGTAATTGGATCATCGTTATTATCCCAGAATATGGAAGCATCAGCATTACTTGTGTCAGACTTTAAAAAAAATTAGGTAAATAAGAGAAGTACTTGAGAATGGGATGGTTCTAAGTAGAGGTCTATACTAAGATTCCAGATTGCCTCTGCCATTTCCATGCCATCTCAGTGCAGGTCCTCTCCTCTATGAACCTTTCTCTAGCATATTCAGCATGCAGATTTCAATGTGATATTTTACAGGCAAATGATTCAGTCTTCTGAGGTGGGAGTTTGCCTGTGGGCTTGCTGAAAGTGCCTTGGAGGATTGATATCTTTTCAGCAGAAAGTTACAATTCTACTTCTTGAGAAATAACCTCTTTTTATAACACATGTCAAGTATATGGATTCTATGCTATAATCATCTCCCAAGGTTAGGGTTGTTTTGGGTTTTTGTTTTCAAAGTTTTCATTATGACTCAAGCCTTAGCTGAATGTTCATTTTTTCCTAAAATGTTCACTGGATCTACTAAGATATATTTGATGCCACCATCCACTAATCCCATCTATATTTTGTCCGGCCCACAAAGGACTAGATTCTGGTCTGTTAGAAGGAAATTTGGAGATCTCATAGAACAATCCCCTTATTTCTTTATAGAAGGAAACCACAGCACAGCGTGTTTGTGATTTTCTGAAAGCTACTCCAAACTCCTGTTGGAAATAAATAGGGTAGAAATAAAATTAAAAATAAATGTAGAACTAGGATAGAAGAGCCCAGGCCTCCTGAAACTTGGCATTCTTTCCCTTTCCCCTGGGCTTCTCAACATGTCCAGGGGAGAGTAGCAGGACAAGGGATGTGATCAGAATCATTAGCTAAATCATGACAAATCTTTCCAATGCATCTATTTTACCCAGTGATTTGAGGCAGGGTCAGGTGGGAAAAAGAGTAGAACCTATTATTTTTATATGAAAGAAAATGAATGTTTTATGGAACCGAATATAAAATGTTAAAATTAAAATGCCAGGCTTCAAACAAATGTCATGTATGCAACTGGTTGCTTCAGGTTATACCCTCAGACACCCCCTTTCCTCATCCTCCATCCAAAGATGCAAAGTCTCATCACCCTGGCAGTGGGAGGGCTTGAGGGGGCACTGAGGTATAAAAAGCAGTGTAGCCCTAGCTTGTTTGGCTCAGTGGATAAAGCATTGGCCTGCAGACTGAAGGGTCCCAGGTTTGATTCCGGTCAAGGGCATATGCCTGGGTTGTGGGCTCAATCCCCGGTAGGGGGTGTACAGGAGGCAGCTGATCAATGATGCTCTCTCATCACTATTTTTCTATCATTTCTCTCTCCCTCTTGCTTCCTCTCTGAAATCAATAAAAATATTTTAAAAAAAACAGCAGTGTATGGTACCATGAAATTTCTTGCTTGGATGAGTTCAGCTGAGAGAAGACCCCTAGCTCAGTAATGTTCTCTTCTCCCCAAACTCTAGGACTACTCACAATTTTCATAGGGTGGGCCAGTCTGGGGTCACCATGAACTGCAACTATATGTTTCAATTAACTTTCATTGAATTTCTCAAGCTATTCTATGGGGGTGGGGGAAGACATCAATCCAGGAACTGTGGGTTTGGGTTTGTTGGGGTTTTGTGAGTCTTTATGTAGTATTAAAAAGTACTTTAGAATCTCTCCTGTCTTACTTCCCTTTTGTGTTTGTGACATCGCAGAAAGAGAAGGTCTATTTTTTTTTCTCTTTTTGTAGACAGAAATATCTAGCTCCTTTTGAAGCTCTTTGCAAATGTCAAGTAGATCTTAATTTTTGTTTAAATGAAAGGTCTTCTCATCCATCCATGCTGCCTGCCTATTAGCAATTGGTTTCTCAGCTGCCACACCCCCAGGATCCTGGATGTGAGAAACCTGGCAGGTATCCTAGACCCTCCCTCTAGTTTATCTTACCCCAGATCAGCCAGTCACCAAGTATTATTGATTTTACTTCCCAAACATTTCTTAAATCTGTCACCTCAAATTGATGTGTGCAGCACAGCATCCATTCGCACTCAGATCTCTTGCCTGAATTAGTCCAGTCAGTAGTGGAATCCTGAGCATGTCCATGCATTACAGAAACAAAGACCTTGACTCTTGGCTTATAGTGACATGGTAGCTCAAGAATCGACAGGCCAAGATGAAAAGCACCCAGTCTGAGCCCCGGGTACATTTCTCGGACATTACCATTGCTACATTGACTATGAATGATTGGTTTATAAAAAGTCTTCTTCCCCCTTTCCAGAAAATGTGCTCTTTGATAACAGGAACCACGTTTCATTCATTTCTGTGTCCCAGTACTTAGCTATATATATATGGTATATGATAGATGCCTGTTTAATTTTTTTGAACTGATGAATGAAACCCATCACATATAAATGATGTAGTCCCTCTTGGCCACTATCCCCTCTCTGTTCCACCTCATCAGTTTCCCCCTCTTTGTTGATTATCCCTATCAGTATGCAAACATGTCACCATAGATCCTAACTTGAATTTAAGAACTCTCTTTACCCTACATTGCCTCAGTTACTGCTCCATGCTTCAGCTCCCTGTTTAGCAAAATCCCTCAAAAGATCTGTCAGGAATTATTATCTCCCCTTCTGTTTTCTCTTGAAAAATAGTTATTTCTCCTCATCACTCTATCAAAACTGCTCTAAAACAGTACCCAATGACTTCTTCATTGCCAAGTCTAATTGTCAATTTTCAGTTCTCATTTTATATGGCCTATCAGAAGCATTTACTCAGCTAATAAATTCCTTCATCTTAAAATAACTTTCTTCCAATAGTTCATTATCTCTTGGTTCTTCTACTTTGCTGGGCATTTCTCCCCATTCTCTTTTGCTGGATACTCCTCATCCTTCCCAAGTCTAGCATTGGAGTGGTCTTGGGCTGAGCCTCAGTCTCTTGTCTTCTTTTCTCTATCCATGCTCATTCACTCCCTAGGTGATTTCTTTCAGCCCCATGGCTCTATGTTCAATCTATACAACAATAACTGTCAAAATTATACTTTTAGCCCAGTCCTCTCTTCTGAACTCTGAAATCTATAAAGGAATTTTATTTTTTATATTGAGTTGCTTACTTGATGGATGTAATTTGATGTCTCACAGAAATCTAACATGCCCAGAACTAGGTTTTATTACACACACACACACACACACACACACACACACACACACACACACACACACAGACTTTTATTTCAATCTTCCCCTGAAGAAAAATGCTATCTTTAGTTTTCTACTGCTCAAGATACAAATGTTGGAATCATCTTTGAATTCACTCTTTCTCTCCTACTTGATAAGTATTCCATCAACAATTCCCACTGGCTCTACCTCCAAAGTATATCAAAAGTCTTTTGACTTTTCACCATTTGCCACCTGCTCTAAGCCATCATCACCTCTCCCCTGTATTACTGCAATAGCTTCCTAATTGGTCTCCCTCCTATTTTGACCCCTTACAGTCTCTTCTTCCCAAAGAAGCTAAAGTGATCTTTCCCAAAACATAGATCAGATCATGTTACTCCTCTACTCATAATCCTACATCAATTCCCCATTTCACTCATAATAGAATCTAAGATTTTTACAGTGGCTTCCAAGACCCTGTGTGGACAGATTCTCTCTTCATCTCTGATTTCACCGCTTACCTACCTACGATCTTCCCCAGAGCACTCTGCTGCAATCCCTCAGGCCCCTTGCTTGTCTGGATACAACCAAGCACACTCCCAACTGGGGGTCTGTGCACTTGCTCTCCTTCTATTGAAATGGTCTTCTACAAGTTATCTACAACTTTTCTTACTCTATCCAAATCTGCTCAGATATTGCCACATGAAGAGGCCTAAAGTAGCACTTCTCCCTTTCTCTGCCTTCTTTGCTTGCACTGTACATGTGACTCTATGTATATCCCTATACATATATTTATTGTTGCTGACTGTAAGCATCACCACAAGCACTTTTCATTGTTTTCTGTTTATTTTATTGTGTTTTACTGTTTTGTTCCTAACACTTAGAATAGTCTGGCCTATGGCAGGCATTTGGTAAATATTTTTTATTGAATGAATTGAATGAATTAACAAGTTTGCCTTGGAAGAAGGCCTATAGATAGAATTTTGTTACTAATGTATAATTTTAAATTCCCAACCTTGGCTTTATTAGTACCAAGCCTTAAGAGATTGAGCTAATGGGCCCAGAAATGATAATAATATTTCTTAGTTTAAAAAATCTAAGAATGCAGAGTGCCAAGACTGCTGAGAGGATTGATGGTTGTTATAGCAACTCTTCAAGTCAGGCAAGTTGGCAGGCAGTTCGCATTTATGAAAACATGTTTATGGAGCCTCCTAAACATTTTTATAAATTAATTAGACAGATACTTTGTTTGTTGTCTCATATTAGGAGTTATTTACCTAGCATACACAGTAAGTCAAAGTACCCTGCAATATTCCCTAGAAAAGTATTTCATTAGTTATTCTAAATACCTACATCTCTGCATCACCCAACCAAAAATTGAATGGAAGTTAGGAGAAAGCCTGATGATTAGAAATCTTCGATAATTCATGTAAATAAGAAAATATCTCCAGAGTTGTAATAAACCAAATTGAATAACCCCCACAAAATCTTAGATTTTGTTTCTAAAGGAATTTCCTTCCATTACCCCTTCATTGATTTCCTTCTCCAAAGTGTTCAAGTCAACATATTCTCAATGAATATTTTGGTGGGACCTCAAATATGTAAGGGAACTAACATTTATTATATGTCTATTAAATTTATTTTACTAAATTTAATAGATATATATTATTAATTTTATTACTTTATTAAATTTCACATAATTTGTTATTATCCCCTTTTGTCTAAGATTTAAGGAGACTCAATAATTTTCTCCAGATCACAAAATAATAGGAATGGCACTCAAACCCTGGGTTGTCTGACTCCAAATAGCATTATTTCCACTATTTCACAATGCCTCACAATTTTTTTAAATATTTCAGAAATCATCCCAGTTACCTACAGAACTACTTGGAGTGCCCTTCCTAGGATATTCCTAAGACCCCACGAACTTGGCGAAGTCTGAAAAGGATATTAAGAACTCTAAGATCAAAGGAGCCATGCCCATCGCTCACATCAGCTCAGCAGTGACCCCAGGAAACAAACCACCAAGTAAAGCTGTTGCCCTCGGACTTTGCACTTCACTTGTCAGCATCTCCTAAAGGGGAACGAAGGGATAATTCTTTTCATTCACTTCTTGCGGCCCTTAGCAACACGCTCAGTGAGTGGCCACCGTCTATCCTGTGGAGATGGTTATTTTTAACTTTCAAGTGCCAGGAGACAGCACTGCATGTCCCACTGATCCTGCTTCCACAAAGTTCTCAGTAAATAAACTGGGTCAGGCCATGCACCGAATTTTCCTCATGACATATGACTTTCCTCTCTTTTTACCTTTTAATACAAAATGCAAGACCTTTAACACAGGCATAAATACTCAGAGGTGTGCCTTTGAGACCAATTTTCTTTAGTATATTTGGAACTTCTTCCGGGACCTTGCCACCTGTTATCCTAGATTTCCACATTCATCTTTCAACTAAACTCCCCACCCTCAGCCTTTTCTTTGTGATGTCCATCCTCACTCTCCCCCGGGTTCACCTTATGAAGCACAGCTATAATCAGATCAGGCCCCTAAACAAAACATCTCACTATTCCTTATGGGGAAAAAATTCTAAATGTTGGTCTGGAATTTAAGGCCATCCTCATTGGAAATGCTTTTTCAGTTGATGTCCTATCAGACCCCTTTAAATCTCAAATTGATTCGGTCATCATACTCTTGACATGCCATGTGCTTTATGAGCCCTGTACTTTTTCCTCAATTCTCTCTTCTCCCTGCACATAATGTCCAGGGACAGTCACTTCCATTCCTAGGACTGTAATTACCACCAATATCCAGATAATTCCCAAACCTATATTTTCATCCTAGATCTATCTTTTGAAAGCCAGACCCATTTTCCCATGTGGATGCTCTACAGGTACCTGAAACCCATAACCCTTCCCAAATCCACTTCTTCTCCCACAGTTTTCATGTCAGTGAATGACACTGCTATTTTTTCAGTCATACAAGCAAGAAACCCGGATGTCAACCTCGTCAACATTCTCTCCTTACTGCATTTCCATACCTTGCTTTTCATAATTTGTGAGCTGATATTATGGTGTTTTGTTTTGTTTTATCTCAACAAGAATTTAAGTGAGATCAGGAAATATGTCATAGATATCACTAAATCTCTACCGCCAAAATCAATGCCTTACACAGTTTCTTAGCATTTGTTGGCAAAAAAGAAAAATAGGTAAATCTATTTCTTATGCATTATAGTCACAGATATTGTTCTTTTTAATTATTAGTAGACTCAAATGTTTAAATAAATGAGATTAAACAAGAAACATTGAAATAACAGCATTTGTAGTGCTTGTTTAAGAAAATCCACTTAGGGAAAAACAAGGTATGTACATCAGACTGACTCACTGTACCTATGTGTCAATTCCAACTGATAAGTGGGTGGGGCTGACAATGGAAGAGATTTTACCGAAATGTCAGCAAGTGATGCTTAACATTGGAAGAATGCTCTAATAGCTCTGTTCTTACCACCAGCAGCCCCCACAGAACCAGGAAATCAAGAATTTTGGAGTCTGTGAAATAATATCAGCACTATTCTGATATTTGTTCTATGGTTAGATGATTAACGTTTCTATTAAGTTCTTGTGACTGCTGTGGCAAATTACCACAAATTGGGCGGCTTAAAACAGAAACAATTTATTCACTCAAAGTGCTGTAGCCAAGAGTCTGGAATCAGTACCACTGGGCCAAAATCAAGGTGTAGACAGGGCCTCTCTTATTTCCAGAGGCTCCAGATGAAAACCTGCTCCTTACCCCCTCTAGCTTCTGGTGCCTGCCGGCATTCCTTGACTTGTGGCTGCATCACTCTGCTTTCTGTCTCCACGGTCATATTGCTTCTTGCTTTCCTGTCTGTCAAATATCCCTTGGCCTCTATTTTATAAGGATACAGGAGATTGTATTTAGGGCCCACCCAGATTATCCAGGATAGTCTCCCCGTGTGAGGACCCTTAATTTGATCTCATCTGCAAAAATCCTTTTTTCAAATAAAGTAATATAGCCAGGTTCCAGGGATTTAAACCTGATACCTTTGAGGCCCATATTCCACCTACTGGAGAAGCTGAAGTCTTATAAGTGAGTGCTCAGTAAGTGGTGGTTGCTGGTTTTGTTTTGTGGTGGCTACTGTTGTTAACCTGAGACCAAAAACTTTGATCCAAGACTTCTGAAAATCCCCAGAAATCCTTCACTCCTGCCAGCCCTTGAGGCTAATAGTAAAAGATTAGTGAATTCCAAATTAAATATTGGTCAAAAATGTCTGATCTGGTATTGTTAAAGTTGCCTACAATCATTTTGAGCTGCTCATTCATTTTTATTCCCGTCCTTTCTTTGTGTGTATGTGCGGTTGCTTTTGATAGTGAACCAGAAATATGCAGAGTACTTAATTCGAGCGTATGAATAGCAGCTCATCTGCCATCTGATGGGTGGGTGGGCACACAACATCGCAACACATAATGTTATATTTTAATTTGCTAAGTAGAATATTAACTTCATTCCTGAAACCTCTTTATGAAAGTGAAAAGATCTGCATTAGCTACCGAATTTAGCACTAGACACTGTATAGACACTTTCAGGGAAGGGTGCTATATAAAGCTGCATAATAAAAAATTTTACTGCATTAAAATGTTCTCATATGCAGCATGACCAACTCCATTCCTTACTGAGATATGCCAACTTCAGAAGAAAATTCTCAAATCTTTTAGTGTTACAAAGTCATACATTTATATATGTACATATATATCACCTATAGATATATATACTTGCTTTCTTTTCAGACAAGATAATAGAGTTTTTAAAATCTGAACTAATTTATCATATGTTGCATTTGTATTTTCCAAACAACCACTAGGTCTATATTATGTAATAATTAGAATAGATATTTTAAAAGATAGATTTCTCTGGAATGTAAAGTTTTTGTATTTGAAATCTAGTATGTATCAACTTAGAATTTGGGATTTTCTTTACAAAGCTTAAGTTACATCTTTCCACTTAAATCATGTTTTTTTAAAAATCCCTTGCATCTAAATGTTGTTGTTTTTAAAAATCTGTGTAGGAAGAATAAGGGTACGAAATCAGATTTAAAAAAAAGACAGACTCCAGCCATAAGAAATTCAAAATAGCCCTAACCAGGTTCAGTGGATAGAGCATCAGCCTGCAGATTGAAGGGTCCTGGGTTCAATTCCAGTCAAGGGCATATGCCTGGGTTGTGGACTAGATCCCCAGCAGGGGACGTGCAGGAGGCAGCCAATCAAAATGATTCTCTCTCATCATTGATGTTTCTATCATCTCTCTCCCTCTCCCTTTCTCTCTGAAATCAATAAAAATATATTTAAAAAAAGAAATCGAAAATATCATGGGTGAAACATTTCTATGAGCGATAGTAATAGTAGTTGGCTGTTGTTGTTGTTTTGAGTACTTACTCTGTGCCAAGCACTAAGTACTTATGTGTTCTAGTTGACCATATAATCACCACAACCCTATAACATAAATACTGTTATTATCCTGGTGTTCCAAGATGTTAAACCAAGGCTTAGAAAAATTGAGTGACCAGTCCTAATAAGGATCAGATGTAAACGTCCAAGTCTATCCTGAGCCAACACGTTAAAGCAGCTATAGTGTCCACTATATAGAAGATAGAAACAAAGTGCTACAGGGGCACCTGTGAGGAGGCAATTAATTCTGCTTCTTGAGATCAGGGAATACTCCAAAGAAGACATGTTTATGATCTATCATTGAGGCTCCCAACAGCAACATTTGGGAGCATTTAGAAGTATTTACTTATGTGTCAGATATCATTCTAAAACTTTATTTTTACATAATAAAATCTACTCTTAGAGTAATCGTGTGCAGTAGAGACTACTGGCATCCCACTGTAATGATGAGGACGTTGAGATCAAATAACTTATGAAGACCACACAGCTAGGAAAGAGTAGAGCCAGGGTTCCTACCAAGGCAGTTTGGCTTCAGGGGCATTATTTTTGGCCTCTGTGCTGAAGAGCTGAGCAGATGTTGAGCGTTAACATTTTGAAGTCACCGTTGTTATTTTAAATATTTTGATTTATTCTATGGTTCCACAATCATCACAGCCAGAATTTTGCAGCCTCATTCTCAGAAAGGTTATGATGAGCAGAATCATTCAACCTCTCTGATTTTCAATTTCCTAATCAGTGAATGAAATGCTATCTTGTCTGCCTACCACAGAGTTTTTGTGAAGTTTCAATGTATATGCATGTGAATTCTTTATAAATTGCAAAGTGTGTGTCAAGGATTACAGAGTTGTTATCATTCCACTAACGAGGCATAGACAAAAACTTTAAAGTTCGAAAGCATGTTTAGGGAATTGGAAAGCTAAGACTTAGAGTATGTGGAAGGGGGGGGTTGATTATAAATGGAATCGAAGGTTCCCATTTGAAGGATTGCGATTACCATGCTAAAAATTTTCTTAGAATATGAGAATAAACACAACATTTCTGACCAGAACAGACATATGATCTTATTTATGCTTTAAAAATAACAGTTTGGGCAATAATTTGGAATGGGAAAGCATGGAAGAGAGGAACTTCAGACTAGAACCTCCTATAACAGTCTAGTTGAGAAAGGGTGGGGGCTGGGCAGAGGCGTAGCATTGGATGGAAAGAGAGGAACCAATCCAAGGCTTTGCAGAGGTAAAATAAACCGGACTGCATGGTGTGGAGATTGAGGGAAGAGAAGTAAAGATGTTCACAAATTTTGTGTTGGCAATCCATTATGTTTCAGGAAATGGATCTATTTATTTAGGACATTCATTTAGTTAACACATGTTTATTGAGTATCTCCTAATGCTAGCACTGTTCCAGGTATCACTATTAAGTGTTACCATTTTAATCCTCATTGACAAATTTTTCATTAATCCGTTAATTCAGCAAGTATTTTGAGCACTGTGTTTTGAGCTGGGTAGAAATTAGAAATGAAGAAACACCAGTAGAGTGTAAGTAACAGACCCAAGGTGACAATCAAATGGAGTCAGGACAGTACGGACTAAACTTACTCATTTGCCTCTTTCTACTGCATCCCATTTGTGTGGGGCAGGTACTCAGTTTTATTTCAGACATGTTAAGTTTGGGGATTCTGTGAGAAGTTGGGAAAGCTGATTTCACATCAAGAAAAAAAAGTCAAGTTATAGAATTACAGTAGTATTTGGTTTTGTATTGGTGATGGTTCAAGGTTTGTCTTATTCTAAAATCTTGCATTATAGGGTGGAATTGAAATATATTCTGAAGATACTGTCTTAAACAGCAAACCAAATTGTGAAATAATCTGATGCATACTTAGGGTTCCATATAAGCTTTTATTTTACCTACTTGTCGAGGCAGACATGATCTGCAATACCTGTGAGTCCTATGATGGTGAGGACAGTGTCTTACTCATCTTTGTATCTCAGCACCTATAATAGTTCTTGGTATATAAGATGCAACCAACAAATGTTTGATGAGTGAGTGAGTGAATGAATGAATGAATGAAGAAATAAATGAAGGAATAAAGCAAACTGGATGACGTGGAAAGAGCATGGCTGGTGTTGGGAGAATTAAATTCCCTATGATTATGTACTCGATCCCTGTTTACTCTTCTTAAAGTGGTGGGTCATAATGCCCACTGTACCTACCTTTTGAAGTTGTGTGAGACTCAGATGAATGGGTTTTAACAAGCAATAAGCATTTATGGTGTAGCTATTATGTACCAGATACTGTGCCAGGAACAGAGACCTAAGATGAGTAATATGATTCCTGCCTTCAAGAAACTCACAGTGGAAAAATAAATGCAACTAATAATAATTTTTTAAAAGCAAGGCAACGGTCAATAGGCAAGGGAAGGAGAGGCATATCTATTTATGTATATGGAAAAGGGAAGCCTTAAGAGAGGAGGGTGCATGGGAGATGTAAAAACTATGAAGCATCACCCAAATGTAAAATAGTTGTATTTTCTTTTTTCTTTTCTTTTTTTTCTTTTCTTTTCTTTTTCTTTCTTTCTTTCTTTCTTTCTTTTTTTTTTTTTTGGTGTATTTTCAATCTAGTTGTTAGCATGCATACATTTTAATTCGTTTCATTCAAACATTTCACATCTAATCCGCGCACCTAAGAACATTTTACTAATACCCAGCAATTCTCAACCCAGGCAAAAGGAAAGGGTCGTGATACTAATTGACAGAAGCCCCAATTTGAAGTTGCAGACGCAGCGTGGCTTTGCTGCTTTACACAAGCATGCTGCCTGAGCCTTTATTTCTTCCCCTATAAAAAGGGGTTAGTAATGTCTTTCCTGCCTAATGAACATTGAAGTCGATACATTATATAAAAGTCCTTTATATATTTTAGAATACCATATAAGATGCCATGCAGGGAAGAACGCTAACCTTTGTGACCATGCTTTCTATGAGCAGTGTAGGGCTATAATTGTTCAATGTTTCCAGTAAATCGATCAGATGCTAATAAATCCGAATCTATAACTGAAACTTATTGTCAAAATGGTCCCCAAGAATGATGATCTGATGCTGTTGACACAAGGCACATGAGATCATATTACTGCCACCATCATCTTGTTGCCATGGTAACCATAGCAGGCTGGCAAGAAAGCTGCCTGACAGTTGAATTGGAAAGAACAAGAAAACTCAGCCCACTTCCTGCAATAAATGAATTACAAGTATGTGAAAGAAAGAAAAGAAAATTGCTAACCCTTAATCAACTGCTTTTATTTTTTTTAATATACTTATGAGGAACACAGAGCAAGTAGGGGACCTCATTTTCCCACACGCTGGGTCTCAGCACTTTCATAAGATTGAAAGGTAACATGTAGGTAATGGCTGTGGGGAAAAAATACACCTTAAAATACACATTAGCTTATATAATAGTCTTCTCTCTCAGGCTTGTGCAGTATTAAGCTGAGTCAAATCTCTCTCATGTCTCTGGATTCAGAGCCAAAATAGAAAGCTATGAGGGCACTAGCTAAAGTATCCTTCCAGCCTGAGAAATAGAAATGATGCTGTAAAGAAATACCTTTTAATATTATATAAGCCAATTAGTGCAGACCTGGAAAATAAGACTCACTTTTTCTTTCATTTGCAAGTTTTGATATCATTAGAAAATCATGTTTTAAATACATTTGATACACTCGAAATAGTGACCTACATGTAATCGGAGGGAGCATTTCCACAGTCGGGTTATTGCTGTTCCTTAAACATTTTCCGAGCCCAGGCTCTAAGCCAGGTACTGAGGACACCAGGTGAATCTGAGACACGGTCCTTGCCCTGATCATCTTCCAAGGGCTCAGATGTGCAGGCAGGTAGCTCCCACACAGTGTGCTGAGGGCAGTAATGGGTGGTGGTTTGTGCAGAGTGCTCCTGGAGCCCAGAGGAAGGGCGTCTGCATTCAAATGAAGAGTCACAAAAGGCCACCTGAAGAAGGGGGTGCCTGGATCGAGTCTAAAAGCAAACATAGCCCAACTGGCATGGCTCAGTTGTTGAGCCTCGACCTCTGAGCTAGGAGGTAATGGTTCAATTCCCAGTCAGGGCGCATGCCTGGGTTGTGGGCTCGATCCCCAGTGGGGGCATGCAAGAGGCAGTCAATCAGTGATTCTCTCATCATTGATGTTTCTATGTCTCTCCCTCTCTCTTCCTCTCTGAAATAAATAAAAATATATTTTTTAAAAAGCATAATGGGTTATCAATGCAGTAAAACAATGGCAATTTTCGTTGTTTTTCTCATTCCCCCCCCCTTTGAAATATTTAAATTGCAGGAAGCTGCCCCCCCCCAAAGGTAATAATTTATAGCCTACTGAGATAAATCCAATATCCCCAATAAACACCGAAAGTCATTTTTCTGAAAGAACATTTTAGTGTTTAATATTTCTCGAAATGCAATTATTTTTCAAACCCAAGAACAGAGAAGCTTTCTGCTGTAAATTAATGTATAAAAGTAAAATGAAATTCTATTCTTTGCTTTTAAGTTCAGCCCAGTGGCACAAAAGAAATGAGCTTAGATTAAGGGGTAAATGAAGAAATGTCCTGGAATGACAATAAATATTTTAGAACTCTTCATAAGATAAATCGCCAATCAGGGCTTCCACTTCTGTCTGTACAGCAGAAAAGTCAGTCTTCATCCAAGAAACTCCTGGCATGGTTTCTTGGCTGCCTTTGATACCAGGCAGGATGTATTTCTATGATAGAATTTATTCCCAACTGCAGGAGGTTTATCTGATTTTATAGTGGCAATTTTGCACCTTCTTAAAAATCTAAATTGTTTTACCCTGAGCTGATAGCACCACTCAGTAGGAGATAATTAACCAGTACCCCTGCGGTAAGGAGTTCAAATCTACTCATAAACTCATGCCTTCACTTTCCATTCCTCATCTGTCTGACGATGTCTAGCCAGATCTCGGCTTTGCTAGCAGAGAACTTTAAAAGCAGTGCAAACAGATCACCTAGATAAATAGTGATGATGTGGGCACCTTCCCTGGACCCGGGGCTGGCTCTCTGTCTTATATTATTTATGGTTATAAATCTTGCATGTGATTTCAAATTATGCTGCTAATTAGTTATTTGAGTTTGGTCCAGTGAGGTACCTGCTCTGGGCTTTAGTTTCCTCACCTTCAAGTAGGGATAATAGTGCTGTTCAAGGTTGCTGTGAGGGTTAAATGAGATCAGTGAGCATCAAGTGTCCACCACCCTGAGAGGCTACCCCAGTAGTCATGGTGATGGTAGATGGAGGCATCTGTTCACCTAGGTGATTTTGTGTATTTCTTAGGGATATGGAAACAACTGCCTGGGCTTAAATGTTGGCTCTGGGACTTCCCAATTGTGTGGCCTTAGTCATGCCACCTTACCTCTCTGTGCCTCAGCTTTCCCTTTTTCAAAGGGGGTAAATGCACAAGTAAATGAATAAATACTAAATAGCATTATTATCATTTATACCTATTTGGAATCCTAAAAACAACCCTGCAATGTAGGTAACATTATGTCTGTTTCATAGAGGAGGAAATGAAGAATGAAGAATCATTTCCTTACAGATAAAGAATTGGATAAAGAATCCAGAGAAGACACCTTCCCCAGGTACATAGGTAGGAAATGGTGGGATGGACCTCTGCCTTTGTTTTCTGTCTCCAAAGCCCATGTGCTTCCCACTGTACTCTGCTTTATCTAGCTCAGGGTTTGACACACAAGGAATTCCATCCATTCATTATCTTGATGTTAACTGCATTACCTTTATATGTGACTTGAGGCCCAGTGCACGAAATTCATGCACTGGGGCGGGGTGTCCCTCAGCCCAGCCTGCACCCTCTCCAATCTGGGACCCCTCGGGGGATGTCCCACTGCCGGTCTAGGCCCGATCCCACAGGCAGACATCCCTCTCACAATCTGGGACTGCTGGCTCCCAACTCCTCCCCTGCCTGATTGCCCCTAACTGCTTCTGCCTGCCAGCCTGATCACCCCCTAACCACTCCCCTGCCAGCCTGTTTGATGCCTAACTGTTCCCCTGCCAGCCCAATCACCCCCAACTGCCCTCCCCTGCCAGCCCAATCGCTCCCAACTGCCCTCCCCTGCCAACCCAGCTGCTCCCAACTGCCATCCCCTGCCAGCCTGGTCACCCCTAACTGCCCTCCCCTGCTGGCCTGGTTGCCCACAACTGCCCTCCCCTGCTGGCCATCTTGTGGCTGTGGGCGCTGCCATCTTTGAGGGTGGGGAAGTCAATTAGCATATTCCTTCCTTATTGGCTGTGGGCACCATTCTATTTGCGACAGTGTGAGGGTCAATTAGCATATCCCCTCTTTATTAGATAGGATAGGCAAGGAAGCCATTAGCTAGCTAAGCCTGAAATAGGAATTACTTTACTTGAACCAATTAGCTTTCTTTGGTGCGTGTTTGTTTGTTTGTTTGGTAGAAACATGTGTCCTGAGAGAATAAAGTAGAGGCTGGGCAAGTTCTGATGGTTGAAAAACTGTAGGGATAGACCCACATCTTGGGAAAGTATTAAAGCCAAGTATGTCCGCTGGCTTGCCAAGGAGCAGCCCTAAGAGCAGGTATCAAAGTGGAAGGAGGAAGAAGTTGAAGACAGACCACCAGTTCGCAGCTGGGTCTTGATTTCTACCTGCATGTAAGGAGGAATGTCCTGCTTGATGACATAAATGACCCATTTTCTTCCCTTCCTCTTTCTCTAAGAGTGAGCAGTGCCTGTATATCACACCCACTTCTCTTTTGTCCATTCCATGACTCTAGTTTCTCCCCTTTGCTCTCTAAGCTTCAGAAATTCTGTAGGAAAGAACCATATTATGCCCACAAAATGTCCTATGGAAAGGTTAGTCTTTTCTCCTTTCCCTATTGAATACCTTTCCAGTTCCCTCTTTCTCCGCTTCTGTGTTCTAAACTCTGCTTTCTTCTTTTTCTCACCAACCATTTCTACAGTCACCTCCCTTCTTATCTGTTCTCTTTATAGCTCAAATTCTGCAGTATTCATAATGGGTCCATTTTAAAAGCAAAAGCAAACAAAACAAACACTACCTCCTTTTTCTATTTATAATCTACTATTTCCAATCTATTTTCCCCTGTATCAGTACCCAACTTGAAGATTATGACCACTCCACATTATTCTATATTCTTTTGCATGTACTCATTCTCTCTCTCTCAGAGCTCCAATTCTTGAAGGTAATTTTTGCAGATTACATCATGTTTTCAGTCATGCATTTATTCATTCTTCAAATGTTTATTGACTGTCTTCTATGTTAGTTATTGTGCTAACCACTGGGATATTACATAGACTCCAACAGTTTTTATCCTCAAGGCACACAGTCTGCTTGGAGAGGTGGAGACCTGGACCATTGGCTAAAATCCCCTGTGATCAGTGCATGCAATTTTGCACAGAAAGCATTTTCTGTCATAATGGGTTATCTTCACGAACTGAAGCTACTGTAGCTATTCCAGAATTATCATACCATGATGGTGCAATGGCAAAAATGTCAGTGTGCAAGTCAGGGGTTATAACTGCTGCTCTTGCAGTTATTTGCTTTATTATCAAGATAAGGTCATTTGACCTTGCTGAACCTCACATCTCATTTATAAGGAACTGGACCAATTCTTCTTTTCTTTATATTCTTCCTGGAAGGCCTGGGGAAAGTTTTAATGAGAAAGGAGAGAGATATTCTTGATCTTAAAGGATGAGTTCAGTTAATGTCTCTACAGTTTTTAAAAATATTTTTAAAATCATTGTGTGTTTTTAGTTCTTTCTTCCTCTAGCTCCTATTCTTTGGCTATCTGTGTTATTTATCTACTCAGACATCCCTGTGCCTTTCATCTTTTCATTGTAGCTTCAAATGGAAGAAACGGAGTCCCAAGAAGATTATGCCTAACTTACAAGTGAGCCTGTGTTCAAACTCACTCAAGTGTTCCAGTGTGCAACCCAGGCCTGGCAATTCCTGGCAGGCTCAGTCTTGATGCAAGGCTAATCTTATTTAGTTAATAGCTTCCACTAAGCCCTCCGTATACAAAAATTATTAACATTACATAAGGCATTTTTGTTGTCATTATTCCATACTTTGGTCTAATGTGACAAAAACAAATGCCAGATGTTCTATCTATAGAAATAAATATCCCCCAAGACAGTCCTTGTGAAGTTATGAGATGTCAGGTACCTCTAGCTAAACATTTTAATTTGTGCTTTGTTTATAAGTCTGAAGCAACATGGTCTAGCTTCCTGATTTATCACCTGGTATTCCATTTGTCTCCTCTGTGCCGGTTTATGCCAGTTGCCCATTCTCATCATTTCCAGGGCATCATTATTCAAACAGGGTATAACTGGTCCCCTTCAAAAAGAAGGAATGGCTCCTGAGAAATAGATGTAAAAGTGGGGTGATGAGCTTACTGCCCATTATATTTTTCAATTTGTTAATTTATTTTAATATCCTGAGTGTGTTGTAATATTTTTGGCAATAGCGTCCTTCACTATCATGTAGTGGAGCTGGAGGAAAAACTACAGTAAGATCAGATATCTGGATTCTTGTTCTTACTCTAACAGTTATGATCAAGATAGTCAGAGCCAAGCCAACTAACCTATCAGCCCTTGCTATCCAATGAAATAATATAACTGAAAGCTGAATTGAAGAATGCTCTACAGAATACGTTATGATGCTATTATTACCAATGAGTCATTAAATTTTAACAATCAAAAACACTTTTGGAAACAAGCAACAACTTTAAAGGCACTCCTTGCCCAGCCCTACCACCCATAATATTTCTGTTGTTTTATTGCATTGGATCAGCACTTTAAAAATATTATCTGTTAAGGTGTAATCCAAAATGTGATTTAGAAGCTTATATTGCGCTAGGCAAATGTAGGAGATGAGGCTCCTCTGAACCTTGTCTTAATCTTACATTTTAACAATGGGCTCTAGCCTCTCAGTCACTTTCCAAGTTAGCTTTTGGAGCACATTGGGACATCGAAGCTGTGAGTATTTCTAATCCAGGCCTTTTCGGCTATTCCATGATTTTT